>NC_041387.1:61620297-61693297 GCF_002162155.2 Triticum dicoccoides | reverse complement strand
AATGATGAAAATGTCAAAAAAAATAAAAGAAAATAAGTTTCCCATGTGATATGTGGTCTAGTTCTTGGGAAAATTTACAAATATGAATTTCGACTTTATTTGCAAAATCTCTCTAGAATTTAGTAAAATGGGCATAACTTTAGCATACTGACTCGGATGAAAAAGTTTTTTATATGAAAAATCATCTACTCGAAAAGTTACATCCAAATTTAACTGGGGGAACCTTGTTAAACATTTTTAGAATCCTCAAAAACCTAACAGAAAAAAAGTTACAGGGCTTTTAAGATCTAGAGTGGAAAAAATCGAAAAAAATTCAAATTGTTGTCAAACAATGGTCAAACAATGGTCAAACTAATTATTCTAGAATATTAGTGTTACTAAATAATTATTTCAGTTATTTTGAATTTTGGTCAAATTTGGTCAAATTGTGGTCAAACTATGGTCAAACAATGGTCGAACTAATTATTCAAGAAATATTAGTGTTACTAAATAATTATTGTTTTTTAAAACAATAGTTTCAAACTCAAACAGTGAAATGTGTCACTTCATGCTCACGCAAAATTCCTGAGGGTTAATAGGATTGACATCTTACTATTGTCAGCAAAACAACAAGTGCAGACTTGGAAACGAGGGAGAATAGAACCCGGAAGTTAAGCGTGCTCAGGCTGGGGGAGTGGGAGGATGGGTGACCGTTCGGGAAGTTAGATGATTAGGAATGATGAGGGGTGATTCGAGATTAGAGGATAAATTGAGCAGTGATGAGGGGTGGTGATTAGAGATTAGAGGTTAAAATAATTCAGAAATTTGAAAATAAAAAAAATTCAAAAAAAAATCATAAAATTTCCTTTAGTCCCGGTTCCAGTTTGAACCGGGACTAAAGGGGGGAGGCATTAGTAACGACCCTTTAGTCCCGGTTCAAGAACCGGGACTAAAGGCCCTTAGAACCGGGACTAATGCCCCCCTTTTCTACTAGTGCTAGTGATTCAGCAGCGGACATTTGTACCTGTGAACAGAGTATAGTTGCGAGGAATTTGGAGAGGTCATATGCGTTCTCAGAATATTTAAAAAAATAGGTTTGAGGAATTTGACCAATGAGTCTTGAAGAATTTTGCTAAGCGTTCTTTATCTTAGGTTCCAGAGTTGTACAGATTTGAAAATCCACACAATTGAGGAATCTCGAAGAAAATCATTGCTTAGAGAAACGAATCAAGAATAGATAACATGTGAGGTGTTTTAGTGTGTGAAGATTTGAAGAATAAACACCTTTGACGATTTTTAGGAAAAACACATGAATCAAAGCGGGCAATAAAAGAAAATTTTAATTACCCGAAGTGAAGAACACGACGAACTGGGAAGCGTTGAGGTGAAGTTCGTCCATTCAGATCTTACACGCCCTAACTCGGCAGAGGAAGATAACTACGGCGGCGGCGGAGTGAAGAGATCCGCAACCAGCGCGAGTATGACGGCGACGAGGTCGAGGTAGTGAAGCTCTTCCTCACCGGAAACGATGAAGTAGCAGCGGCGCTAGGGTTTGGGAAGCTCGAGCGGAAGAGAGAGGTCGAGCGGAGTAAAAATGAAGTGAGGAGAAGGCAGGGGTATTTATAGCGGTAGTGAAAAACTATGCGCCCGAGGATTTCGGACGAACATGCCCCTGGCTTTTCTCATTCACATGACATGTGTCACCCACGTACTGTGAGGTGCCGATCGTGTAGGATCGTGGGTGAATAGATAAATATTTGTCGTGAGAAGCGGAATGGTTTGAGCGGCAAAGCCGAAAATTTAGATAAGATAAGTTTGAAGTTACCATTCGCAATTTCTTCAGCTGTCAAGGACACAGTGAAGATTTTGAACGAGTTTCAAGTCAGAACGCATATGAAGAATTTGTGAAAAGATTAGATTGAGTTTAGCATAGAGGGGGAAGGGTCCGATCACATTCACTTAGCGGAAAAAGTCGACTTGAAGAATTAGCAATAAGTGAATGTTGTAAAGGACATAAACTCATATATATATATATATATATATATATATATATATATATATATATATATATATTCAAATGAAGACAAACGACGGAAATAGTGAAGACATTGCAAGTTGAAGAATTTGAAAAACTGAGGAATTTCAAAACAACAAAAAAAACTCAAATTGAAGATTTTCAACTTTTGTGGTGGCGTAACCCACCGTATAAGAAAGTTGGCTTCAGACACAGCGTACAATTGTCGTAGGGCTCTGAGAGTCAATTTCTTCATTAATTTCTTCACACTTAGAGGGTTAGTCTTCATTGATTGAAGAAAAACGTTACTTCGTGCCTTGTGCATCTAAGTCAAGGCTACTGAGGATGTTATTCCTACCGAAGAATCTACTGAAGAATTCATTCCAGAACGTGAAGAAAATCGAGCTGGTGCACCTGATGAAAATGCTGAAGAAAATGGTGCTGAAGAAAATGCTGATCAAATTCCTTAACGACAACCAGCTCATCCTCGCATTGCAAAAGAAGTGCAAGTTGAAAAGATCATTGATGACATTCGAGCGCTAGGTCCTCTCACACGCTCAAAAGCTTCACATTTATCTAACTTTTGTGGACACTATGCTTTTGTCTCTATCACAGAGCCCACTAAGGTAGATGTAGCATTGGAGCCTGAGTGGATTCAGGCCATGCAAGAAGAATTACGTCAGTTCGAGCTCAACAATGTCTGGGAACTGGTCAAATGTCCAGATCCTCGCAAGCATAATATCATTGGCACAAAGTGGATCTACCGCAACAAGCAAGATTAAAATGGCCCTGTGGTGAGGAATAAGGCACGACTTGTAGCTCAAGGCTACACACGGGTTGAAGGAATTGATTTTGATGAAACTTTTGCACATGTTGCTAGACTTGAGGCTATTCGCATATTACTTGCTTATGCTAACCATCATAATATCACTTTATATCAAATGGATGTGAAAAGTGCATTCCTCAATGGTAAGCTTGAGGAAGAAGTATATGTTGCTCAACCCCAGGTTTTGAAGATCCAAAGAATCCTGACAAAGTCTTCAGACTCAACAAGGCCCTCTATGGCCTCAAGCAGGCCCCTCGGGCGTGGTATGACATTTTGAAGGAATTCTTCATGAAGAATGGCTTCACACCCGGTTCACTCAACCCTACTCTCTTTATAAATCTTATGATGGTGAACTGTTTGTGTGGCAAATATACGTTGATGATATTATCTTTGGTTGTACTGACCAACGTTATAGTGATGAATTTGCCTATATGATGAGTGAAGAATATCAAATGTCCATGATGGGAGAGTTGAAATTCTTCTTAGGTCTTCAAATTCTTGAACAGCACAATGGCATATTCATATCTCAGGAGAAATACCTCAAGGATGTTCTAAGGAAATTTGGCATGCAAGATTGCAAAGGCGTCAAAATTCCTATGCCCACAAATGGCCATCTATGCATTGATGAAAATGGTATTGACTTCGATCACAAGGTATACCGCTCCATGATTGGTTCCTTATTGTACTTATGTGCATCTAGGCCAGATATAATGCTTAGTGTTTGCATGTGTGCCCGATTTCAAGCTACACCGAAGGAATCACACCATAAGGCTGTGAAGCATATTCTTTGATATCTAGCTCACACACCAACACTAGGATTATGGTACCCCAAGGGCTCTACTTTTGATCTCATTGGATATTCTGACTCTGACTATGCTGGTGATCGTGTGGACCGCAAGTCAACATCTGGTACTTGTCATTTCCTCGGACGATCTTTGGTCTGTTGGTCCTCGAAGAAACAGAGCTGCGTATCACTATCTACTGCTGAAGCTGAATACATTGCTGCTGGTTCTTGCTGTGCTCAACTGCTATGGATGAAGCAAACCCTCAAGGACTATGGCGTCAACGTGAAGAATGTGCCTCTCCTCTGTGACAATGAGAGTGCCATGAAGATTGCTCATAACCCAGTTCAGCACTCGAAGACAAAGCACATTCAGATTCGTCATCATTTTCTTCGTGATCATGTGTTGAAAGGTGACATCTCCATCGAGCACGTGAAGACTGAAGAACAGCTAGCCGATATCTTCATAAAGCCCTTGGATGAGAAGAGATTTAGCAAGTTGCGGTGTGAGCTAAATATCTTAGAATCTTCGAATGTTCTTTGAAAAAGAACACTCATCCTAACACTTATGCAAAATTGATGAATTAGTTGTGCAACACATGAAGAAACGTTTTTCTTCAATCAATGAAGAATAACACTCTAAGTGTGAAGAAATTAATGAAGAATTTGATTCTCAGAACCCTACGACAATTGTACGCGGTGTTTGAAATCATCATTCTTATACGGTGGGTCACGCCACCACCAAAGTTGAAAAATCTTCATTTTTTTGAAATTCCTCAGTTTTGAAATTCTTCAGATTTTCAAATTCTTCAAATTTTCAAAATCTTCACTGTTTCCGTCGTTTTTCTTCATTGGCTTGCATGTGTGCCCGATTTCAAGCTACACCGAAGGAATCACACCATAAGGCTGTGAAGCATATTCTTTGATATCTAGCTCACACACCAACACTAGGATTATGGTACCCCAAGGGCTCTACTTTTGATCTCATTTGATATTCTAACTCGGACTATGTTGGTGATCGTGTGGACCGCAAGTCAACATCTGGTACTTGCCATTTCCTCGGATGATCTTTTGTCTGTTGGTCCTCGAAGAAACAGAACTGCGTATCACTGTCTACTACTGAAGCTGAATACATTGCTGCTGGTTCTTGCTGTGCTCAACTGCTATGGATGAAGCAAACCCTCAAGGACTATGGCGTCAACGTGAAGAATGTGCCTCTCCTCTGTGACAATGAGAGTGCCATCAAGATTGCTCACAACCCAGTTCAGCACTCGAAGACAAAGCACATTCAGATTTGTCATCATTTTCTTCGTGATCATGTGTTGAAAGGTGACATCTCCATCGAGCACGTGAAGACTGAAGAACAGATAGCCGATATCTTCATAAAGCCCTTGGATGAGAAGAGATTTAGCAAGTTGCGGTGTGAGCTAAATATCTTAGAATCTTCGAATGTTCTTTGAAAAAGGACACTCATCCTAACACTTATGCAAAATTGATGACTTAGTTGTGCAACACATGAAGAAACGTTTTTCTTCAATCAATGAAGAATAACACTCTAAGTGTGAAGAAATTAATGAAGATTTTGATTCTCAGAACCCTACGACAATTGTACGCGGTGTCTGAAATCATCATTCTTATACGGTGGGTCACGCCACCACCGAAGTTGAAAATCTTCATTTTTTTTGAAATTCCTCAGTTTTGAAATTCTTCAGATTTTCAAATTCTTCAAATTTGCTATATATATATATATATATATATATATATATATATATATATATATATATGAGTTTATGTCCTCTACAGCATTCACTTATGGCTATTTCTTCAAGTTGCATTTTTTGCTAATTGAATGTGATCGGACCCTTCCCCCTCTATGCTATACTCAACCCAATCTATTCACAAATTCTTCATGTGCGTTCTATTTGAAACTCATTCAAAATCTTCACTGTGTCCTTGTCAGCTGAAGAAATTGTGAACGGAACTCAAAAAACTTATCTTATCCAAATTTTCGGTTTTACCGCTCAAACCGTCCCGTATCCCACGATAGACTTATCTATTCACCCACGATCTAACACGATCTCCACTTTTCAGTACGTGGGTGACACATGTCATGCAGATGAGAAGGGTTAGGGGCACGTCCGTCCTAAATCTTCGGGCGAACAGTTTTTTTCACTGCGACTATAAATACCCCCTCACCCCTTCCTCACTTCCTTTACTCCGCTCGACCTCTCTCTCTCTCGCTCGAGCTTCTCAAACCCTAGCGCCGCCACTACTCCGTCGTCGATGGTGAGGAAGAGCTTCACTGCCTTGACCTCGTCGTCGTCGTACTCGCGCCGACCGCGGAAATCTTCACTAAGCCGTCGCCGTAGCTGTCTTCCTCCGCCAAGTTAGGGCATGGAAGATCTACTCCGACGAACTTCACTATTCTGCTACTCAATTCATCGTGTTCTTCATCCAGGGTAATTAAAAATTAATTTTATTGCCTCAAAATCTTCAAAGGTGTTTTATTCTTCAAATTCTCACACACAAAACACCTCACTAGTCATCTGTTCTTGATTCGTTTCTCTAAGCATCATTTTTCTTCAAGATTCCTCAATTGTGTGGATCCTCGATCTATACAACTCTGGAACCTAAGACAGAATGCTTAGTGAAATTCTTCAAGACTCATCTGGTCAAATTCCTCAAACTTGTTCTTTTTGAAAAACCTTCTGAGAACGCATATGACCTCTCCAAATTCCTCGCAACTATACACTATTCACAGGTACTCATGTCCGCTGCTGAATGACTAGGTTCTCACCAACTTAACTCATTTGCAGTGTTCCTCAAAGAAAATTGCATACTTCTTCAGAGAATTCGATTGTTCAAATTCTTCATGTGAAGAATATGGCTGACGGTAAGAAGCCACAAAAAGGAGGAAAGAAGCCTGAGGTCATGACTGCTTTTGAAATCCCTGAGGACCTCTATGCTGACTATTGCACACCTGATGAGGCCGAGTTCGGAAAAGAAAGCAAAACTCAGTGCAAGGTGCGCATACAATGGATTGAAAGGAGATGGGCATGAGAATGGAGGGAGTACAGATATGTAACTCCAAAGTACATGACGAAATTCGCACTAAATCATCCATGCCCAAGAGCTCCATTGGCACCTGGCTAAGAAGCTGACCCCACCAGCATCAAGCGTGGTGAGGATTTTCCTCAAGAATGGGCCAAATCCCAAGCTAAGTTGGCGAGACAAGCCAAATAAGCAGTGAGGAAATTCAATGGAGACTCTACTACTGCTGCTGCCACTGAGGCCTCTGTCAAGCCTAGAAAATCAATGGCAAAGAAGCCCGCTCACAAGCCAAGTGCTTCACAAACTGTGCCCTCACGGCCAAGTTCCTCAGCAATGCCCTCACCGCCAGATTCATCAAAGCCCTCACAGCCAGATTCTTCAAAGCCCTCACGACCAGTTCCTCATGCTGCTCCTGCTCCTCCAAAATCCTCAGCTCCTCCCCCAAAGTCCTCAGCTGCTCCGGCAAAGTCTTCAACACCTGTACATCTAGCCATGTGCCAACGGACTACAGGCATCTCTATTGCCTTTGGTGCCTCAGCAAGTTCCTCAACTGCACCAAAATCTTCATCAGGCCCCACTTTGCTGAAGACAAAGGCAACGGCTGGTCGAGGTCCTTGGCCAAGTCCGAAGAAGAAATAGGTTGCCTTCCAAGTGCCATCTGACGATAAAGCTGATGATGATGAACTTGCAGAAATCATCAGAGACTGACAAGAAAGGGCCGCTAGAGCCAAAGGCACAAATGTGCCACTGCTTTTGGATCCAAGGGCGATTCTCGATTACATTGATCTCTGGCACAAGGATCCAAATACTCCTATGCCTGATTTCAATTTGACTCTTGGTCAAAGTCACATGCTGACCCATTTCATCACTTAAGAGAAATGGAAATTTGAGAAGGCCAGGCAGATCAAGAAGGCTCAGTTCAGAAAGGAGAAGTTCCTGAAGAAAAACGTTGTCAATATGACAACTCATGAACTCCTCAAGATCCAAGCTGAAATCAAAGCCCTCTGCGATGATTTCAATGCTTACTATGTTGATTGGCAAGGAGCCAAAGTCAGGTTCGTTAAACTGACTGAGAAGTTCACAAATGTTGCAGCCCCATCGCAACAAGAAATTCCTCAAGTTGAAGCTTCTGCTCAGCCAACTGAAGAACATGCCAGCACCGCTGATGACGTTCAGGCTGTTGATGAAAATGCTAGTTCCAGGGCTGATGACTCCATTCCAGCCACTGAAGAAATTGCCAGGGCATCCACTAGTGGTGCGCCTGAAGAAACTGAAGAAGTCAGGGCAACTGCATCAGTTGCGCCTAAGGGAATTCAACCAAACTCCTCAGCTCCTCTTGCGCCTACACCAACTCCGATCCTTCCATCTGCATTGTATGTGAAGAAGACCAAGGCTGCAGAGCGAGCTGCAATGAAGAAAAGGAAAGCATCAACTGCTTCAGAATCTTCAGCTCCGAAGAAGATGAAGCCTCTGACAAGCTCGATTGAAAATCCAATTGATGATGTTCCAATTTCCACCATGCCATCAAAGGACCTTGTTCCTTATGGTGAAGAATATGTGATCCCAAGCGGATCTGATGAAGAACCTCAATCTGCTGCTTCGTCAGAGCAGATTGATGAAGAAATTGAAGTGGATACGATCCCTTTAACGACTGTTGCTTCCTCGCCAATGCCTCAGTTCACAGCTGAAGAGGCTGGTGTTGAAGAAAATGAAGATGAAGACATGGGCATTGGATGCACAACGCATGTGATGAATGATGACTTTTGGGAAAGTCAGCACCCCAATTCTCCATGCTTCATTCCAATTCAACAAATACCTCAGTCCCCTGCACCAACCGTTCAAATGGGCTCTAAAGAAACTCATCCCACCTTGTCTATGCATGAAGACATTCCAGCCGCTATTGCTGAAGAAACTGTTGTTGCTGATCCTTTGAACACGCAGACTGCAACTGAACAGGAACCAGAAATTCCTCAGCCTGAAGAACCTGAGATTGCGATTCCTGAGGTTGTGATGCAACTCACTGACACTCCTCTGCCCAAGCCAAAGGATCCATTCTCAAAGAAGAAAAAATTCAAGGTTGAAGATTTCTTCAGCGAACATGTGTTCTTCACAGATTACAACCCCTATGATTCTGCTCGCATAAGGAAGAGGCGTTTCTGGACTGCTAGTCAAGCCAATTTCTATTCCTCAGTACTGTTCAACAAAGACAAAGTCTTTGATCATGAACATATTCCTCATGTGGACATAGAGTCTCTGCCGTGCTTCGAGCCAGTCCTCAGTGTTCTTCACGATGCTGGATTGCTAAATTTCTGCACTGACATCTATGATTGGAATGAAGAACTCATTCTTCAATTCTTTGCAACGCTGCACATCACAGGAAATTCTGAAAATGTGAATTCATGGGTGCTGGACAGGATGTCTGAAAATACTCACTACAAGGCACCAGCAACTGAATTGCTTCGTGCCCTCCCACTCAGTCCTCCCCTTGAAGGTGCTCGTTGCATCTACAACGAACCTGAGCTTACAAATCATTACATGCAAGTGCTGATGAAGCCTTTGAAGCCAGGGCAGGTCCCTCGAACCAAATTCCTCGTCAAGGAATTACTATATGTGCCTCGGACTGTCTATCGCATTCTGACGAAGACAATGAGTCCTATCAAAGGCCATGACTCAAATGATGAAGAAGTCATTGGCATCATGAAGAATATACTTTTCAACATCATTCATGGCGTTCCCGTCAACTTCCATGATTTCTTCATGAGGACTCTGGCGAATATTGCTATGTCACCATTTGAGCTGAAGCCTTATGCACCATGGATTATGAGATTCATCAGGACAAGGTCTTCACTCAATTACAAGGCTGATACTCTAAACCATGGCAGCTACTTGCCTCCAATATATGTCCTCAAACGGACATATTCCTCAGCTGATGACAAAGGCAAGGCAACTGATGTGATAGATGAAGGCATTCGTCCATTGGATGGTCAATTTCGCAAGGCTGCATCCTATTCCACCAATGATGACTCTGCCACACATGACTCTGCCGCCAAGCAAAATCCTCAAGCCACAGCACCCAGGGTGATGACTGATCGTGAGTTACTCCTCAGTCTTCATCAAAAAGTTGATCGCAATCATAAATGGGTCAAGCGTCAGTTTGGTTCAATTCTTCACAACATGACATCAACACACAATGCAGTGAATAAAAACCACTACTACCTCCATGAAACCTTCAACCGTACCTGGGCTGTTCTATCTCATGTCTACAGCGCTGCAGATATGAAGAATATGGGTCTCAAGGAAGAATTTGACTGGTCTGCACCTCCACCAAAGAAATTCAAGAAGGTCAAGGTTCCTTCCTTGGTGGCCAGCTCCTATTCTACATCGCGCAACACTGATGAAAATGAAGACTTGGACGACACTGCCGCAGGCCCTACTATGACAACCGACCCCGACAACGCTGACGCTCCTCCATCAACTTGATATTCTTCAGGGGCGTTAGTCCTCAGTTTCGATCCTTTTGGTCATTCGATGACAAAGGGGGAGAAATTGAGTTAGTCTTCAAGCGGGTCTATTATATGGGCGTTTTTTCTGCTAAGTTACAACTCTTGTTCTTCTGAAACTTTATTGGATCGAGTTGTAAACTTAAACCCGATGGTGCTCTGATACTTTTGATGCACTGTGCTCTGATACTCCGATGCGTTATTCTGCATGCTTGTTCCGCATTAATATTATTGCACGCATGCTGAATTTCATCAGGCACCATATTTCATCATGTATTTCAAATTCTTCATATTATATGTCAAATGCATGTATGAATTACAAGATATAGGGGGAGATCTCCATGATTCAACTCTTCAAGTGTGCATTGCTTCAAAAGCAAATTCCTCACTATGCACATCTTCAGGGGGAGTTCCTCTATATCTTGCAATCAAATTCCTAAATATCAGTACTTACACTTCATATGTTTATCCCCGTTGAAAACTTAACCTATATTGCAATCAATCACCAAAAAGGGGGAGATTGTAAGTGCATCTAGTGCCCCTTAGTGATTTTGGTGTATTGAAGACTTATAGGTTAAGGGACTAATGTGTTTATGAGTGTACACAGGTCTATAAGTCTATGAGGAGTTTGATATTTACAGAGAAAGTCGACCCCTAAAAATGAATATCTTCGACTGAAGATTTTGGTATTCCTGAACACTTTCATGAAGACTTTGAATGTGAAGAAATTGGTGTGTCCGTGAAGACTTGATATTCTTGCAAGGAATATGAAGCTTGAAGACTTTAGTTTTCATAGTTTTGTTTTTCTCTTTCTTGAGTCATAGGAAACACCGTACTGTTAAAGGGGGTCGAGGAAACACTAAGGAAAATTTTCCATGTGATGCTCAACTCAAAATCCTAAACCTACCAAACCCTTCGAGTGAAGCCTTTGGAAATCTCATACGGTTCAGCCACTTTCTTCAGTAACAGAGACGAAGTTCTTCTGGTCGCTGAGGAATTTGTTCTGACTAAGGAGTTAGGAATTCGCCAGTGCGAATTGCCTACACAGTGAGGAACATGATAACCCTAAGAAATTTGAGAGTCAAATTTCCGACCGTTGCTGTGCTGCACGCCAGCTGTCCCAAAATATCTTATCCACCTAACGGTCATATCATTCAAGGGCATTTATGTCTTATCATTTCGGGCTGCTCCCTAGGCTATAAATAGCCGCCCCCTACAACCACTAGCGGGTTG
Organism: Triticum dicoccoides; assembly: GCF_002162155.2. Taxonomy (NCBI): domain Eukaryota; kingdom Viridiplantae; phylum Streptophyta; class Magnoliopsida; order Poales; family Poaceae; genus Triticum; species Triticum dicoccoides. The sequence goes on along the minus strand of NC_041387.1, from coordinate 61,681,913 downwards.
GCTGCTCTGAGAGAAACTGACACTTGTCATTTGAGAGCAACCCATCCTCCGAGGACTTTGAGCAAAAATCATCGAGTGAGGAAAAACCCAAACCCAAACACCTACAAACCCAAAGTGATTGAGCATCACTGAAGAGATTGATCCTGCGTGGATCCGACGCTTGTTACATTTGAAGACTGTGCTTCTTCCAGACGGTTAGGCGTCATGGTCTAGAGCATCCAAGAGGAATTGTGGATCGCCGAGTGACCGATTCTGTGAAGGTTTGGAAGTCGCCTGAAGACTTACCACGAGTGATTGGACGAGGTCTGTGTGACCTTAGTTCAAGGATAATACGGTGAGGACTTGGTGTCCTAAGCTGCATGCTCAGCGACTGGGTGTCCGGGACTGCGTGTCTTTGAGTTTAAATACTCAGCTGCTCCAACCAGACGTACAACTAAGACAGCAGTTGGAACTGGTCTACCAAATCATTGTCTTCACCAACCTTACTGGTTCTATTTCCTCAACTCTTTCATTTCCTCATTACTGTGTTGAGTAATTGTTCATATCTGTGTTTGAAGACTTTGGTTGAAGACTTTCTCAATTTCCTCAGTTCAATTTCTTCAGTCTGTTTGTCTTCATCTTGTGTTATCCTGTGATTACGCTTTCTGTACTCTATGCTTGTCTTCATTTCATCATGATGACCATGCCTGTATTCTGCTATGCTTACTTCTGAGTACTTATTACGCTGCAAGTAGTTCTTCGCTAAGGAATTTCCTCACCGGCAAATTCCTCAGTGAAGAATTCATAAAAATCGCCTATTCACCCCCGCTCTAGTCGATATAACGCACTTTCAAGTGTTATGATGACTTTGAGGGTTGTCAAACTTAGACTGAAGTCTCTGAAGATTTTCAGTTAAGCCTTTAGTGCAGTCCATTTCATCACCCAACATATCATCACTTTCGTCTAGCATGTTTTGAAGCTTTTCAACAGCCTTTTGTTGTTTCATAGCAATCTTAGCAAGTTTAGAGTAGTTGGGCTTAAGCTTTTCATCAGATTCATCCTCACTTGATTCAGAGGACGGGTATTTAGTTACCTTGGCACCCTTTGCCATGAAGCAATAGGTGGGAGCGTAGTCATCATTGCCTTTATCAGCGTTGTTGGTGTTGCCATTTTCTTCAGAGCTGAAGATAGACTTGCTGACAAATGCGGTAGCAAGAGCTAGACTTGCCACACCTGACTCAGACTCCTCGGATGCCTCCTCTTCCTCATGATCCTCAGATTCAGCCTCAGAATCCATTTCCTTGCCAATGAGGATTTTGATGATGAAGACTTTGAAGATTTCTTCTTCATCTTGGCATCATCAAAACTGCAATCCTTGTATTTCTTCTTCTTTAGTTCCTTGTCCCATTGAGGACAATCTTCAATGTAGTGACCAGGCTTCTTGCATTTGTGGCACAGCCTTTTCTTGTAGTCACCGGATGAGGAATCGTTGATCCTTGAGGATTTTCCAAAGCGACCACGTCTTGAGAACTTCTGAAATTTCTTCACGAGCAGTGCTAGTTCCTGGCTCAGTTCTTCAGGATCACCAAGGCTGCTGGTAGAGTCTTCTTCCTCAGACTCAGAGACTGCCTTCGCCTTTAGAGCACGTGGTTTGCCATAGCTCCAACCATATAGATCTCTCTTCTCAGTAAGCTGGAACTCATGAGTGTTTAGCCTTTCGAGGATATGAGCGGGATCAAGCACCTTGTAGTTAGCACGCTCTTGAATCATCAGTGCCAGAGTGTCAAATGAATAATCGAGTGATCTCAGCAACTTCTTCACCACCTCATGGTCGGTGATATTAGTGGCGCCAAGCGATTGAAGCTCATTTGAGATATCAGTGAGGCGGTCGAAGGTTTGCTGAACATTTTCATTGTCGAGTCTTTTGAAGCGGTTGAAGAGATTGTGAAGAACATCAACACGAGAGTCACGTTGAGTTGAGACTCCTTCGTTTACTTTGGAGAGCCTATCCAAGATAAGCTTAGCAGTTTCCAAAGCACTCACTCTACCATGCTGCCCTTTACTCAGATGGCCACATATGATATTCTTCGCTTGAGAATCGAGTTGCTTGAATCTCTTCACATTAGCAGCATTCAGGGAAGGTGTGACTGAGGGAACACCATTTTCAACAACATACCGGAGATCGTTGTCAATTGCCTCAAGATGCATTCGCATCTTATTCTTCCAGTAGGGGTAGTCTGTGCCATATAAGGTAGGACACCCAGCAGAGACCTTGATCATACCTGCAGTCGACATAACTAGAACTCCAGGTGGTTAAACCAAAATCACCCAGAACAAGGGAGTACCTTGCTCTGATACCAATTGAAAGTGCGTTATATCGACTATAGGCGGGTGAATAGGCGATTTTTATGAAGTCTTCACTGAGGAATTTGCTGGTGAGGAAATTCCTAAATGAAGAACTACTTGCAGTAGAATAAGTACTCAGAAAGGAACATGACAGAACACAAGCATAGTCATCATGATGAAAAGAAGACAAGCATAGAGTACAGAAAGCGTAAACACAAGATAACACAAGGAAGAAGACGAACAGACTGAAGAAATAGAACTGAGGAAATTGAGAAAGTCTTCAGTCGAAGTATTCAAACAGATATGAACAAACACACAACAACATACATGAGGAAATGAAAGAGTTGAGGTGATAGAACCAGTTAGCTCGGTGAAGACAATGATTTGGTAGACCAGTTCCAACTGCTGTCTCAGTTGTACATCTGGTTGGAGCGGCTGAGTATTTAAACTCAAGGACACCCAGTCCCAGACACACAGTCCTCACCATATTCTCCTTGAGCTAAGGTCACAAATACCTTGCCCAATCACTCATGGTAAGTCTTCAGGTGACTTTCGAACCTTCACAAACTCAGTCACTCGGCGATCCACAATTCCTCTTGGATGCTCTAGACCTTGACGCCTAACCGTCTGGAAGAAGCACAATCTTCAAAGGAAACAAGGGTCGAATCCACGCCGGATCAATCTCTTCAGTGATGCTCAATCACTTTGGGGTTTGTAGGTTTGGGGTTTGGGTTTTCCTCACTTGATGATTTTTGCTCAAAGTCCTCGGAGGATGGGTTGCTCTCAAATGACAAGTGTCAGTTTCTCTCGGAGCAGCCAACCAACTAGTGGTTGTAGGGGGCGACTATTTATAGCCTAGGGAGCAGCCCGACATGATAAGACATAAATGCCCTTGTCTGATATGACGGTTAGGTGGGTAGATATTTTAGGACAGCTGGCGCGTAGCACAGCAACAGTCGGAATATTTGACTCTCAAATACCTCAGGGCTATCATGTTCCTCACTTGGTAGGCAATCCGCACTGGCGAATTCCTAACTCTTCAGTCAGAACAAATTCCTCAGAGACCAGAAGAACTTCGTCTCTGTCATTGAAGAATATGATTGAACTGTGCAAGATTTCCAATGGCTTCACTCGAAAGGATTGGTAGGTGTAGGATTTTGAGTTGAGCATCACATGGAAATTTCTCCTTAGTATTTCCTCGACCCCCTTTAACAGTACGGTGTTTCCTATGACTCAAGAAAGAGAAAATGAAACAGTAAAAACAAAAGTCTTCATGCTTCATTGTTCCTCGAATGATTACCAAGTCTTTAAGGTCACACCAATTTCTTCACATTCAAAGTCTTCAGTAAGTCTTCAGAAATCCAAAGTCTTCAGTCGAAGAACTACATTTTTAGGGGTCGACTTTCTCTGTAAATATCAAACTCCTCATAGACTTATAGGCATGTGTACACTCACAAATGCATCAGTCCCTTAACCTATAAGTCCTCAATACACCAAAATCACTAAGGGGCACTAGATACACTTACATGTACAACAAATTTGGGGTTATTTTGGAGATGGTCAAAAAATCACTTCATTACAGATAGACTGTTTGGTCTCACTTAAGCGAGTTTTTCTAACAAGGTGGTTTTTTTGACCACATCCAAATCACCTGAAATTTTGTACACATGATCTCTTTCATAAACATAGACAGAATATGAAAGTTTTCCATTTTTTAGAATTTTATATAATTTATAGTGGCTCAGTGAAACTCAGGTACATACCTCTGACTTTACCTTAAGGGGACAGTGTAAACTTCATTATTGTTGAATTTTCTTTGATAATCATGTTTGTTACATGTATGTGATAGTGTATAAAAAATTGGGTGATTTGGAGATGGTCCAATCATAAACATGTGACCATACAAAAAAGAAAAAGCCCACCCTCTAAAAGGAGATATCAAACCCCACGGCCTACATATGACTAGAAACCCAACCATATGGGCCAGGATGCAGGTCCACGAGATGTTGATTTCTCCTGCTAGTAGGCCCCACATGGCATACACAGAACTGGATAGGGAACATGTTGTTTCAGTGAGAGAGGCTCATGCAAATGGTCTCTCAGCCGCGTATATAAGTAGGTGTGTGCGCGTCTCGCTTGGTGAGGTGGGACTATACTGCCACCACCCGTCAGTTGCGCCCGGTGCGTCTGAGCATTGGGCCAAATTTTGTTGGGCTATCCCAGGCAAACCTCACCCGTGTGCTGGACCACACGTCCCTGTAGATGGTTGGGCTGGCCCATCTTGTATGCATATCTTTTTTCTTTTTTGTTTTTCACATATTCTCTTTCATTTATTATTATACAGTTCTAAAACAAAGGTTGTTGTAAATGCACAAAACTCCTTCTTCAGCCTCTCACCATCACGTTCACGTTGAACTCACCCTAAAGTCAAGGAGAGGTAGATCGAATCTCCCCACGGGGGACAACCTCCACGGAGTAGCTAAATATGGTTACTTGAGATTTTCTTCCCAGGTCGTTTTTTGAGGGGGAAATACATTTTTCTTTTTTCCTCCAATATTTGTGGCGAAATACATGGAACAAAAATCATGGGAGGCATGGGGGCTACCTGTTTTTTCCCCTCCGAAAGTGCACTTGTTGCCAAAATGCATGTGAACGTGTCATATTCCACATTTTCCTTAAAACATGTTGTACACCTATACAAACAATTGAATTGTCATTTTTATTTTGTTATCAATTTCTAAATCTTAAATTTCAGCATGCACCTATCCCATGGCGTCTCATCCAAGCTCCAACATCAACCACGCAGATTCTTCTACCATGCACGTGTGCTGCTCTAGTGTCCGGTACAAGAGATGGGAATCTTGATCAGATGCAATGCGATTCATGTCTACCCATAGCATGCACCGCTAGGCAACCGGTCTAACAACATGCACCGCTAGCCGCCTCGATCTAGACCATGGGCAAAGATGCCCAGCTGGACATGTTTGTTGGCACTAGTGCATGACGCGCCAATCTCGTGTGCAAGACGTGTAGCCGTGTGTTGTTTTAACATGCTCGGCATACCGAGGGAAGGGACTCATCAGATATCCAACGATTCGGGGTGGGGTCAAGGGTGGATGGATGGTGTGGGTCAACTTGGCTAAAGGTTTACGGTGGGTGTCTACGTGGCCAAGTGTGCATGCATGGTGTGAATCCAGCTGTGTGCGGTGCACTAGATGGGCCTTTCTGGATAGGGCCGGCACCTAATTTTGAGTAAAATGAAGGAACGGGCCCTGTACTCCGTCCGCATGTCGAACTCGTTCCCTCCATTGGCTAGATCCAGCATGCGATATGGCATCATTTCCACATAGCCCGCGTTAGGGCTTATGTGTGCCGCTCTTAGTGTTTGGCCATACCCTTCACGGGTCATACGATGAGACCACGCCAGGCCCCGTGAACCACCACCTAGGCACAAACCAGATGCGTTACCCATTGGTAGCTAGATCCAAACCATATGCACCCCCGTCATCTAGACCCACGTGTGGAGCATCACGTAGACGTTTAGACTCATACGTGGACATGCATCCTCTTGGTAGACGTTTAGACTCATGTGTTACCTGGTAGCTAGATCCAAACTGGACTCACACCACTTACGTCCGTCCCTGAACCATGCATCCCTGCCGTTCAGACTCATACATGGACATGTGTGCATGCATGTTGTGGGTCCAGTTGAGTGCGATGCATGAGACGGGCCTTGGTTACTAGGTCTAACATCACGTGGCATCGAGATTTGAGGCAAATGAAGGAATGTGCCCCACACTCCTTTCACAGGCCGGACACATTCTCTCTCGATGGCTTGATCCGACGTGCGACATGGCCCCGTTTGCACACAGCCTATGTGAGGGACGATGCATGCCGCTCTCGATGTTTTACCGCACCCTCTAGGGGTTGTATGATGACACCACGCCAGGTCCCATGAATTTTTAGCCCCTCATGAATTTGCATTGATTATAACGATAGCAGACGGGCATCATAGCCCTAGAGAACGGTGTCGAGGCCACGCCTCCTGTTGGTAGCATATGGCACATATATGGACCAAAGAGCTTAACATGGGGCACTCATCCCATTCCCTGCTATGATTTCATATGGCCGCGTAAGATCTTGAACTTTTGAGGTTACAACCATAGAAATGTGGTAAATGGCCCAAATATGCGAGGGAGGGAGGGGGTGGGGGCGAGAAAGGCCACACAATTACCTACCCCCATTATTGAAGTTTGTTTTTTCTGGAAAGAAACATTTTTTTATAAATAAGGAATTTTTAGCATTTATTAATAATGATTTTATAATTTCATATTGTTAGGTGCATATTTTCCTCTAAAACAAAGGTGTTCTAAACGCACAAAACTCCTCCTTGAGCCTCTCACCATCACGTTCACGTTGAACTCACCCAAAAAGGATTTCCCTATTTTTTATGATTTTCCTTAGTTTTTTTTAAACAGAAGGATTTTCCTTTGTGTTTTTTATATTAGTAACATAGGGTTTTACTTTGTGACTGGTAAGCGACATGTGGGCCTGTTGGGTTGTTTCTTTACGAACTAGACCCACGGGCCATTATTTTCTGTGCTTGACATGGATAGGGTCTGTGTCATCACCCCCATCGCCCACACACCCCCGCCCCCCTCATCCCCACCCTCCCCACAAACCACCCCGCCGCGACCCCGCCGCCTACTCGCCTGGCTGCTCTCGACGGTTCGAGCAGAAGAGTGCAGAGTGAGATTGGGAGGACGCCAGCAAGCACCTAGCAACTACCGGCGACTAGGTGAAGTGAGAAACCCTAACTTGTAATCTTTGACTTCTTTGTTCCTTGTTGTGTTGCCATTTCGGGAGTTGGGTATGGTTTTCAAAGTTGGAGATTAAATAGTTAGGATTTTCAAATCGGAGGTTAGATGGAAGGCGATGCAGAGATTGAAGGAAGATTTCTACATCGGTAGCTTGCTCGGTATTTTTTTCTAGGGTTTCGGTATTCCAGGGTTTTCATAACAATGAGCAAGTGCAGATGCATAGCACAATAGTAGCAAATATCAGCAAACCTTTCTTTAAAAACTTAGAAATTTTTTGGCATTGTGCAGTGGCTAATCCAGCAAGAAACCGGAGGGTGGGCTTAAAACTTATAAGCTGGGCTAGTGGATTAAATTCCTTTTTAGGCTGAAATTAGGTTGGGTTTAGTAAGTCAGGCATTAACTTGTAGTCCTAGATTGCAAGTCAACTAGACATTTCTGAGAATAATATTTACCATAGTGCTTGGTTTTTTTGCAGAATATGAAATTTTGATCCAAATATTTATATCTTTGTAGGGAAATAACAATAACCTCTTAATTCTGTTGCCCAAATTAGTTAATATTTTAATGATTATAAATGTGAGGGCATACAATATATCAGATTTTTTAGGAATTATTTTAATCTTTATTTTGTGTGCTTATGTAGTACCAGAAAAAAGTGAAGTAAGTTCATTTTCTCCAATATGACAGACAAGTGGCTAATTTAGTTGGTTACGCTAACGATCCTTCGTCCTTACAGAACAGATTTCCTTTACTTTTTCCAGGAACAAATTGTTGGATGTGGATGTATGTAGATGGGTTGTATGTTGAAGGTGTGCGTGTGTACATTTGGGTGGGCCGAGTAACAATAGTAGTAGGATTTATGTTTTCATAGGACTTTTCTCATAGATTACTGCTCAGTCTCAAACACTACCTCAGTTGTGATGCAGAGGAGGAGGGGCCAATGTCGTGCGTTGATGCTCGGGGTGAGCCCATCCTGCCAGTCGAGGATCAAGAGAAGGACATGTCTGAACAAGCTGTGGTGCGGTGGGCACGCGTTGTGTTGCAGGGTTATGAGGAGTGGAGGGCGAGCCACCCACGCAGTTCAAGTGTATGATTGTTGATTACTGATGCAACCTGCCAAGGACATGCGATCAAAATGAAGAGCATAAAGATCCTCCAGAATCAACTGTCATAACAAAGGGAATTAATCTGACGAAGCAAGAGGAGCACAACCTACATGACCTTTTGGCGATGAAGAAAGGTTATATAGGTGTATTTTTTGTCCACCGCTTCACCAAGTTGAACATAGCAGGAAAGACGATGTTATGTTTTTGGTGTACTAGTATTTTTTATTTTGTATGCAATCTTCTTTGTTTTTTCATGGAGAGAAAGATTAATGCTATGCTATTTTAGCTGAAACCAATGAATACACTGATGTGTGTTTTTGCATATCCTTTTGTTTCCCATAACTGAAGATCCTTATGTAATATATGTAGATGTAGCTGAAGATCCTTTTGTTTACTGATCCTTTACATATTTGACAATTTTTCTTCATATGATGGTGCATACAGAGATTACCGGTGAAAGTTGTTGACGCCTTCAAGACCCCAGGAGATGGGGAGATATAGGGAGATGGGCTTTCTGGCATTCGGTTGTGCAAGGACAGTTTCATGCCGGTCAAGTACCACAAGTGTGATGATGGCCGCATCATCTTTGGCAAGGGATGGAGTGATTTTGTTGACAGTGAAGAGCTCAAGGTTCATAAAGCCGTTCTTTTCAGTTTCAAGACCACCACCCGTGAAGATCTTCAGATCGAGGTGGTTATGAACATGCTAACCGAGGAGCCACAAATGTAGCACGATAACGCAAGAGTGTCCTTTACACTAGGTATGGTGCGAAAACTATGTTGATAGCAGTTATGCATCTATGGGGTTACATCTTCATTCTGTCTTGGGTGATGATGACTATGAGAGGAGGACATTTTGCATTTAGAGTAAATGCTAGGATTGGGTCCTATTCAGGACTCAAAATAGGGCTTACACAGGTGGTTGCTTTATTGGCTACTGTTTCCCTGGCTATAATCATGAACGATGGTAATGCAAATGGAATCGTTAAGGGGTTTTTATTAATAATTTAAATCATGGAGTTAAGATGGTAGAACTACCTATGAGTGTTTGCGTAGGAGATGCGGGAAGGGCAACATTTGTGTTCTTCACTCTTTGGTAATGCAGGAATAATGTGAGATTAAGAAATAAATGGTATAGTGATCTTATGATTCTTGTTTAGCTAATTTGCTTGTGGATCATGGGATGGTCTATATTGCAGATGAAGGTGGTAAACAAAGAGGTGCTGATGTTGGGAGCAAAGAGGTGTTGATGGTCTATATGCGCAGGCTAGAGCATGTAGCATGTGAATTGTACAGTTCATCGCAAGTGTGGAGTCACAGGGTACTGTGGTGTCTCCTGCGCATCTCTCAGCTATATTTTCTGTCCTCTATCATAGTCTTATTTTTTGGACCTTCATGTTAATTCTGGTTGGGCTTGCTACCATGTATGATTTGTGCTGCTAGTTGATTACTTTAGTTTCTACTTGTAGTTTGCATCAGGGGCTTGAAAGACCATGTGGTTTCTTTTAATGGAAAATCAGAGGGGGCAACCCTTCTTTTGATTAAAAAATATGAAGTTTCTCTATGCAATTAAAAAATAATTTTTCTCTATTCAAACCTAGTTGAGAACAGTATTCATTATAAATCTGAAATAATCTTTTGGTAAAAATGGCTATCACGTTATGTATCATAGCTAGCGAAACCGAAACAAAATAAACGTCTTAAGTATAATATCTCTTGAACACGGATCAAATTAGGCAAGACAGCTAGAATAAAGGATGATTCAACTTGCAGGAAATTTGAACTTACAACTTACTAGCAGTATAATAAAGTTTACAGACTATCATCTAGATAAATAGAAGAAACATTTTAGTTTGATTCATTCTTCCTTTCGGACTTCCTCGACCGCCTAGATGGTTTGGCGAGATGCTAGCACTGACTCTCGAACCCCTTCTGGAAGTTCACCAATCGCATGTATACATAGTAGGTGGCATACGCATCCCTGGAAGCATAATAGATGTTCTTCAATGGCAAGGGCGCTTCTACCCATATATGGTGGTCATCTTTTTGCGATAGCATCCTTCATCTTGTTGTAGCTATGGTGGATGATGGAACTAGCATAGTCGGCCAAGCCATAATTTGGCTTAATCGTCACTGGATCCGGCACTCTCCACAAATTCTGGATATACACAAAGTTTCATGCCACCAGACCAACACGCTTGAGTTTTTTCTGGTCATTGTTGATGTCCACCCCAACAAAGGTGTACTCCTCGTCGAGCAGGAAGGTGGCAAGCAGGCCGCAGTGCTTATCAGCAACACTTATGTGGTACACGAGGACATAGATGCCAATGCATAACTGGACCACAACAGCCATCTGTGTCGGACCACGAGGCCAGGTGAACTCCACATCTAGTGCAACTATCTTCTGGTCGTCGTTCTGCAGCCAGTATTTGAATCCGTGAATGTAGTACTCAACATTGCTAGCCTTGTTCGTGTACTTCACAAAAATTTCGGTATTTCCATTTTCCCTAACAGCATAATCTTTCACGAACACCATGCCGAAGGACTGTAATTGATGAAACCAGTATAAGACATGAAGCATGAAAATAACATGATTACAATAAGCTGAGATGAAAGATAGTATAGTAATTCTGGCACTATTGAAAGTTTATGTAAACAAGTGCATGAACAATTTAAACTAAACATGTACTCCCTCTATAAATAAATCACTAAAGTAGTGAACCAAAAGTTGATATATTTCCTTGCAGAGGGAGTATATGCGAATTAAGAAATCAAAATTTACGTTCTTGAAATATTTATCTAAACAACTGCATCAATAATCAAGAATAAACATGTATCTATGAATTGTTCATCGCCCATGCAGATGAATCTGTGTGTACAAACTAAAGAAGCAGGAGAAAAACAATAAATTGACAAGGCAACAGACTAGATGTTGCATGCAGATGAATCTGTGTAGAAAATTCTCATAAGGCAATGCACTACATGTTGAAGGCAGTTGAATTTGTGCGCACAAAATAAAGAAGCATGAGAATAAGAAATTGACAATAAGAAGGCCATCGTATGTGCTGCTAGAGGAGAACTACTAACAAAATTGATAGGAAGGAGAACTCACCATTCCAGAAGCTAGATTGTTGGGAGAGTGGGTGACACAGAGGAAGAGGGAATCGAGAGGACACAGATCTAGAGGAACCATTTTTGGAGAGTCATGGCAGTGAGGACGAAGCACCCTCGCGCATGTCCATCCTAAATAATTGGTACGGGGCTCATCCCGCCTGTTGGAGTCCTCCCGCCTGTTGGAGTCCTCTCTTTCCTTTATCATGTTATCATTTAAAATTGGCTCATCCCATTATAATAGGCCCGTATAAGAAAGCACAAGAAGCCCAAACTCTTCACGGTTGATATTAACTTGCTAAAAAAATTCTCAAAAAAAAACTTGCTAAAAAACATTACGCGATCTAAAACTACCTCTTCATGAGATCCCAAATTCCCAATATTTCCTTGTGGTCGGTTGTTAGAGAATCCCCTATAAATACAAAGCTTTTCACGACATAGATCGTATACTCCACCCCACGCCTCCCATACCTAGCCTTCCATGACTACACCGAATTACCACCCCATGCCGCCAAAAGTAGCTCCCAGGTCGGTGAAACCGACGGAGCCATCATCTTCGAAGCCTGCGTCGGTGAATCCTGAGATGAAAGAGAAGGGCATGTCAGAGAAGCCGACAGAAGAGAAGGGCACGTCGGAGAAGCCGGCGAAGAAAAAGATGAAAGTGAACGGCAATGGAGCCGGTCGCCATCGAGAGAATCCTCCGGTAACGATCGAGATCCTTGTATTCTGTATACTCCCTCCTTTCCAAGTCTGCATGCAATCCCATAATTTACGGTGCACTTCCTTTTTATCCCGTTTAGTTACAGCCATAATGAACTGTCCCTATTTTATCGAAGGCAGATGGGTATGTCTAGAAAGAAAAGAAAAAAGGACAAAAAAAGGATTGCACGAATCTTAGCATAAAATAAATGACATAGGACTTAGATGTGCAATAAAATCAAGGTTATCGTCTTTGTTTATATACCTTAAATTTTGAAAATTGCTAATTTTTTGGCATAGGCTTTCAAAATGAGTTCTTAGTCTCTAGTGATTGAAACTGTTGGTGATTGCCCTTAATTTTGCATGGTCTCTACTAATTGACCTTTTTGAATCTGATGGGAACGAAGGAGTATGTGCTCTTGAATGCTTGCGATGGAACTGCTACATTCCTTTTTTGAGATTATCTATAAACTATTGATCTTCTAATCATGTATGCAGTTATTTTCATAAGCGTGACGGGTGAAACTTTAGTAGTGTACATAGACCAAACTTTGCTCTTTCTACTAAAAATCTATACTATTATCAGTTAATTTGCCGACAGAGATAGCTTGTTTTTCTATGTCTGGTGTTCATTATATGACCTAGAAGCTCTATGATTTCATGCAGTACTATAGAGCACAATTTTGATATTGGTATAGATTAGATCTAGTCGGTTCTATGCGTGTTTAAATGAATACCATACAGAATCTAATCACACTATTTGTACATTCAGGGAACTCATGTTGCTTCTTTGCTGCAATACGAGAAGTTCATAAAAGAATTAAACACACATCAACTGACGTACATCAAGTTGATTGGAATGGGTGAACTTCTCAAGACTCCTGGCATGAGAATGAGACGTCTAATGTGCCAAGCCATCACTTATTCATATGATATAGAGCTGGATGCCTTTATAATTAATGGGAGACCATGTAGGATCACACTAAAAGATGTGTAGCATATAACAGGCATGCCCTGCATGGGGAAGAATCACGTCTCTTCAAATCACAACGATACTTTGGAGTTGTGGAAGGAACTGAAAGACCCCAATGATACTAAAGTAACTTTGAAAGGATTCCTAGCCAAGATGAAAGGCGACAACACACCTAATTTTGTCAGGCCATTTGTCTTGTACACCATAGGCAAAGATGTATGCCCGACAACACAACAGTATGTGGATAACAGATACCTTGGGATTGTTAGAAACGTTGAGACATTAAATAGCACCAATTTGGCCAGCTTACGCTTTACCATCTTATGGCTAGCGTCAGGAAATTTATAAATGGTGGAGCAAATCTGGAGGGCAACCTACCACTGCTGCAGGTAATACAATCATTATTAACATACCATACATTTAATTTTATGGAAAATTTTCTAAGCTGTTTTTGTTGTAATGCAGACGTGGTACTACGAGAAGTGGAGGATGCACCAATTGGACCCTACCATCTCGTGTGCATCAATGTTAAGGCCGCTGATCCAAAACTGGAGTGACGAGAAGGCACAGAAGGTTGACAACATAATCAACAAAAAAAATATAGGGGTTGGAGAGGTAAAGTGTTAGTACTGTGTGCCCGGATTATCTACCATATGTTTTGAATTGTACTAACGACACTAACATGCAGTATTTCGATGACCTGCTGCTGCCTTTCAATCCGCCACTAGTTGGGACGCCTGTCAAACCAAAGAATGACGGTCAGGTAAATGATGAACATGAGGCTCAAATATATATTGTAACTTTGCAAGTACAATCGAAGTCATATGCTCCTAACTGATTGTAATTTGCAGGATAAGGCACTCATCGGCCGTGTATTGGCTGATTTGAAAGAAGTTGCCTCCATTGTGCGGGAGGCCAGTGCACAATAATTTTATAGGATGTGCACCCTTGAAAAAAATGGACGAGTGCCTTAGGCACACCCTTGCGAACGTAAGATGCACGGACGACCTCATCACAGAATTCAATGCAAGTATACCATTATGAGTTTCTATAAATAATTTTACTATCAATACTCTCCACACTAACACGTTTTTTTAAAGAACCACCGCTATGGAATATTTGATGTTGATCGCCCAGGAGTCGAGGACATACAGCTATCTAATATGGGAGTACCTGCGGACCCAATGGAGGTCCCAGGAGAGAATACTACTCACCAGGAAAAACAAAAAGATGACACGGAGGTCATTGCCATAGGCATTTCTGCTAACGGAATACAAAAAGATTACATGGATGCCCCCAAGAAGAACGTAGCTGAAAATTTGCAGCCTGCTCCTAGTTTGCAATCGCGAAAGCATTCAAAAACCAAGATTAGCCTTGAAGCTTTCATGGTGATACACATTTTACATCTAACTGTTTTTGCTTTAAGTTAACGCAGATTCGTAGCTAACATATGATCTTCCACGTTCAGGATGAAGAAGACAGAGTTGTTGCTGCAGCTTGCAAGGAGAGTCTCAAGAATGTTTCACGGCTTTATAAAGAGGTGGATGCTTCGCAGGGTACTCCGAGTTTGGATTCGCGAAAGCATTCCAAAGCCACCACAAGCCATGAAGCTTTCCTAGTGATGCACATTTTACATTTAACTTGTTTTCTTTTTTTATTTCATGCAGATTGCAAGCTAACAAGTGCTTTATTTCGAATCACAGGATCCTCTGAATTTGAGACACAATGAGAATGTGTGAAAGGCTGAAGAACAAAGACATCAAGATGATGAAGATGTCAGTATTGAGGTGGGGGAGAGGCAGGTACCAAAAGCAACCTCCTGTCTGCCAAGGCTAAGGGAATAAGGGAGCCGGAAGAGCCCCATGTCTTCCCAGTTGATGAGGACAACTATGATGATTCTTTAGCAAAGCAGCAACAAGATAGTGTGGTTGATTCCATGCTACCAACTCGTGCAAGCAGCCGGAAAAGAGTGGCATCTTCATTATTGTGCAATGAAGATTATGTTCTGTACGATAGTGATAAGAAGAGAAAGAAAAACTGGACTTCATCAGAGTCTACCAACGATTCCAAGGACACAAAGAATACAAAGAGGAAAAATCGTACAAGCAATTTAAAAGATACAAACACAGGTGCTTCGAGGCTGGAGACCGACCTTGACAAGTTTCGACATATTTACGTGGCTGAAATTGTCAACACCTCAGATCTTGATAAACAATTGGTCGTAATTGATGACATTGTTCTGCTACAGAAGCATTTGCAATGCCTCACCATGACAAATGTAGGCCAAGATGACAAATGGTTGGGTGACAAAGTAAGATATTTGCCCAAATTAGTTTATCAATTTTGTTTTTCACAGTACAATTAACTTGAATATTTTTTTAGTTGGTTGATGTTGTGATTCAGATCATGCGTCATGATCATCCTAATGAAATAAGGGATGGGAAAGTGGTTTACATTGAGAGGGTGGCCGGCGTCGCTATGCTCGAAAGAGATGGTATGGTAGAGAACTGCCACGAGACCGCTTTGGCGGGCAGTCATGGAACAACAAAAGGATACAACTACCTCAGACATGATCTGGTACCATCTCACCATGATATAAACACATTTATTTTTCTAATTATTATGCATGTTGATGTAATCATCTTTGCTGTCCAGGTTTTTCTACCTACAAACATGGCGAACACCCACTGGTTCCTTGTGGTCGTAAACCCCAGAAGGAGGGAGATTCAGATTCTTGATTCACTTTTCGGCTACATAGTATGCACACAAGTGGTTCACATGGTGAGATTTTAAAGGTCTTTCAATATAAAATTGAATTTAGCATCATACCTAACCATGAAACGTGAGCAACTTCTAATACCATGGACTTTGGCAGATACATGGGGTGGAAGCACATCTGAGAGCATCGCTGCGAATCAGTGGACCACAAAGCCATTCATGGCAAGACATTAACGTGACCCAATGGACAGTAAAGCATGTTCCCGTGCCAAGACAAGATGACAAGTCAGTCAACAGTATTAGCTTCTAATTATGTTTTTCATTGTTAATACGTGAAATACTGCTAACATAATTAATTGTTGTAGTTCTTCTTGTGCACTCTACATGCTAAAGAACATCGAATTCTTTATGGGAGAAGATCTTACACTACATTATGACCAAGTACGTAGAGTAACACCTAAAATTCTGTCAATTTTGTAAACATATGGAACGATACTAACATATCCTCCCATGCAAGCTTACATCGACAATTATAGAAGAGAGTTGCCTGTTGTCCTTCTTAATTTGCCCTACAACAAACTGAAGTCCATGAAAAGGCTGAATGTACAATGCTAGCCTATTGGATGCAGCTGCGATTGAAGATCATGAAGATGCAACCATTTAGTCCAGGAGTGGTAGATTCTTAGATATGGAGTGTACACTTGGTTATGAAGCGGTAGAGTAGGGTGTGGTTTGGTTTTAGTCCCGAAGAAGGTTTCCTAGACATGTTCTTCGTCCAGTGCGGATTAATCAAGTTGTGATACTTCACAGTACTGGTACCAAATACTATTCTTGAAATAAATTTGGTCTACATGGGAGATGCTGAAACATATATTTGCTTTTTACAAGAAGAAATTTTGAAGCTTAGGAAGGTTAACTTAATTCTTAAATTTATATTTAAGTTTCGTCGAAGTCTGCACAAGATTCAGAACAATTACGTCGCTAGTTAGAAGTTTCAGAATTTTTTTAACATCGCTAGTTAGAAGTTCTAGAAAAAATGCAGCGAGTGCTGAAATATTTTGGCCAAAATTCAGTGAGGTTGAAATATTTTGGCCGAAAGGCAAATATTGCATTGAGTGCTGAAATGAATGAAATTCAGTTATTTCATCGAAATCTCACCGAAGCGAAAACCATGGCGTTGTGCCATCTTGAGCAGCACCAGACATGATTCAGTATTATCAACAAAATTTGGTCTCACATATAGGAGGAAAAAAGGTATGAGCACGGATGGGCAATAAAATAGCTTCACAAGAGAGAGTAAAATACCTCACGTGTGAACAATCAATCCTAGTTGACTTTAGAACCAGTTTTCATCCTAAAAGAGGTCTACTTATAAACAATAATAAAAGCGGTCCAGTTCTTTTGGCTGATTTTCAAAGAAACGGGAACTATATCTTTTTGACGATCGTGATTCTCACGCGATCTACATGTTGTTACGCAACTTACCTTAGTTTTTACACCATAACTTAACTTTGCAAAACTCTCCACGCCCCCTACCCCTAATATCCAACCAGGTGGGTCCCCTCCCTTGATTTCCTCCAACCAAAGAAATCTATACGTGGATATATGCTCGGGTTGTTACGATCCCTATAGATAGGGATCCTTTGAAACCTCGTAGATCATAGTTCGTCCTTCTGCGCCACCCAAAGCAGCAAGACCGAAGGACGGTGCAACCCAGGAATCCCGCAAGACCAAATGACGGAGCCAAACATCAATCCTTAGGTAACTCCCCACGGTCTCCTGCTGCAGCCACTGCTATTTTCCGTGCCACGGTCTTAATCCCATGATCTCTTGTTGCAACCCCACTCGTTGTTTGCATATTCATGCAGCTCAGAATGTTTTTAAACAAATTAAGTTTGGGGCGTTAGGGGAGGGCACTAGGATTTGTTTCGTACCAGATTGGCAGTTCATTGATTAATTCCAGGCTAAATCTTAGCATCTGGTCTTATCGATGCCAATTAGTGCAGCAGGCGCTTGCCTTCTTTTTTCCTTCCTCACGAGTTATGAAAGGCAACGATGGCCCATGTTTTAATTCCATACTACAAACCATCATTAGCGCCTAGAGTTGAGGAGACCATAGTTGGATAGTTTTCTATTTTCCAATATTTATTTTATTTCAGATAAGCGCCTTGCAATAGATATTACCTTATATGAACGTTCAAACGTAACCAAGCTGAATCTAATGATAGTATTTGCACATTCATGGAAGTCGGCATGCTTGTAAACAAATTACCTCAAGAAGTTGTGTAGAGCACAATTTTTATGTTGGTATATATTAGTTGTATTCTTTTGTATGAGTGTTTAAATTGTATACCATGCTGAATCCAATCACGCATGCACATCCATTGAACCTAGGATGCTTCTCTGCCGCCATATGAGGAGTTCATAAATAGATTAAACACACAGAAAAGGATGTACATCCAGTTGATAGGACTGGGTGGACTTCTCAAGACACCTAGCATCAAAATTAGACGTGTATTGTGCATGGCCATCGTTAATTCATATGATGCAGAGCAGGATGCCTTTATCATAAACGGGAGACCATGTAGGATCACAGTGTAAGTGCATCTAGTGCCCCTTAGTGATTTTGGTGTATTGAGGACTTATAGGTTAAGGGACTGATGCATTTGTGAGTGTACACAGGTCTATAAATCTATGAGGAGTTTGATATTTACAGAGAAAGTCGACCCCTAAAAATGAAGTTCTTCAACTGAAGACTTTGGATTTTTGAAGACTTTCTGAAGACTTTGAAAGTGAAGAAATTGGTGTGACCTTGAAGACTTGGCAATCATTCGAGGAACATGAAGTGTGAAGACTTTTGTTTTTAGTTTCATTTTATCTTTCTTGAGTCATAGGAAACACCGTACTGTTAAAGGGGGTCGAGGAAATACTAAGGAAAAATTTCCATGTGATGCTCAACTCAAAATCCTACACCTACCAATCCCTTCGAGTGAAGCCATTGGAAATCTCATACAATTCAGTCATATTCTTCAGTGACAGAGACGAAGTTCTTCTGGTCTCTAAGGAATTTGTTCTGACTGAGGAGTTAAGAATTCACCAGTGTGAATTGCCTACACAATGAGGAACATGATAGCCCTGAGGTATTTGAGAGTCAAATATTCCGACCGTTGTTGTGCTACGCGCCAGCTGTCCCAAAATATCTACCCACCTAACGGTCATATCAGACAAGGGCATTTATGTCTTATCATGTCGGGCTTCTCCCTAGGCTATAAATAGCCGCCCCCTACAACCACTAGTTGGTTGGCTGCTCCGAGAGAAACTGACACTTGTCATTTGAGAGCAACCCATCCTCTGAGGACTTTGAGCGAAAATCATCAAGTCAGGAAAACCAAAAGCCCAAACCTACAAACCCCAAAGTGATTGAGCATCACTAAAGAGATTGATCCTGGGTGGATTCAATGCTTGTTTCCTTTGAAGACTGTGCTTCTTCCAGACGGTTAGGTGTCAAGGTCTAGAGCATCCAAGAGGAATTGTGGATCGCCGAGTGACTGAGTTTGTGAAGGTTCAGAAGTCACCTGAAGACTTACCATGAGTGATTGGGAGAGGTCTGTGTGACCTTAGATCAAGGAGAATATGGTGAGGACTGTGTGTCCGGGACTGGGTGTCCTCGAGTTTAAATACTATGCTACTCCAACCAGATGTACAACTGAGACAGCAGTTGGAACTGGTCTACCAAATCATTGTCTTCACGGAGCTAACTGGTTCTATCTCCTCAACTCTTTCATTTCCTCATGTATGTTGTTGTGTGCCTTGATACTTCTCTGTCGTATCTACTTTTCCAAACACTTTTGCCCTTGTTTTGGACTCTAACTTCTATGATTTGAATGGAACTAACCCGGACTAACGCTGTTTTCAGCAGAATTGCCATGATGTTGTTTTATGTGCAGAAAACAAAAGTTCTCGGAATGACCTGAAACTCCACGGAATATCTTAGAATAAATAATAAAAAATCCTCACCAAAGATGAAGACCAGGGGGCCCACACCCTGTCTACAAGGGTGGGGGGCGCGCCCCTCCCCCCTGGGCGCACCCCCCTACCTCGTGGGCCCCCTGGATGCCCTCCGACGCCAACTCCAACTCCATATATTGGCTTTCGGGGAGAAAAAATCACAAAGAAGAAATCATCGCGTTTTACGATACGGAGCCGCCGCCAAGCCCTAATCTCTCTCGGGAGGGCTGATCTGGAGTCTGTTCGGGGCTCCGGAGAGGGGAATTCGTCGCCGTCGTCATCATCAACCATCCTCCATCACCAATTTCATGATGCTCACCGCCGTGCGTGAGTAATTCCATCGTAGGCTTGCTGGACGGTGATGGGTTGGATGAGATTTATCATGTAATCGAGTTAGTTTCGTTACAGCTTGATCCCTAGTATCCATTATGTTCTGAGATTGATGTTGCTATGACTTTGCTATGCTTAATGCTTGTCACTAGGGCCCGAGTGCCATGATTTCAGATCTGAACCTATTATGTTTTCATGAATATATGTGAGTTCTTGATCCTATCTTGCAAGTCTATAGTCACCTACTATGTGTTATGATCTGGCAACCCCGAAGTGACAATAATTGGGACCACTCCCGGTGTTGACCATAGTTTGAGGAGTTCATGTATTCACTATGTGCTAATGCTTTGTTCCGGTTCTCTATTAAAAGGAGGCCTTAATACCCCTTAGTTTCCAATAGGACCCCGCTGCCACGGGAGGGTAGGACAAAAGATGTCATGCAAGTTCTTTTCCATAAGCACGTATGACTATATTCGGAATACATGCCTACATTACATTAATGAACTGGAGCTAGTTCTATTCAGAAAATAATGAAGAGATTTTTGAGGGGCTCGTCGAGCCGGAGCTCGAAGAAAAAACAAAAGGAAGAAGAGCAGAAGCCCAAATTTAATTTGCCTCGCACCGTGGAGGTCTGGCTGTGTGAATGGCCTTCCGATGACTTCTTGAGGAGTGCAGGGATTTATGAGGATTTCTATCTATTAATTGAGAACGCCGGCCTCACCGACTTCCTCCGCGACCAACGTCATCAGTATCTCTTACTCACAAATACTTTTGTGCAGAACTTCTACCTTTTCCCTAAGAAATCACCTCCAACAGTAGAGTTTCATTTATATGACGTTGTTAAAGAGATGTCATAGCTGAATTTTGCGAGGTTTGCAAAATACCCTTTGAGGGCACCTGAGATGAACCACACCATAATGAAGTAGAAGCTTTTATTAACACTATCACTGTGGGAGAAACCAGGAAGGTTTCTGATGCAAGAATTACTAGCATACATTTTCCTGTTTTACGCTACTTTGCCTTATTTGCTAGTCGTTTCTTGATTGGTCGCGGGAACTGTGGAAACCTTAGCATTCCTGATATTATCATTTTGTTCCATGGTTTATACCGCAATAACTCTGTTAGTATGGGTGGAATTGTTGCTAGACGGTTAAGTCTGAACCGTACTAAGGGCCCCATCTTTGGAGGCATTTATGCTTCGCGCCTAGCTGAATATTTTGAGATACCTATTAGGCATGAGGACCATGCTTATTTAGATTATAAGAGTATGCTAGCGCATGATTTTTTTGTTAAGAGTCGCGAAGGGGATCTTAAATATAAATTGTACTTTGATAAACATCACCCTGAGACTATTACTTTGCCTGCTCCCTCTTTGTTTAACTTGTCTACAGGTTCTTACATTGTTCCGTGGGCGGCTGTTCAAGCCTATCGGAATCTTGCACCAGCCCCGGAACCGGAGCCACAAGATGAGCCTCCATGAATGTCTGTTTATTCTTGGGATCCTGAGGCGGTTGCCAGCCAGTGGCAATCCGAGTCCTCTGCATCGCAGTACGACCCCAGCTACACCTACGGGTATCAGCCAGGCTATCCCTGGCAATAGACCAACTTAGGACAAAAGCCTAAGCTTGGGGGAGTACGTATTTCTCACCGACATTACATTTATGTTCACACACACTCATTGCTAGATGTCGGTTTCATACTCTTTCACTGTAATATCCATGCTAGTTTAATTTCTTTTTCTAGTTTTCTTCTTGTGTGTTTGATAAACCTTAAGAAAAAACAAAAAAAATTAGTTAGTCTATTTTTCCTGTTGTAGTAGTAATAATTAAAAAGAAAACTCGAAAATATTTCCCCTTTTTTTGCTTGTTGGGAGCTTTCCCGTGTAAATAGTTTTTATTTCTTTTCCTTTCTTTGGGGGTCGAGAGGACTATATTGAAAATGCTTAGTGGCTCTTATATGCTTTATTGCTTATCTAACTTAGAGCCCATATTACTTGTCTTCTCTCTTGAGTTGAATGCTTGCAGATTCCAGCTTAGTCCAATGCACGTGCACTCTTATTATTATACACACCGTTCGGTCGTGCAAGTGAAAGGCAATAATGATGATATATGATGGACTTATTGGGATGAGAAAAGCTGGTATGAACTCGACCTCTCTTGTTTTTGTAAATATGATGATTCATCGTTCCTGATTCAGCTATTATGAAGTAAACATATTTGCAATGACATTTAGAGATTATAGTTGCTTGTGCCATGCTTGATTAGCTATGAGTTATAATGGTTTACCTTGCGTGCCAACATGCTATTAGAATGGTTATGATGTGGTATGATGGGATGGTATCCTCCTTCAAATGAATTGACTGACTAGACTTGGCACATGTTCACGCATGTAGTTGAATCCAATCAGCATAGCCTTCATGACATTTATGTTCATGGTGGATTATATCCTACTCATGCTTATATTCGGTGTAAATTAATTTTAATGCATGTTTACGACTGTTGTCGCTCTCTCAGTGGGTCGCTTCCCAGTCTTTCGCTAGGCTTCACCTGTACTAAGCGGGAATACTGCTTGTGCTTCCAAACTCCTCAAACCCCAAAGTTGTTCCATAAGAGTCCACTATACCTTCCTATATGCGGTATCTACCTGCCGTTCCAAGTAAATTTGTATGTGCCAAACTCCAAACCTTCAAATGAATTTCTGTTTTGTATGCTCGAGCAGCTCATGTGCCACTAGGGCTGCCTATATATTCCATGCTAGGTGGGTTATTCTCAAGAGGAGTGGACTCCGCTCCTCATTCACGAGAAAGGGGCGGTAACCGGGATGCCCAGTCCCATGATCCAAAAAGATCGAAGCAAATCAAAATAATTAAACAAAACTCCCCTGGGACCCGTTGAATGTTGGAGGCACTCGTTGTTTGGAGCAAGCCCTGGATTGATGCTTGTGGAGGAGGGGGAGTATAAACCTTTACCATTATGTTTGGGAACTTCCTATAATGCATGTAGTATGGAAGATACAACCATCTCATAGTTGTTGCGTTGATAGTGAAAGTATGCCGCTCAAAATATAATTTATCTCTATTTCAAAATCAAGCTATGGCACCTCTACAATTACCTGCTTCCCTCTGTGAAGGGCCTATCTATTTTCTTTTATGTTGAGTCATCACCCTTCTTATTAAAAAGCACCCGTTGGAGAGCACGCTGTCGTTTGCATTCATTATAATTGGCTTATATGGGGTATGACTTGACTGGATCTCTTTTACCATTAATAACAATGTTTAATCAGTCCTTGATCTTTAAAGGTGCTCTGTATTTATGTTTTGCGGTCTCAGAAAGGGCAAGCGAGATACCATTTTGTTATATCATGTTATGATTATTTTGAGAAAGTGTTGTCATCCGAGTTTTATTATTATGGCTTGCTAGCTGATTATGCTATTGATATGAGTAATTGTGATACCTACGTGTCATTGTGAGTATGGTTAGTTAATAATAATTGCTGAGACTTGAATGCTGGCTATTCATGTTTACAATAACAAGAGCAAACAGAGTTTGTAAAAGTTTTTCTTTTTTCTCTTCCAGTTTATCAACTGAATTGCTTGAGGACAAGCAAGGGTTTAAGCTTGGGGGAGTTGATACGTCTCTGTCGTATCTACTTTTCCAAACACTTTTGCCCTTGTTTTGGACAATAACTTGTATGATTTGAATGGAACTAACCCGGACTGACGTTGTTTTTAGCAGAATTGCCATGATGTTGTTTTATGTGCAGAAAACAAAATTTCTCGGAATGACCTGAAACTCCACGGGATATCTTAGAATAAATAATAAAAATCCTCGCCAAAGATGAAGACCACGGGGCCCACACCCTGTCCACGAGGGTGGGGGGCGCGCCCCTCCCCCTGGGCGCGCCCCCTACCTCGTGGGCCCCCTGGATGCCCTCTGACGCCAACTCCAACTCCATATATTGGCTTTCGGGGAGAAAAAAATCAGAGAGAAGAAATCATCACGTTTTACGATACGGAGCCGCCGCCAAGCCCTAATCTCTCTCGGGAGGTCTGATTTGGAGTCCGTTCGGGGCTCTGGAGAGGGGAATTCGTCGCCGTCGTCATCATCACCATCCTCCATCACCAATTTCATGATGCTCACCACCGTGCGTGAGTAGTTCAATCGTAGGCTTGCTGGATAGTGATGGGTTGGATGAGATTTATCATGTAATCGAGTTAGTTTTGTTAGGGTTTGATCCCTAGTTTCCATTATGTTCTGAGATTGATGTTGCTATGAATTTGCTATGCTTAATGCTTGTCACTAGGGCCCGAGTGCCATGATTTCAGATCTGAACCTATTATGTTTTCATGAATATATGTGAGTTCTTGATCCTATCTTGCAAGTCTATAGTCACCTCCTATGTGTTATGATCCGGCAACCCCGAAGTGACAATAATCGGGACCACTCCCGGTGATGACCATAGTTTGAGGAGTTCATGTATTCACTATGT
Source organism: Triticum dicoccoides (assembly GCF_002162155.2). Taxonomy (NCBI): domain Eukaryota; kingdom Viridiplantae; phylum Streptophyta; class Magnoliopsida; order Poales; family Poaceae; genus Triticum; species Triticum dicoccoides. The sequence goes on along the minus strand of NC_041387.1, from coordinate 61,657,336 downwards.
GCTAATGCTTTGTTCCGATTCTCTATTAAAAGGAGGCCTTAATATCCCTTAGTTTCCAATAGGACCCCGCTACCACGGGAGGGTAGGACAAAAGATGTCATGCAAGTTCTTTTCCATAAGCACGTATGACTATATTCGAAATACATGCCTACATTACATTAATGAACTGGAGCTAGTTTTGTGTCACCCTATGTTATGACTGTTACATGATGAACCACATACGGCATAATTATCCATCATTGATCCGGTGCCTACGAGTTTTCCATATACTGGTTCTCGCTTATTTACTTTTCCGTTGTTACTGTTACAATCACTACAAAATACCAAAAACATTACTTTTGTTGTCTTTACTTTTGTTACCATTACCACCACTATCATATTACTTTGCTACTAAACACCTTGTTGCAGATACTAAGTTTCTAGGTGTGGTTGAATTGACAACTCAGCTGCTAATACTTGAGAATATTCTTTGGCTCCCCTTGTGTCGAATCAACAAATTTGGGTTGAATACTCTACCCTCGAAAACTATTGCGATCCCCTATACTTGTGGGTTATCAAGGCCTTTTTCTGGCACTGTTGCCGGGGAGCATAGCTGTATTCTTTGAGTCACTTGGGATTTATATCTGCTGGACACTATGAAGAACTTGAAAGACGCTAAGACAACTTTTTATCCCTCAACTACGAGGGGAGGTAAGGAACTGCCATCTAGCTCTGCACTTGATTCACCTTCTGTTATAAACAAGCTAGTGACACCTAAACCTGCTTCTACTATTCGTTCCAATATGTCGCATGTTATTGATGATGCCACTTCTGCTATGCATGATACTTCTGATGAAACTACTTCTATGCTTGATACTACTGTGCCTCTTGGTGAATTTCTAGATGAACAAATTTCTAAGTCTAGAGAAAGAGAAATTATTGAAACTGAACACGATGATGTTAGTGATGATGAAAATAGGCCTGCTATTCCTGAGGGTTACCTTTTTAATGCTGAATCTACTGAAGCTATTCTTGCTTTCCAGGATAGTCTTGAACGTCATAGGTTGCTAGTTAAATGGAGTAAAGAATCTTTTAGAGGTAGGATGAGACCTGACCCTGGTTTTGCTACTTCACCTATCTGTGTTCCTGATCAGGATTATTATGATTTTTCTGTTGATCCAGATATAATTACTTTGGTTGAATCTGATCCTTTTTATGGCTATGAATCTGAAGCTGTTGTGGCACATCTTCGTAAGTTAGATGATATAGCTGCCCTGTTTACTAATAATGAGAGATCGCGCTACCTTTATTTACTCAAAATATTTCCGTTCTCATTAAAGGGTGATGCTAAGATATGGTTTAATTATCTTGATCCTAGTTGTGTGCAAAGTCCCCAAGATATGGTTTATTACTTCTCTACTAAATATTTCCCTGCTCATACGAAACAAGCTGATTTGAGGGATATATATAATTTTGTGCAAATTGAAGAGGAGAGCCTCCCACAAGCTTGGGGGAGGCTTCTCAAGTTACTTAATGCTTTGCCTGATCATCCTCTTAAGAAACCTGAAATACTTGATATCTTTTATAATGGACTAACAGATGCTTCCAGAGATTACCTGGATAGTTGTGCTGCTTCTCTTTTCAGGGAAAGGACACCGGATTAAGATGAAATTCTATTGAATAATATGTTGACAAATGAAAATAATTGGGCACCTCCTGAGCCAACTCCCGAGCCAGCTCTTGAGCCAATTACTGAGCCTATTCCTAAACCAACTCCGAAGAAGAGAGGTGTTCTATTTCTCAGTCCCGAAGATATGCAAGAGGCAAAGAAATTTATGAAAGAAAAAGGTATTACAGCTGAAGATGTTAAGAGTTTACCACCTATTGAAGAAATACATGGTCTTAATTTACCGCCTGTTGAAGAAGTATATGATCTCAATTACTTATTTAATGAAGAACCTCCCGACATCCCGACACAGGTAGTAAAGGTAAATTCTCTCTACATATATGATAAAACTGAAGTCCCTCCTACTAAAATTGCTAGTCAGTGCTTGGATGAGTTTGATGACTTTATGTTTAAGCAAGATGATTTTAATTCTTATTTTGGTAGACAATTAAAACAGAATACCTTTATGATTAAACGCTTGAGTGATTATATGGCTAATATTAGAGGTGAATTTAAACTTGTTAGCAAACATGCTTCTATGGTTACCACTCAAGTAGAACAAGTACTTAAAGCTCAGAAAGAAGTGCTTAATGAAATGAATAGTAAGAAAAATGATTATGACGTTAGAGTGGCTACTAGGACTGGTAGAATGACTCAGGAACCTTTGTATCCTGAAGGCCACCCTAAGAGAATCGATCAAGATTCTCAGAGAAATAATGTTGATATGCCTAGTTCTTCTAAAAGGAAGAAAAAGAAAAATGATAGTACTGTGCAAACTTCTAGTGAACCTATTGCTGAACCACCTGACAATCCAAATGATATTTCTATTTCTGATGCTGAAACACAGTAAGGTCATGAACATGAACCTAGTGATAATGTTAATGATAATGTTCATGTTGATTCTCAACCTAGTAATGATAATGATGTAGAAGTTGAACCTGCTGTTGATCTTGATAACCCACAATCAAGGAATCAATGCTATGATAAAAGAGACCTCATTGCTAGGAAACATGGTAAAGAAAGGGAACCATGGGTTCAAAAACCCATGCCTTTTCCCCCGAAACCATCCAAGAAAAAGGATGATGAGGATTTTGAGCGCTTTGCTGAAATGATTCGACCCATCTTTTTGCGTATGTGATTAACTGATGTGCTCAAAACAAATCCTTATTCTAAGTATATGAAGGATATTATTACTAATAAAAGAAAGATACCTCAAGCTGAAATATCCACCATGCTTGCTAATTATACTTTTAAGTGCGGAATACCAAAGAAACTAGGAGATCCAGGAGTACCTACTATACCATGCTCCATTAAAAGAAATTATGTTAAAACTGCTTTATGTGATCTTGGAGCCGGTGTTAGTGTTATGCCTCTCTCTTTATATCGTAGACTTGACTTGAATAAGTTGACACCTACTGAAATATCTTTGCAAATGGCTGATAAATCAACTGTTATACCTGTCGGTATTTGTGAGGATGTGCCTGTGTGGTTGCAAACGTTACTATTTTAACGGACTTTGTTATTCTTGATATTCCTGAGGATGATAGTATGTCTATTACTCTTGGAAGACCTTTCCTTAATACTGCAGGGGCTGTTATTGATTGCAACAAAGGAAATGTCACTTTTCATGTTAATGGTAATGAGCACATGGTACACTTTCCGAGGAAACAACCTCAAGTTTATAGTATCAACTCTATTGGAAAAATTCCATCGATTATATTTGGAGGTTTTGAATTTCCTCTCCCTACTGTCAAGAAGAAATATGATATACTTATTATTGGGGATGTCCATATCCCCGTTGAGGTAACATAGTGTTATTCAAAATTTCTCTGGTTTCATGTTAATCGGAATGAGTTTGTTAACAAGACTTGATCAACCTTGTTAGTGGATTCCTTTTGATGAGCATGAGATGGATGAAACTAGAAGCACAACCTTCTGTACCCTCTTTATATTTTCTGTTACTTAGTAGAAATAAAGTAAAATAGTATTTTTCTATCTGTCTCCCGACTTATCCGTGCAATATAAAAATATCCCGAAAATAAAAGTCCTCAGAATGCCATGCCAATTTAATATGATTTTTTCGGGAATATTTGAGGATTTTCAGTGCAAAAATTACTGCAGGGGGGGGGGAGCTGCCACCTGGTCACGAGGGTGGAGGGCGCGCCCTACCCCCTGGGTGCGCCCCCAGCCTCATGGGCCCATGGTGGCCCTCCTCCACTTATCCCTACACCCATCTTCTTCCTCTGTCTCACACAAACCTGAAAAACCAACTCAAGCTCGTGTTCCAGCAACTTTTGCTGCGATTTTCGATCTCGTTGCTCAAAGCACCTCTCGCAAAACTGCTTGGGGAGATTGTTCCTTGGTATGTGACTCCTCCATTTGTCCAATTAATTTTTGTTCTAGTGCTTTATTCATTGCAAACTTGTGCTGCATAGGTGACCATGTTCTTGAGCTTGCATGTCAAATTTATATGGTTCCAAGTAGTTCTAACGCTCTATATAGGCTCTAGGCACTTGTGGGAGTTGTTACTATCAATTTTACTGAAGTTGGTTCACTTTTATTTGAAGTTACTAAAAAATTCAGATTGTTTCAGAAAATAATGAAGAGATTTTTGAGGGGCTCGTCGAGCCGGAGCTCGAAGGAAAAACAAAAGGAAGAAGAGCAGAAGCCCAAATTTAATTTGCCTCGCACCGCGGAGGTCCGGCTGTAAGAATGGCCTTCCGATGACTTCTTCAGGAGTGCCGGGATTTATGAGGATTTCTATCTATTAATCAAGAACGCCGGCCTCACCGACTTCCTCCGCGACCAACGTCATCAGTATCTCTTACTCACAAATACTTTTGTGCAGAACTTCTACCTTTTCCCTAAGAAATAACCTCCAACAGTAGAGTTTCATTTATATGACGTTGTTAAAGAGATGTCATAGCTGAATTTTGCGAGGTTTGCAAAATACCCTTTGAGGGCACCTTAGATGAACCACACCATAATGAAGTAGAAGCTTTTATTAACACTATCACTGTGGGAGAAACCAGGAAGGTTTCTGATGCAAGAATTACTAGCATACATTTTCCTGTTTTACGCTACTTTGCCTTATTTGCTAGTCGTTGCTTGATTGGTCGCGGGAACTGTGGAAATTTTAGCATTCCTGGAATTATCATTTTGTTCCATGGTTTATACCGCAATAACTCTGTTAGTATGGGTGGAATTGTTGCTAGAAGGTTAAGTCTGAACCATACTAAGGGCCCCGTCTTTGGAGGCATTTATGCTTCGCGCCTAGCTGAATATTTTGAGATACCTATTAGGCATGAGGACCGTGCTTATTTAGATTATAAGAGTATGCTAGCGCATGATTTTCTTGTTAAGAGTCGCGAAGGGGAGCTTAAATATAAATTGTACTTTGATAAACATCACCCTGAGACTATTACTTTGCCTGCTCCCTCTTTGTTTAACTTGTCTACAGGTTCTTACATTGTTCCGTGGGCGGCTGTTCAAGCCTATCGGAATCCTGCACCAGCCCCGGAACCGGAGCCACAAGATGAGCCTCCACGAATGTCTGTTTATTCTTGGGATCCTGAGGCGGTTGCCAGCCAGTGGCAATCAGAGTCCTCTGCATCGCAGTATGACCCCAGCTACACCTACGGGTATCAGCCAGGCTATCCCTGGCAATAGACCAACTTAGGCCAAAAGCCTAAGCTTGGGGGAGTACGCATTTCTCACCGACATTACATTTATGTTCACACACACTCATTGCTAGATGTCGGTGTTCATACTCTTTCACTGTAATATCCATGCTAGTTTAATTTCTTTTTCTAGTTTTCTTCTTGTGTGTTTGATAAACCTTAAGAAAAAAAATTAGTTAGTCTATTTTTCCTGCTGTAGTAGTAATAATTAAAAAGAAAACTCAAAAATATTTCCCGTTTTTTTGCTTGTTGGGAGCTTTCCCGTGTAAATAGTTTTTATTTCTTTTCCTTTCTTTGGGGGTCGAGAGGACTATATTGAAAAGCTGGTATGAACTCGACCTCTCTTGTTTTTGTAAATATGATGATTCATCGTTCCTGATTCAGCTGTTATGAAGTAAACATATTTGCAATGACATTTAGAGATTATAGTTGCTTGTGCCATGCTTGATTAGCTATGAGTTATAATGGTTTACCTTGCGTGCCAACATGCTATTAGAATGGTTATGATGTGGTATGATGGGATGGTATCCTCCTTCAAATGAATTGACTGACTAGACTTGGCACATGTTCACGCATGTAGTTGAATCCAATCAGCATAGCCTTCATGACATTTATGTTCATGGTGGATTATATCCTACTCATGCTTATATTCGGTGTAAATTAATTTTAATGCATGTTTACGACTGTTGTCGCTCTCTCAGTTGGTCGCGTCCCAGTCTTTTGCTAGCCTTCACCTGTACTAAGCGGGAATACTGCTTGTGCTTCCAAACTCCTTAAACCCCAAAGTTGTTCCATAAGAGTCCACTATACCTTCCTATATGCGGTATCTACCTGCCGTTCCAAGTAAATTTGTATGTGCCAAACTCCAAACCTTCAAATGAATTTCTGTTTTGTATGCTCGAGCAGCTCATGTGCCACTAGAGCTGCCTATATCTTCCATGCTAGGTGGGTTATTCTCAAGAGGAGTGGACTCCGCTCCTCATTCACGAGAAAGGGCCGGTAACCCGGATGCCGAGTCCCATGATCCAAAAAGATCGAAGCAAATCAAAATAATTAAACAAAACTCCCCCTGGGACCCATTGAATGTTGGAGGCACTCGTTGTTTCGAGCAAGCCATGGATTGATGCTTGTGGAGGAGGGGGGTATAAACCTTTACCATTCTGTTTGGGAACTGCCTATAATGCATGTAGTATGGAAGATGCAGCCATCTCATAGTTGTTGCGTTGACAGTGAAAGTATGTCGCTCAAAATATAATTTATCTCTATTTCAAAATCGAGCTCTAGCACCTCTACAAATCCGTGCTTCCCTCTGTGAAGGGCCTATCTATTTTCTTTTATGTTGAGTCACCACCCTTCTTATTAAAAAGCACCCGTTGGAGAGCACGTTGTCGTTTGCATTCATTATAATTGGCTTATATTGGGTATGACTTGACTAGATCTCTTTTACCATGAATTACAATGTTTAGTCAGTCCTTGATCTTTAAAGGTGCTCTGCATTTATATTTTGCGGTCTCAGAAAGGGCAAGCGAGATACCATTTTGTTATATCATGTGATGATTATTTTGAGAAAGTGTTGTCATCCGAGTTTTATTATTATGGCTTGCTAGCTGATTATGCTATTGATATGAGTAATTGTGATACCTACGTGTCATTGTGAGTATGGTTAGTTCATAATAATTGCTGAGACTTGAATGCTGGCTTTTCATGTTTACAACAACAAGAGCAAACAGAGTTTGTAAAAGTTTTTCTTTTTTCTCTTTCAGTTTATCAACTGAATTGCTTGAGGACAAGCAAGGGTTTAAGCTTGGGGAGTTGATACGTCTCCGTCGTATCTACTTTTCCAAACACTTTTGCCCTTATTTTGGACTCTAATTTGTATGATTTGAATGGAACTAACCCGGACTGACGCTGTTTTGAGCAGAATTGCCATGATGTTGTTTTATGTGCAGAAAACAAAAGTTCTCGGAATGACCTAAAACTCCACGGAATATCTTAGAATAAATAATAAAACTCCTCGCCAAAGATGAAGACCAGGGGGCCCACACCCTGTCCACGAGGGTGGGGGCGCGCCCCTCCCCCTGGGCGCGCCCCCTACCTCATGGGCCCCCTGGATGCCCTCCGACGCCAACTCCAACTCCATATATTGGCTTTCAGGGAGAAAAAAGTCAGAGAGAAGAAATCATCGCGTTTTACGATACGGAGCCGCCGCCAAGCCCTAATCTCTCTCGGGAGGGCTGATCTGGAGTCCGTTCGGGGCTCTGGAGTGGGGAATTCGTCGCCGTCGTCATCATCAACCATCCTCCATCACCAATTTCATGATGCTCACCGCCGTGCGTGAGTAATTCCATCGTAGGCTTGCTGGACGGTGATGGGTTGGATGAGATTTATCATGTAATCAAGTTAGTTTTGTTAGGGTTTGATCCCTAGTATCCATTATGTTCTGAGATTGATGTTGCTATGACTTTGCTATGCTTAATGCTTGTCACTAGGGCCCGAGTGCCATGATTTTAGATCTGAACCTATTATGTTTTCATGAATATATGTGAGTTCTTGATCTTATCTTGCAAGTCTATAGTCACCTACTATGTGTTATGATCCGGCAACCCCGAAGTGACAATAATCGGGACCACTCCCGGTGATGACCATAGTTTGAGGAGTTCATGTATTCACTATGTGCTAATGCTTTGTTCCGGATCTCTATTAAAATGAGGCCTTAATATCCCTTAGTTTCCAATAGGACCCCACTGCCACGGGAGGGTAGGACAAAAGATGTCATGCAAGTTCTTTTCCATAAGCATGTATGACTATATTCGGAATACATGCCTACATTACATTAATGAACTGGAGCTAGTTCTGTGTCACCCTATGTTATGACTGTTACATGATGAACTACATCCGGCATAATTATCCATCATTGATCCGGTGCCTACAAGTTTTCCATATACTGGTTCTCTCTTATTTACTTTTCCGTTGTTACTGTTACAATCACTACAAAATACCAAAAACATTACTTTTGTTGTCTTTACTTTTGTTAGCATTACCACCACTATCATATTACTTTGCTACTAAACACCTTGCTGCAGATACTAAGTTTCCAGGTGTGGTTGAATTGACAACTCAGGTGCTAATACTTGAGAATATTCTTTGGCTCCCATTGTGTCGAATCAACAAATTTGGGTTGAATACTCTACTCTCGAAAAGTGTTGCGATCCCCTATACTTGTGGGTTATCATGCCTCTTCATATCTGTTTGAAGACATTGACTGAAGACTTTCTCAATTTCCTCAGTTCTATTTCTTCAATCTATCTGTCTTCTTCCTTGTGTTATCCTGTGTTTACGCTTTCTGTACTCTGTGCTTGTCTTCATTTCATCATGATGACTATGCTTGTGTTCTGCTATGTTCCTTTCTGAGTACTTATTCCGCTGCAAGTAGTACTTCATTTAGGAATTTCCTCATTAGCAAATTACTTAGTGAAGAATTCTTAAAAATTGCCTATTCATCCCCCCTCTAGTCAATATAACACACTTTTAATTGGTATAAGAGCAAGGTACTCCCTTGTTCTGTGTGATTTTGGTTTAACCACCTGGAGTTTCAGTTATGTCGACCGCAGGTAAGATCAAGGTCTCTGCTGGGTGTCCTACCTTCGATGGAACGGCTACCCCTACTGGAAGAATAAGATGCGAATGCATCTTGAGGCAATTGATAACGATCTCTGGTATGTTATGGAAAATGGTGTTCCCTCAGTCACACCTTCCCTGAATGCTGCTGATGTGAAGAGATTCAAGCAACTCAATTCTCAAGCGAAGAATATCATATGTGGCCATCTGAGCAAAGGGCAATATGGTAGAGTGAGTGCTTTGGAAACTACTAAGATTATCTGGGATAAGCTCTCCAAAGTAAATGAAGGAGTCTCAACTCAACGTGACTCTCGTGTCGATGTTCTTCGCAATCTCTTCAACCACTTTAAAAGACTCGAAAATGAAAATGTTCAGCAAACCTTCGATCGCCTCACTGATTTCTCAAATGAGCTTCAAGCGCTTGGCGCCACTGATATGACCGACCATGAGGTGGTGAAGAAATTGCTGAGATCGCTCGATTCTTCATTTGACACTCTCGCACTAATGATTCAAGAGCGTGCTGATTACAAGTCACTTGATCCTGCTGATATCCTCGAAAGGCTAAACACTCATGACTTCCAGCTTGCTGAGAAGAGAGATCTCTATGGTTCGAGCTATGGCAAACCACGTGCTCTCAAGGCCAAGGCAGTCTCTGAGTCTGAAGAAGAGGACTCTACTAGCAGCTTTGGTGATCCTGAAGAACTGAGCCAGGAACTTGCACTGCTCGTGAAGAAATTTCAGAAGTTCTCTAAACGTGGTCGCTTTGGAAAATCCTCAAGGAGCAACGATTCCTCATCTAGTGACTATAGGAAGAGGCTATGTCACAAATGCAAGAAGCCTGGTCACTACATTCAAGATTTTCCTCAGTGGGACAAGGAATTGAAGAAGAAGAAATATAAGGATTACAGTTCTGATAATGCCAAGAAGAAGAAGAAATCTTCAAAGTCTTCATCATCAAATCCTTGAAGCCTTCATCTCACAAGAAGAGCAGCTCCAAGAAAGCTCGGGCATTCATTGGCAAGGAAATGGATTCTGAGGCTGAATCTGAGGAACATGAGGAAGAGGAGGCATCCGAGGAGTCCGAGTTTGGTGTGGCAAGCCTAGCTCTTGCTACCGCGTTCGTCAGCAAGTCTATCTTCAACTCTGAAGAAAATGGCAACACCAACAATGCTAATGAAGGCAATGATGACTATGCTTCCACCTATTGCTTCATGGCAAAGGGTGCCAAGGTAACTAAATACCCCTCCTCTGAATCTAGTGAGGATGAATCTGATGAAAATCTTAAGCCTAGCTACTCTAAACTTGCTAAGATTGCTGTGAAACAACAAAAGGCTATTGAAAAGCTTCAAAACATGCTAGACAAAAGTGATGATATGTTGGGTGAAGAAATGGATCACACTAAAAACTTAACTGAAAATCTTTAGAGACTTCAGTCTAAGTTTGACAACCTTCAAAGTCATCATAACACTCTCTTATCTGATCACGAGAAGCTTTCTTATGAATTTCTTCAAAGAAAGCGAGATCTTGAGAAACTAAGAGTGAGTTATGAAGATCTTGAGAAGGAGCGTGGTTCATTACTAGCTCAACAAATCAATGCTACTCAGGAAGAATTTGATCCTCCATGTCTGAAGTGCATTAAACGTGAATCTGCTAACTTTTCACTTGAACACTTGTGATGTGCTCAAAAAGCAGATCCTCAACAGAAACCCTAGGAAAGAGGGTATTGCCTTTGAGAGGAAACTCAATGCTGATGGAACATATTGGAAGCCTGAGCAGTACCCCAAAACATCATGGGTTGCTGCAAAGGGACCTCAAGTTGATCCATCTAACTTATCTGGCTTTACATGTGAATCTCCTCATTCTTCTGATGAGTCATTTGACTCTAACTATAAATTGTTCAAAAATCAGAATGGTGAAGTATTTGCTAGATATGTTGGCACTAACTGCAGTAACGGTTCCCCTATGAAGAAAATCTGGGTTCCCAAAAGTTGCTTTGAAAGTCTTCAGGTGAATGTTCTCATGACACCACCTGTGTAGAATAGGAACCCCAGATCAACTTCTTCATATGAACCAAATTCTTCATATGGATCCAAGTCCTCAAGTGGACCAAATTCCTCACGTGGATCAAATTCCTCAAATGGATCAAAGTCCTCATATGATCATCATCGTGCTAACCCTTCTATTTCACAGGGTAGAGCTAAGGGCTATGAATATGTGCATTATTCTTCAAATCATTATGTTCATAAGTCCTCGAAGAATTTCTCTGCTTATTCATATGCTTACCCTAACCCCTCTTATGTGAAACGAAGTGGACTGGCATCCATGCCACCTTTCTCATATGGTGCTCGCAGAGTGATGAATTATTTGCCACCCCTTTAGATGTGGGTGGTGAAGAAAAAGAACTAATCTCTTATGCAGGGTCAGGTCTCCAGACGTGCTCAAAACGTGTGAAGAATTTGCTGGAGACCTGAATGTGCCTGATAGGATGCAGGCTAATCATGATGAAATGAACCTTCATTTCTCACGTCCTCCTACTGATTATCTGTTCTAATTGCTTGATGAAATTGACCTGATGATATTGGTGTCATATTCTTCACTGATGAAGTATGTGAGTTTGTAAGCTGCACTAATTCATCTGCAGGATGATCAACCCAAAGCAAATGAGTGGTTCCTCGATAGTGGATGTATAAATTACATGACTGGTGACAAGAATCTATTGATGGATGCTCCCTTAACACTGTCACATCTGAAGCATATCATCTTTGCTGACAAAGGCAAAAGTCAGGTATTGGGTCTAGGTAAGGTTGCGATCTCAAAGGATCGACACATGGACAAAGTCATGCTTGTCGAGTCCTTAGGATACAACCTCATGTCTGTCTCAATGCTTTGTGATCTTGATATGGTTGTTGTCTTTTGAAGATATCATTGTATTGTGATCATGGAAGCTGACCATTCCAAAGTATTCGAAGGCTTTAGGAGAGGAGACTTGTACATTGTTGATTTCTCTACAGGACCACAACCAGCCGTGTGCTTACTTGCAAAAGCTTCAGAAGGCTGGCTATGGCATCGACGACTTGGTCATGCTGGCATGAGGAATCTGCACACGCTTGCGAAGAAGAAGCATGTCATTGGCATTGAGAATGTCAAATACCTCAAGGATCACTTATGCGGAGCCTGTGAAGCTGGGAAGATGACAAAGGCCAAACATCCAGCGAAGACTACCATGACTACCACTCAACCATTTGAATTGCTTCACATGGATCTCTTTGGTCCCAATCATTATTCTGCAATTCTAAATGATGCATCTCTGTATGGCTTTGTTATTGTTGATGATTATTCTCATTACACATGGGTGCACATTGTCACTTACAAACATGAGGTGCAGGAAGTCTTCAAACGATTTTCCTCGAGGGCTTCAACCAACTTTGGTGTGAAGATCAAGCACATCAAAAGTGACAATGGGACCGAGTTCAAAAATTCCGGTCTTGATGGCTATCTTGATGAACTTGGTATTACTCATGAGTTATCTGCTCCTTATACTCCTCAGCAGAATGGCGTCGTGGAGCGCAAGAACGGGACCCTTGTTGAGATGGCTCGCACTATGCTTGACGAATACAAGACACCTCGTCGTTTCTGGATTGAGGCCATTGATACTGCATGCCACGTCATCTACAGGGTATATCTTCACAAATACTTCAAGAAGACTGCCTATGAACTCCTCACTGACAAGAAACCCAATGTGAGTTACTTCAAAGTCTTCAGTGCTAAATGTTGGATTAGAGATCCTCATCACAATTCTAAATTTGCACCAAAAGCACATGAGGGTTTCATGCTTGGTTACGGAAATGACTCGCACACCTACAAAGTCTTCAACAACGTTCTTCACAAGGTTGTTGAAACTGTGGATGTGCGGTTCGATGAAACTAATGGCTCGCAAAAAGAGCACCTACCTTCTGTGATAGATGAACTAGCACCTGAGGAATCCATCAAGTTCAAAGCCACTGAGGATGTCATTCCTACTGAAGAATCTGCTGAAGAATTCATTCCGGAATGTGATGAACATCGAGCTGGCACACCTGAAGAAAATGGTGCTGAGGAAAATGCTCCTGAAGAAAATGCAGATCAAATTCCACGAAGACTATCCGCTCATCCTCGTATTGCAAATGAAGTGCAAATCAAGAAGATCATCAATGACATTGATGAAGGAAATATGCCCTAGAGGCAATAATAAAGTTATTATTTATTTCCTTATATCATGATAAATGTTTATTATTCATGCTAGAATTGTATTAACCGGAAACATAATACATGTGTGAATATATAGACAAACATATAGTCACTAGTATGCCTCTACTTGACTAGCTCATTGATCAAAGATGGTTATGTTTCCTAACCATAGACATGGGTTGTTATTTGATTAATGGGATCACATCATTAGGAGAATGATGTGATTGACATGACCCATTCCGTTAGCCTAGCACTTGATCGTTTAGTATGTTGCTATTGCTTTCTTCATGACTTATACATGTTCCTGTAACTATGAGATTATGCAACTCCCGTTTACCGGAGGAACACTTTGGGTGCTACCAAACGTCACAACGTAACTGGGTGATTATAAAGGAGTACTACAGGTGTCTCCAAAGGTATATGTTGGGTTGGCGTATTTCGAGATTAGGTTTTGTCACTCCGATTGTCGGAGAGGTATCTCTGGGCCCTCTCAGTATTGCACATCACTATAAGCCTTGCAAGCAATGTAGCTAATGAGTTATTTACGGAATGATGCATTACGTAACGAGTAAAGAGACTTGCCAGTAACGAGATTGAACTAGGTATTGGATACCGACGATCGAATCTCGGGCAAGTAACATACCGATGACAAAGGGAACAACGTATGTTGTTATGCGGTTTGACCGATAAAGATCTTCGTAGAATATGTAGGAACCAATATGGGCATCCAGGTTCCGCTATTGGTTATTGACCGAGAATAGTTCTAGGTCATGTCTACATAGTTCTCGAACCCGTAGGGTCCGCACGCTTAAGGTTTCGATGACAGTTATATTATGAGTTTATGAGTTTTGATGTACCGAAGGAGTTCGGAGTCCCGGATGAGATCGGGGACATGACGAGGAGTCTCGAAATGGTCGAGACGTAAAGATCGATATATTGGACGACTATATTCGGAGTTCAGAAAGGTTCCGAGTGATTCGGGTATTTTTCGGAGTACCGGAGAGTTACGGGAATTCGCCGGGGAGTATATGGGCCTTATTGGGCCATAAGGGAATAGAGGAGAGAGGCCAAAGGAAGGAGGCGCGCAGCCCCTCTCTGGTCCGAATTGGACAAGGGGTGCGGCCCCCCTTTCCTTCCTCCTCTCCCCCTCTTTCCCCCCTTCTCCTACTCCAACAAGGAAAGAGGGAGTCCTACTCCCGGTGGGAGTAGGACTCCCCTTGGCACGCCCCTCCTAGGCCGGCCGCCCCCTCCCCCCTTGCTCCTTTATATACGGGGGCAGGGGGGCACCTCTAGGCACATCAACACAAGTTGATCTACGGATCGTTCCTTAGCCGTGTGCGGTGCCCCCCTCCACCATATTCCACCTCGGTCATATCGTCGCAGAGTTTAGGCGAAGCCCTGCACCGGTAGAACATCATCATCATCACCACACCGGCATGTTGACGGAACTCATCCCCGAAGCTTTGCTAGATCGGAGCCCAGGGATCGTCATCGAGCTGAATGTGTGCTGAACTCGGAGGTGTCGTACGTTCGGTGCTTAGATCGGTCGGATCGTGAAGACGTACGACTACATCAACCGCGTTGTGCTAACGCTTCCGCTTACGGTCTACGAGGGTACGTGGACAACACTCTCCCCTCTCGTTGCTATGCATCACCATGATCTTGCGTGTGCGTAGGAAATTTTTTGAAATTACTTCGTTCTCCAACAGTGGCATCCGAGCCTGGTTTTATGCGTAGATGTCATATGCACGAGTAGAACACAAGTGAGTTGTGGGCGATACAAGTCATACTGCTTACCAGCATGTCATACTTTGGCTCAGCGGTATTGTGAGATGAAGCGGCCCGGACCGACATTACGGCTACGCTTACGCGAGACTGGTTTCACCGTTACGAGCACTTGTGCTTAAAGGTGACTGGCGGGTGTCTGTCTCTCTCACTTTAGTTGAACCGAGTGTGGCTACGCCCGGTCCTTGCGAAGGTTAAAACAACACTAACTTGACGAACTATCGTTGTGGTTTGGATGCGTAGGTAAGAACGGTTCTTGCTAAGCCCATAGCAGCCACGTAAAACTTGCAACAACAAAGTAGAGGACGTCTAACTTGTTTTTGCAGGGCATGTTGTGATGTGATATGGTCAAGACGTGATGAGATATAAGTTGTTGTATGAGATGATCATGTTTTGTTGAAGTTATCGGCAACTGGCAGAAGCCCTATGGTTGTCTCTTTGTTGCATAAGATGCAAGTGTCAAATAATTGCTTTACTTTATCGCTATGCGATAGCAATAGTTGCAAGAGCAATAGTTGGCGAGACGACCATGTGATGACACATTGACATAGATCAAGATGATGAAGATCATGGTGTCGTGCCGGTGACGATAGAGATCATGACAGTACTTTGGAGATGGAGATCAAAGGCGCAAGATGATCATGGCCCTATCATGTCACATATTTTGATTGCATATGATGTTTATCTGTTATACATCTTATTCTGTTTTGTTTGACGGTAGCATTTTAAGATGATCTCTCACTAATTATAAAAGAAGTGTTCTCCCTGGGTATGCACCATTGTGAAAGTTCTTCGTGCTGAGACACCACGTGATGATCGGGTGTGATAGGCTCTACATTCAAATACAACGGGTGCAAGACAGTTGCACACGCGGAATACTCAGGTTAAAATTGACGAGCCTAGCATATACAGATATGGCCTCGGAACATGGAGACCGAAAGGTCGAGCGTGAACCATATAGTAGATATGATCAACATAATGATGTTCACCATTGAAACTACTCCATCTCACGTGATGATCGGACATGGTGTAGTTGATATGGATCACGTAATCACTTAGAGGATTAGATGGATGTCTATCTAAGTGGGAGTTCTTAAGTAATATGATTAATTGAACCTTAATTTATCATGAACTTAGTCCTGGTAGTATTTTGCAAATTATGTTGTAGATCAATAGCTCACGTTGTTGCTTCCCTATGTTTTTTTGCTTCCCTATGTTTTTATATGTGTTCCTAGAGAAAACTAAGTTGAAAAATGTTAGTAGCAATGATGCGGACTTGTTTCGTGATCTGAGGTTTATCCTCATTGCTGCACAGAAGAATTATGTCCTTGATGCACCGCTCGGTGACAGACCTATTGCAGGAGCAGATGAAGACGTTATGAATGTTTGGCTAGCTCAATATGATGACTACTTGATAGTTTTGTGCACCATGCTTTACGGCTTAGAATCGGGACTTCAAAGACGTTTTGAACGTCATGGACCATATGAGATGTTCCAGGAGTTGAAGTTAATATTTCCAGCAAATACCCGAGTTGAGAGATATGAAGTCTCCAACAAGTTCTATAGCTAAAAGATGGAGGAGAATCGCTCAACTAGTAAGCATGTGCTCAGATTGTCTGGGTACTACAATCGCTTGAATCAAGTGGGAGTTAATCTTCCAGATAAGATAGTGATTGACAGAATTCTCTAGTCACCACCACCAAGTTAGTAGAACTTCGTGATGAACTATAATATGCAAGGGATGATGAAAACAATTCCCAAGCTCTTCGCGATGCAAAAATCGGCGAAGGTAGAAATCAAAGAAAAACGTCAAAGTGTTGATGGTGGACAAGATCACTAGTTTCAAGAAAAAGGGCAAAGGGAAGAAGGGGAACTTCAAGAAGAACAGTAAGCAAGTTGCTTCTCAAGTGAAGAAGCCCAAGTCTAGACCTAAGCCTAAGACTAAGTGATTCTACTACAAAGGGACTGGTCACTGGAAGTGGAACTACCCCAAGTATTTGGCGGATAAGAAGGATGGCAAAACTGAACAAAGGTATATTGGATATACATGTTATTGATGTATACTTTACTAGTGTTTATAGCAACCCCTCGGCATTTTGATACTGGTTAAGTTGCTAAGAGTAGTAACTCAAAACGGGAGCTGCAGAATAAACAGAAAATAGTAAAAAGGAGAGGTGACGATGTGTGTTGGAAGTAGTTCCAACATTGATATGATCATCATCGCACACTCCCTATACTTTCGGGATTAGTGTTGAAACTAAATAAGTGTTATTTGGTGTTTGCGTTGAGCATGAATATGATTTGATCATGTTTATTGCAATACGGTTATTCATTTAAGTAAGAGAATAAATTGTTGTTCTGTTTACATGAATAAAACCTTATATGGTTACACACCCAATGAAAATGGTTCGTTGGATCTCGATCGTAGTGATACACATATTCATAATATTGAAACCAAAAGATGCAAAGTTAATAATGATAGTGCAACTTATTTGTGGCACTACAGTTTAGGTCATATTGGTGTAAAGCGCATGAAGAAACTCCATGCTGATGGGATTTTGGAATCACTTGATTATGAATCACTTGATGCTTGCGAACCGTGCCTTTTGGGCAAGATGACTAAAACTTTGTTCTCCGGAACAATGGAACGAGCTACTGACTTATTGGAAATAATACATACCGATGTATGCGATCCGATGAGTGTTAAGGCCTGTGGCAAGTATCGTTATTTTCTAACCTTCACAAATGATTTGAGCAGATATGGGTATATCTACTTGATGAAACATAAGTCTGAAATAGTTGAAAAGTTCAAAGAATTTCAGAGTGAAGTGGAAAAATCATCGTAACAAGAAAAATAAAATTTCTACGATCTGATCGTGGAGATGAATATTTGAGTTACGAGTTTGGTCTTCAATTAAAACAATGTGGAATAGTTTCACAAACTCATGCCACCTGGAACACCACAGCTTAATGGTGTGTCTGAACGTCATAACAGTACTTTATTGGATATAGTGCAATCTATGATGTCTCTTACCGATTTACCACTATCGTTTTGGGGTTATGCATTAAAGACAGCTGCATTCACTTTAAATAGGGCACCATCAAAATCCGTTGAGACGACGCCTTATGAACTGTGGTTTGGCGAGAAACCAAAGTTGTCGTTTCTTAAAGTTTGGGGCTGCGATGCTTATGTGAAAAAGTTTTCACCTAATAAGCTCGAACCCAAATCGGAGAAGTGTGTCTTCATAGAATACCCAAAGGTAACTATTGGGTACACCTTCTATCACAGATTCGAAAGCAAGATTCGTTGCTAAGATGGATCCTTTCTAGAGAAGGAGTTTTTCTCGAAAGAAGTGAGTGGGAGGAAAGTAGAACTTGATAAGGTAATTGTACCTTCTCCCAAATTGGAAAGTAGTTCATCACAGAAATCAGTTCTAGTGATGCCTACACCGATTAGTGAGGAAGTTAATGATGATGATCATCAAGCTTCAGATCAAGTTACTACTGAACCTCGTAGGTCTTCCAGAATAAGATCCGCACCAAAGTGGTACGGTAATCCCGTTCTAGAAGTCATGTTACTAGACCATGATGAACCTACGAAGTATGAGGAAGCGATGATGAGCCCAGATTCCGCGAAATGGCTTGAGGCCATGAAATCTGAGATAGGATCCATGTATGAGAACAAAGTATGGACTTTGATTGACTTGCTCGATGATCAGCAAGCCATGTTAAATAAATGGATCTTCAAGAGGAAGACGGACACTGATAGTAGTGTTACTATCTACAAAGCTCGATTTGTCACAAAAAGGTTTTCGACAAGTTCAAGGTGTTGACTACAATGAGATTTTCTCAACTGTAGCGATGCTTAAGTCTGTCCGAATCATGTTAGCAATTGTCACATGTTATGAAATCTGGCAAATGGATGTCAAAACTACATTCTTTAATGGATTTATTAAAGAAGAGTTGTATATGATGCAACCAGAAGGTTTTGTTAATCCTAAAGGTACTAACAAAATGTGCAAGCTCCAATGATCCATCAATGGACTGGTGCAAGCATCTCGGAGTTGGAATATACGTTTTGATGAGTTGATCAAAGCATATGGTTTTATACAAACTTTTGGAAAGGCATGTATTTACAAGAAAGTGAGTGGGAGCTCTATAGCATTTCTGATATTATATGTGTAAGACATATTGTTGATTGGAAATGATATAGAATTTCTGGATAGCATAAAAGGATACTTGAATAAAAAGTTTTTCAATGAAAGACCTCGGTGAAGCTGCTTACATATTGAGCATCAAGACCTATTGAGATAGATCAAGACGCTTGATAAGTTTTCAATAAGTACATACCTTTTCAAGATTTTGAAATAGTTCAAAATGGAACAGTCAAATAAAGAGTTCTTGCCTATGTTGCAAAGGTGTGAAATTGAGTAAGACTCAAGACCCGACCACGGCAGAAAATAGAAAGAGAATGAAAGTCATTCCCTATGCATCAGTCATAGGTTCTATAAAAGTATGCCATGCTATGGACCAGACCTATTGTATACTCTGCCCTGGTTTGGCAAGGGAGTACAATAGTGATCTAGGAGTAGATCACTAGACATTGGTCAAAATTATCCTTAGTAGAATAAGGAGATGTTTCTCGATTATGGAGGTGATAAAAGAGCCCGTCGTAAAAGTTACAACGATGCAAGCTTTTACACCGATCCAGATGACTCTAAGTCTCAATCTGGATACATATTGAAAGTGGGAGCAATTAGCTAGAGTAGTTCCATGCAGAGCATTATGGACATAGAATATTTTTGCAAAATACATACGGCTCTGAATATGACAGATCCGTTGACTAAACTTCTCTCACAAGCAAAACATGATCATACCTTAGTACTCTTTGGGTGTTAATCACATAGCGATGTGAACTAGATTATTGACTCTAGTAAACCCTTTGGGTGTTGGTCACATGACGATGTGAACTATGGGTGTTAATCCCATACAGATATGAATATTGATGTTAAATCACATGGCGATGTGAACTAGATTATTGACTCTAGTGCAAGTGGGAGACTGAAGGAAATATGCCCTAGAGGCAATAATAAAGTTATTATTTATTTCCTTATATCATGATAAATGTTTATTATTCATGCTAGAATTGTATTAACCGGAAACATAATACATGTGTGAATATATAGACAAACATATAGTCACTAGTATGCCTCTACTTGACTAGCTCATTGATCAAAGATGGTTATGTTTCCTAACCATACACATGTGTTGTTATTTGATTAATGGGATCACATCATTAAGAGAATGATGTGATTGACATGACCCATTCCGTTAGCCTAGCACTTGATCGTTTAGTATGTTGCTATTGCTTTCTTCATGACTTATACATGTTCCTGTAACTATGAGATTATGCAACTCCCGTTTACCGGAGGAACACTTTGGGTGCTACCAAACGTCACAACGTAACTGGGTGATTATAAAGGAGTACTACAGGTGTCTCCAAAGGTACATGTTGGGTTGGCGTATTTCGAGATTAGGTTTTGTCACTCCGATTGTCGGAGAGGTATCTCTGGGCCCTCTCGGTAATGCACATGACTATAAGCCTTGCAAACAATGTAGCTAATGAGTTAGTTACGGAATGATGCATTACGTAACGAGTAAAGAGACTTGCTAGTAACGAGATTCAACTAGGTATTGGATACCGACGATCGAATCTCGGGCAAGTAACATACCGATGACAAAGGGAACAACGTATGTTGTTATGCGGTTTGACCGACAAAGATCTTCGTAGAATATGTAGGAACCAATATGGGCATCCATGTTCCGCTATTGGTTATTGACCAAGAATAGTTCTAGGTCATGTCTACATAGTTCTCGAACCCGTAGGGTCCGCACGCTTAAGGTTTCGATGATAGTTATATTATGAGTTTATGAGTTTTGATGTACCGAAGGAGTTAGGAGTCCTGGATCAGATCGGGGACATGACGAGGAGTCTCGAAATGGTCGAGACGTAAAGATCGATATATTGGATGACTATATTCGGAGTTCGGAAAGGTTCCGAGTGATTCGGATATTTTTCGGAGTACCGGAGAGTTACGGGAATTCGCGGGGGAGTATATGGGCCTTATTGGGCCATACGGGAATAGAGGAGAGAGGCCGAAAGGAAGGAGGCGCGCAGCCCCCCTCTCGTCCGAATTGGACAAGGGGTGCGGCCCCCCTTTCCTTCCTCCTCTCCCCCTCTTTCCCCCCTTCTCCTACTCCAACAAGGAAGGAGGGAGTCCTACTCCCGGTGGGAGTAGGACTCCCCTTGGCGCGCCCCTCCTAGGCCAGCCGCCCCCTCCCCCCTTGCTCCTTTATATACGGGGGCAGGGGGGCACCTCTAGGCACATCAACACAAGTTGATCTACGGATCGTTCCTTAGCCGTGTGCGGTGCCCCCCTCCACCATATTCCACCTCGGTCATATCGTCGCGGAGTTTAGGCGAAGCCCTGCGCTGGTAGAACATCATCATTGTCACCACGCCGTCGTGCTGACGGAACTCATCCCCGAAGCTTTGCTGGATCGGAGCCCGGGGATCGTCATCGAGCTAAACGTGTGCTGAACTCGGAGGTGTCGTACGTTCGGTGCTTGGATCGGTCGGATCGTGAAGACGTACGACTACATCAACCGTGTTGTGCTAACGCTTCTGCTTACGGTCTACGAGGGTACGTGGACAACACTCTCCCCTCTCGTTGCTATGCATCACCATGATCTTGCGTGTGCATAGGAAATTTTTTGAAATTACTACGTTCCCCAACAATTGAAGCACCAGGTCCTCTCACACACTCAAAAGCTTCAGATTTATCTAACTTTTGTGGGCACTTTGTGTTTGTCTCTATCACAGAGCCCACTAAGGTAGATGAAGCATTTCTGGAGCCTGAGTGGATTCAAGCTATGCAAGAAGAATTACACTAGTTCGAGCTCAACAACGTCTGGGAACTGGTCAAACGCCCAGATCCTCGCAAGCACAACATTATTGGCACAAAGTGGATCTACCACAACAAGCAAGATGAAAATGGCCTTGTGGTAAGGAATAAGGCACGACTCGTAGCTCAAGGCTACACATAGGTTGAAGGAATTGGCTTCGATGAAACTTTTGCACCTGTTGCTAGACTTGAGGCTATTCACATATTACTTGCATATGCTAACCACCATGATATTATCTTACAACAAATGGATGTGAAAAGTCCATTCCTCAATGGTAAGCATGAGGAAGAAGTATATGTTGCTCAACCACCAGGTTTTGAAGATCCAAAGAATCCCGACAAAGTCTTCAAACTCAACAAGGCCCTGTATGGCCTCAAGCAAGCCCCTCGGGCGTGGTATGATACTTTGAAGGAATTCTTCATGAAGAAAGGCTTCAAACCCGGTTCACTCGACCCAACTCTTTTCACTAAATCTTATGATGATGAATTGTTTGTGTGCCAAATATATGTTGATGATATCATTTTTGGCTGTACTGACCAACGATATAGTGATGAATTTGCCTATGTGATGAGTGAAGAATATCAAATGTCTATGATGGGAGAATTGAAATTCTTTTTAGGTCTTCGAATTCATCAACATCGCAATGGGATATTCATATCTCATGAGAAATACCTCAAAGACGTATTGAGGAAATTGGGCATGCAAGATTGCAAAGGGGTCAAAATCTCAATGGCCACAAATGGCCATCTATGCACTGATGAAAATGGTAAAGACTTCGATCAAAAGGTATACCGCTCCATGATTGGCTCTTTATTGTACCTATGTGCATCTAGGCCAGATATTATGCTTAGTGTTTGCATGTGTGCCCGATTTCAAGCTACACCGAAGGAATCACACCATAAGGCTGTTAAGCATATTCTTCGATATCTAGCTCACACACCAACACTTGTATTATGGTATCCCAAGGGCTCTACTTTTGATCTCATTGGATATTCAGACTCTGACTATGCTGGTGATCGCGTGGACCACAAGTCAACATCTGGTACATGTAATTTCCTCGGACGATCTTTGGTCTGTTGATCCTCGAAGAAACAGAACTGCGTATCACTCTCCACTGCAGAAGCTGAGTACATTGCTGCTGGATCGTGCTTTGCTCAACTACTATGGACAAAGCAAACACTCAAGGACTACGGCATCAACGTGAAGAATGTGCCTCTCTACTGCGACAATGAGAGCGCTATCAAGATTGCTCATAACCCAGTTCAGCACTCGAAGACCAAGCACATATAGATTCATCATCATTTTCTTCGTGATCATGTGTTGAAGGGCGACATCTCCATCGACCACGTCAGCACTGAAGATAAGCTGGCTGATATCTTCACTAAGCCCTTGGATGAGAAGAGATTTAGCAAGTTGCGGTGTGAGTTAAATATCCTAGAATCTTCGAATGTTCTCTGAAATGGACACACCTCCTAAAACTTATGCTGACTTGATGACTTAGATGTGCAACACACGAAGTAACATTTTTTCTTCAATCAATGAAGACTAACCCTCTAAGTGTGAAGAAATTAATGAAGAAATTGATTCTTAGAGCCCTACGACAATTGTACGCGGTGTCTGAAATCAGCTTTTTTATACGGTGGGTTACGCCACCACCGAGAGTTGAAAATCTTTAATTTGAGTTTTTCTTCGTTTTTGAAATTCCTCAGTTTTTCAAATTCTTCAACTTTGCATTATCTTCGCTCTTTCTGGTGTTTTTCTTCATTTGAATATATATATATATATATATATATATATGTATATATATATATATATATGTGTGTGTGTGTGTGTGTGTGTGTGAGTTTTATGTCCTCTACAGCATTCACTAATTGTTATTTCTTCAAGTTGATTTGTTCTGCTAAGTGAATGTGATCGGACCCTTTCCCCTCTATGCTAAACTCAACCCAGTCTATTCACAAATTCCTCATATGCGTTCTATTTGAAACTCGTTCAAAATCTTCACTGTGTCCTTGACAGCTGAAGAAATGGCGGACGAAACTTTTAAAACTTATCTTATCTGAATTTTCGGCTTTGCCGCTCAATCGGTTCCGCTTCTCACGACAAATACTTATCTATTCACCCACGATCCTACATGATCGCCACCTCTCAGTACGTGGGTGACACATGTCAAGCGAATGAGAAGGGGCCAGGGGCATGATCGTCCAATTTCCTCGGTTGAACAGTTTTTTACTCTCTCTATAAATACCCATGTCTCTTCCTCACTTCACTTTCTCCTCGCTCGCGCTCTCTCCCGCTCGAGCTTCCCCAGAACCCTAGCGCCGCCGCTACTTCATCGTCGCCAGTGAGCAAGAGCTTCACTGCCTCGACCTCGTCGCCATCGTACTCGCGCCGGTTGCGGATTTCTTCACTCCGCCGCCGCCGTTGCCGTCTTCCTCTGCCGAGTTAGGGCATGGAAGATCTGAACTGACGAACTTCACATCTACACTTCCCAATTCATCGTGTTCTTCACTTCGGGTAATTAAAAGTTACTTTTATTGCTCGCTTTGACTCTCAAGTTTTCTCAAAAATCTTCAAAGGTGTTTATTCTTCAAATCTTCACACACATTAACACCTCACATGTCATCTGCTCTTGATTCGTTTCTCTAAGCAATGATTTTCTTCAAGATCCTCAATTATGTAGATTTTCAATCTATACAACTCTGGAACCTAAGACAAAAACGCTTAGTGAAATTCCTCAAGACTCATCTGGTCAAATTCCTCAAAATCTGTTCTTTTTGAAAAACCTTCTAAGAACGCATATGACCTCTCCAAATTCCTCGCAACTATACTCTATTCACAGGTACAAATGTTTGCTACTGAATCACTAGGTTCTCATCAACTTAACTCATTTGCGGCATTCCTCGAAGAAAAGTTGCATACCTCTTCAGAAACTTCAGTTGTTCATATTCCTCAGCTGAAGAAAATGGGTGACAAAAGGCCACAGAAGGGAGGAAAGAGGCCTGAGGTCAATACTGCGTTTGAAATCCCTGAGAACATCTATGCTGGGTACTGCACACCCCCCGGGGAAGATAGAAATCTGTGCAAGGTGCGCATTCAAAAGATATAAAGGAGATGGGCACGAGAATGGAGGGAGTACAAATATGTCACTCCCAAGTATATGAAGAAATTTACACTCAACACTCCATGCCCAAGACCTCCATTGGCACCAGGCCAGTTGGCAGATCCCACCAGCCTCAAGCGTGGTGAGGACTATGCTGATGAATGGGCAAAGCGCTAGGACAAACTGGCCAAGCAAGCAAAGGAAGCAGTGAAGAAATTCAATGCAAACTCTGCTGCCGCTGCTACCACTGCTGAGGCCTCTACTAGTCAGCCGAAGAAGGCGATGCCAAAGAAGCCTGCTCACAAGTCAAGTGCTTCTTCTTCAATGCCCTCACGGCCAAGCTCCTCGGCAATGCCCTCAAGGCCAGAATCTTCAAAGCCCTCATGGCAAATTCCTCAGACTGCTCCTTCAAAGTCCTTAGCTCCTCCGTCAAAGTCTTCAGCTGCTCCAACAAAATCCTTGGCACCTGTGCATCTCGCCACGTGCCAAAGGACTCAAGGCTTCTCTATTGCCTCAGGAGCATCTGCAAGCTCCTCGGCTGCTCGAACTTCCTCAGCTGGTCCCTCACTGCTGAAGAAAAAGGCCACTGCTGGACGAGGTATTCGACCAAGTCCTCACAAGAAGCAGGTCGTCTTCCAAGTGCCCTATGATGATGATGAGGCTGATGATGAAGAACTTGCCGAAATCATCAGAGACAGGCAAGCCAGGGCCGCTAGAGCCAAAGGAAGCAATGTGCCGCTGATGTTGGATCCAAAGTCGATCCTCGACTACATTGATCTGTGGCACAAGGATCCTAACACGCCTTTGCTGGAGATGAACCTCACTCCTGGTCAAAGTCATGTTCTGACTGCCTTCATTGAGGAAGAAAAATGGAAATTTGAACAAGGCAGAAGTTTGAAGAAAGCGCAGTACAAGAAACAGCGCTACCTCAAGGACAATGTCCTCACTCTCACTCCTGATCAGCTCCTTGCCTTGCAGGTTGAAATCAAACAATTGAGTGATGAATTTGATTGCTATCATACTGATTGGAAGGTCGCCAAGGTGCGTTTCATCAATCTGACGAAGAAATTCACTTCAAGTGTTGCTCCACCTATGCACGTTGAAGTTACTCAGGCTAAAGCATCTGCTCAGCCTACTGAAGAACATGCCAGCACCGCTAATGACATTCAGGCTGCTAAAGAAAATGAGAGTGCCAGGGCTGATGACTCCATTCCAGCCGCTGAAGATATTGCTAGGGAATCCACTAGTGATGCGCCTGAGGAAAGTGAACAAGTCAGGGCAACTGCATCAGTTGCGCCTGAGGAAAATGAACCAAAGTCCTCTGCACCTCCTGCGCCTACCCCAACTCCAAGCCTTCCATCTGCATCAGATGCAAAGAAGAACAAGGCTGCAGAACGTGCAGCTGTGAAAAAAGGAAGGCATCAATTTCTTCAAATTCTTCAGCTCCGAAGAAGATGAAGACTCTGATCAGTTCAATTGACAATCCAATTGATGTCGTTCCAGTCTCATCAATGCCATCAAAGGACCTTGTTCCATTTGATGAAGATTATGTGATTCCTGATGAATCTGATGAAGAAACTCCTTCTGCTACTTCGACAGAGCAGTTGGACGAAGAAATTGAAGTTGATAAGATCCCTTCAACCCCAGTCATTTCCTCACCTATGCCTCAGTTTACTGCTGAAGAGGCAGGTGTTGAAGAAATTGAAGATGAAGATGTGGACATTGGGTGTACCACTCCTGTGCTCAATGATGAATTTTGGGACAGTCAGCATCCAAACTCACCAATGTTCACTCCACTCCAAGCTATTCCTCAGTCCCCTGCCGCCACTGAAGTGCAAATGGGATCTGAAGAACCTCATGCAACCCCAAGTGTTCATGAAGAAATTCCAGCCACTAGTGCTGAAGAAATTGTAAATGAAGTATTGACAACCCAGGCTGAAGCTGCAGAAGAGCCTGAAATTCCTCAGCCTGAGGAACCCGAGATTGTGATTCCTGAGGTGGTGCTGCAATTGACTGACACTCCTCAGCCCAAGCCAAAGGATCCCTTCTCCAAGAAGCAAAAATTCAAGGTTGATGATTTCTTCGGCGAGCACGTATTCTTCACTGAATTCAACCCCTATGACAATGCTCGTCTTAGAAGGAAGTGTTTCTGGATTGCCAGCCAGGTCAACTTCTATTCCTTAGTGCTTTACAACAAGGACAAAGTCTTTGACCACAAGCAATATTCCTCATGTGGACATCGAATCCATGCCTTGCTTCTCTCAAGTCCTCAGCATTATTCATGATGCAGGCTTGCTCAATTTCTGCTCTGACATAGTTGATTGGAATGAAGAGCTCATTCTTCAGTTCTACGCAACTTTGCATATCACAGGCCATGGTGCTGACGTCAACTCGTGGGTGTTGGACTGGATGACAGAAAACACTCATTACAAGGCACCAGCCTCTGAATTGCTTCATGCCTTACCAATCAGTCCTCCACCTGATGGTGCTCGTTGTCTGTATGATGAGCCTGAACTCACTGATCACTATATGCAAGTGCTCATGAAGCCGCTGAAGTCGAGTCAAGCCCCAAGGACCAAATTCCTCGTGAAGGAATTGTTCTATGTGCCCAGAACCATCTACCGCATTCTGACGAAGACCATGAGTCCTATCAAAGGCCATGACTCATCTGATGAAGAAATTATCGGAATGATGAAGAATGTGCTTTTCAACATCATGCATGGCATCCCCATAAATTATCATGATTTATTCATGAGGACTCTGGCAAATGTTGCACTTTCAACATTTGAGCTGAAGCCTTACACGTCGTGGATCATGAGATTCCTCAGAACAAGGTCTTCACTCAACTACAAGGCTGATTTTCAGAATCACCTTAGCTACTTGCCCCCTATTGAAGTCCTCAAGTGGACAATTTCCTCATCTGATGAGAAGGGCAAGTCACTAGTCATGATCGATGAAGGCATTCGTCCATTGGATGGTCAGTTCCGCAAAGGTGCATCTTACTCCACCAATGATGACTCTGCCACTCATGATACTGCTGCCAATGCTACCAAGACAAGTCCTCAAGCTACTGCTCCTCGTGTGATGACTGACCGTGAGCTGCTTATAAGTCTTCACCAAAAGGTGGATTGAAACCACAAGTGGGTTAAGCGTCAGTTTGGCTCTATTCTTCACAACATGACTTCTACACATAATGCAGTGAAGAAAAACCACTACTACCTCCATGAAGTGTTTGATCACACCTGGGCTATTCTGTCACATCTATATGGTGAAGAAGATCTGAAGCAAATGGGCTTCAAGGAAGACTTTGACTGGTCTGCACCTCAACCGAAGAGATTCAAGAAAGTCAAGGTTCCTTCCTTGGTGGCCAGCTCATATTCTTCATCACGCACCACAGATGAGCATGAAGACTTGGACGACACTGCCGCAGGCTCTACAACGACTCAAGACCCTGACGACGTTGGCGCTCCTCCATCAACATGATATTCTTCAGGAGTGTTAGCCCTTAGTTTGAAATCTTTTGGTCATTTGATGACAAAGGGGGAGAAATTTGAGTTAGTCTTCAAGCGGGTCTATCTTATATGGGCATTTTTTTGCTAAGTTACAACTTTCGTTCTTCTGATGACTTTGCTGGATCGAGTTGTAATCTTAAACTCTATGGTGACCTAATACTTTTGTTGTGTTCTTCTGCATGCTTATTTCTCATTAATGTTAATGCACGCATGTTGAATTACATCAGTCACCATATTTCATCATGCATTTCATATTCTTCATATTATATGTCAAATGCGTGTATGAATTACAGGATATATGGGAGATCTCCATGATTATACTCTTCAAGTGTGCATTACTTCAAAAGCAAAATTCCTCACTATGCACATCTTCAGGGGGCGTTCTTCTGTATCTTGCAATCAAATTCCTCAATATCAGTATTTACACTTCACATGTTTATCCCCATTGAAAACTTAATCTATGTTGTCATCAATCACTAAAAAGGGGGAGATTGTAAGTGCATCTAGTGCCCCTTAGTGATTTTGGTGTATTGAAGACTTATAGGTTAAGGGACTGATGCGTTTGTGAGTGTACGCGGGTCTATAAGTCTATGAGGAATTTCATATTTACAGAGAAAGTCGACCCCTAAAAATGAAGTTCTTCAACTGAAGACTTCGGATTTCTGAAGACTTTCTGAAGACTTTGAAAGTGAAGAAATTGGTGTGACCTTGAAGACTTGGCAATCATTCGAGGAACATGAAGCGTGAAGACTTTTGTTTTTATAGTTTCATTTTCTCTTTCTTGAGTCATAGGAAACACCGTACAGTTAAAGGGGGTCGAGGAAACACTAAGGAAAAGTTTCCATGTGATGCTCAACTCAAAATCCTACACCTACCAATCCCTTCGAGTGAAGCCATTGGAAATCTCATACAGTTCAGTCATATTCTTCAGTGACAGAGAAGAAGTTCTTCTGGTCTCTAAGGAATTTGTTCTGACTGAGGAGTTAAGAATTCACCAGTGTGAATTGCCTACACAGTGAGGAACATGATAGCCCTGAGGTATTTGAGAGTCAAATATTCTGACCGTTGTTGTGCTACGCGCCAGCTGTCCCAAAATATCTACCCACCTAACGGTCATATCAGACAAGGGCATTTATGTCTTATCATGTCGGGCTGCTCCCTAGGCTATAAATAGTCGCCCCCTACAACCACTAGTTGGTTGGCTGCTCCAAGAGAAACTGACACTTGTCATTTGAGAGCAACCCATCCTCCGAGGACTTTGAGCGAAAATCATCAAGTGAGGAAAACCCAAACCCCAAACCTACAAACCCCAAAGTGATTGAGCATCACTTAAGAGATTGATCCTGCGTGGATCCGATGCTTGTTTCCTTTGAAGACTGTGCTTCTTCCAGACGGTTAGGCGTCAAGGTCTAGAGCATCCAAGAGGAATTGTGGATCGCTGAGTGACTGAGTTTGTGAAGGTTCGGAAGTCACTTGAAGACTTACCACGAGTGATTGGGCGAGGTATGTGTGACCTTAGCTCAAGGAGAATACGGTGAGGACTGTGTGTCCGGGACTGGGTGTCCTTGAGTTTAAATACTCAGCCTCTCCAACCAGATGTACAACTGAGACAATAGTTGGAACTGGTCTACCAAATCATTGTCTTCACCGAGCTAACTGGTTCTATCTCCTCAACTCTTTCATTTCCTCATGTATGTTGTTGTGTGCCTGTTCATATCTGTCTGAAGACATTGACTGAAGACTTTCTCAATTTCCTCAGTTTTATTTCTTCAATCTGTCCGTCTTCTTCCTTGTGTTATCCTGTGTTTACGCTTTTTGTACTCTGTGCTTGTCTTTATTTCATCATGATGACTATGCTTGTGTTCTGCTATGTTCCTTTCTGAGTACTTATTCCACTACAAGTAGTTCTTCATTTAGGAATTTCCTCATCAGCAAATTCCTCAGTGAAGAATTCTTAAAAATCGCCTATTCACCCCCCTCTAGTCGATATAACGCACTTTCACACACTAGAAGATGTAGCGCATATAACAGGCATGCTCTGCCATGGGAAGAAGCATGTCCCTTCAAATCTTGATGATAATATGGAGTTGTGGAAGAAACTGAAAGACCGTAATGACACCAAAATAACTTTCTGCTAGCCAAGATGAAAGGCGATAGAACACCAAATTTTGTCAGGCCATTTGTCTTGTGCACCATAGGCAAATATGTATGCCAAACAAAATAGGAGTATGTGGATAACAAATATATTGTGATTGTTATAAACATTGAGATGATAAAGGGCACAAATCTTGGACAGCTAACGCCTGACTATCTTATGGATAGCGTGAAGAATTTTGTAAATGGTGAGTCAATTCTGGAGGGGAATCTACCACTGCTGCAGGTAATTCGTAGTAGTACAATTAGCAGTTACCTAACATACATTACATAATGTACGAGAATATTTGTAAACTGCTTTTGTTGTCATGCAGACATGGTACCACAAGAAGTTCAGAGTGCCCCAATTGGACTCTAGCATCTCGTATGAATCATGGTTAAGGCCGCTGATCTAGAACTGGAG
The DNA here is from genome assembly GCF_002162155.2 of Triticum dicoccoides. Taxonomy (NCBI): domain Eukaryota; kingdom Viridiplantae; phylum Streptophyta; class Magnoliopsida; order Poales; family Poaceae; genus Triticum; species Triticum dicoccoides. The sequence goes on along the minus strand of NC_041387.1, from coordinate 61,626,243 downwards.
CAAGGAGAAGGCAAAAAAGGTTGACAATATAATCCAGAATAATTCTCTAGGAGTTGGAGAGGTAAAATGTTAGCACATTGCTTGGATTACGTAACATGTATATTTTCTAAATCATACTAACGACACTAAACTGCAGTATGTTGAGGACCTGATGAGGCCTTTCATTCCAGCACGAGATGGTACGCTGGCCAAACCGAAGACTAGCGCTCAGGTAAATGAGTTACATCAGGCACAAATATATATAGTAACATTCCAACTAGTATGAAGTTATATGATTCTAACTGTTTCAAAGTCTCAGATTAAGGTACTCGTCGGACGTGTATTGACTGATTCGCAAGAAGTTGCCTCCCTCGTGCGGGAGGCCAGTGCAGAACAAATCGATAGGATGTGCACCCTTGAAAAGAAAATGAATGAGTGCCTTAGGCGTACCCGTACAAATGGCAAGCTCACAGAGGACCTCATCAAAGAATTGAACGTAAGCCTAGAATTATGAGATTAGTATATATAATTGGAAATTTACGTGTACAAGGTTTTTTCTAAATTAGTTTACTACGAAAACACCCCATACTAACATGTATTTTTTTAAAAGAAAAAACGCGATGGAATATTTCTAGGAGTGGAGGACATACATCTTTCTAACCTCGGGGCACCTTCACACCCAATGGAGGCCTCTGTTGAGAATGGTGAGTGGGCTTCTGACCAGGAGAAAAAAATGATGTCACGAAGGTTGCTGCTAAGCACCACTGTAAGCAGGGAATAAAAAATGATGACATGGAGCCCCCAATGAAGAACATTGATGAAGATTTTGACGTACGCATGTTAACTTAATTATGAAACAATCATTATCGTTTCAGAAATAACATGTGATCTTCCACGTATAGGATGAAGCATTAGAAAGAGCTGAAATAAAAACCAAACAGGGTCTTAGTGGTATTCATAAGCATTTTAAAGAGGTGGATGATATCCAGGGTGCTCCTAGTTTGGATAAGCAAATGCATTCCAAAGCCACCACAAGCCTTGAAGATTTCCACGTGATGCACATTTTACCTATAATTGAGCAAGAATCTGCTAAAGGCTAACACGCAGTTTATTTCGTATGACAGAATCCGTTCAACAGACGGATTAAGCAGCACTCTGTGAAGGCTACAGGATCGCGAGAGCCTGAAGAGCCCTGTGCCTTCACAGATGATGACAACCATGATGAATCCTTTTGAAAGCAACAAGAAGTAAGTGTGGTTGAATCGATGCCACCAAATCATGGGGGCGAAAAGAAAAGTGTGGTATTGCAACTATTTAAGATAATGAGTATGCTTCGTACGATACTGAGAAGGAAAAAAAAGGAAAAACAAGACTCCATCAGAGTCTACAAATGATTCCAAATACACGAACAAAAAAATTGGAAAATCGGCTCTAGAAACTTAGAAAAGAGGTCAGAAGTTCCTGAAACTCACAGGGACCAGCTAGATGTGGTTCGACGGGATTTCGTGGCGTCACTGATCAACACTACAAATCATGAAAAACAAATGGTCTTAGTTGATGACATTGTCGTGCTATCGAAGCATTTGCAATGCCTCACCCAAAAAGATGGATATGAAGATGGCGTATGGTTGGGTGACGAAGTAAGATATTTCACAAATTAGTTTATGAAGTTTCATTTTTGTACAATAAAATTAAATTGATTATTGTTGTAGGTGGTTGATGCTGCGATCCAGCTCATGCATCATGATCAACTAGTTGACATAAGGACGGCCAATTGGTTTACATTGAGAGGGTGGCCAGCATCACTAAGCTTGAAAAAGATGGTAGGATAGAGGAGTGCTACGAGGACGCTTTGTCAGGCACTCCTGGAACAACACAAGGCACCAGCTACCTGAAACATGATATGGTATTTTACCTGGCATAGAACAGATTTTTTTATTACTATACATGTTGATCTAATTATCTGTGCACTCCAGGTTTTCCTACCTACGAACAGCCAAAACGTCCACTGGTTACTTGTGGTTGTAAACCCCAGAAGGAAGGAGATTCAGGTTCTTGATTCACTTTCCCACTGTATGGTACCCAAAGAAGTAAATAACATTGTGAGAATTTCAACATATTTAATTATAACAAAGGATTTAACATCGTATGTAAGTGTTAGTCGTAGGCAACTTCTCATCCCATTGGGCTTGCAGGTACGTGGGATGGAAGCACATCTGAGAGCAGCGAGGCGAGTCAATGGGATAGAAAGCAATGCATGGTAAGATATTAACATGACGCAATGGCCAGTATGGAACATTAAAGTGCCAAAAGCCGATGAGATGTTAGTCAAAAATATTAGCTTTTGTTTTTGTTTTAGATTGTTAATATCTGAAATGTTGATCTAACAACATAAAATGTTGCAGTTCTTGTTGTGCACTGTACATGCTGAAGAACATCGAATTATTTATGGGAGTAAAACTGAGGATGCAATATGACAAAGTACGTAGAGTAACACCTAAAATTATGTCATTTTCTGAAACTTATGGAACGATACTAACATATCCTTGCATGCAGGCCTACATCGAGAAATTCAGAAAAGAGCTACCTGTTGTGCTTGTCGATTCACCCTACAACAAAATGAAATACAGGAATAGGTTCAAGCAGTACCATCCTAGGCTGTTGGATGCAGCTGCGGTTGAAGACGACGAAGATGCAAGCAGTTAATCCAGCAGTGTGGTTCATTCTTACATGTGGAGTGTACACTTGGCCATAAAGCGATAGAGTAGGGTCTGGTTGGGTTTTAGTCCCGAAGAAGGTTTCCTAGATGTGTTGTTAGTCCATTGCGCATGAGTCAAGTTGTAAAACTTCAATAATATTGGTTACAATATTTTGCTTGAAATAAATTTGGTTTCTACGGGATCTCGTAGAAATCTATATTTGCTTTTTACTACCATGTGACAGTAACAGTGCCCGGACAAGGTTCAGACCAAGTACAGTGCATGGGCAACCCTAGAAGAATAATGGATTATGATATGTCTATTTTCATACGGGAGAAAAATGTACAAGCATGAGCATAGCCTCACAACAGAAGAAAAAATACTGCATGATTCAACACGCAATCCCAGATATCCCAGAAAATGGCATAGTTAATGTCTCGTAGGCAGGTCGCAAAGCCCATAAAATAGAGCATATGATAACAAGAGTAAAGCACGTACCATGGGGGGCCTCTGCAGGTGATGCAACACTGAATTGAAGGGATCAACTTCAGGAGCACAGTGGTGTGGCCATGGTACATCCGTCCTGCCTCAGGGAATCACATAGCATGTTCTATCATAGCCCTGCAAAATAGAGGAAAATTTACTACTTGTACTAACCTTGTCAAGTGTGTGCATGTAACAAATATTGGACATAACTAAACACGGAATTGATCTCCAAATATCACCTATCAGCCAAATTGAAAGAATACATGTTGAATGAAACGTATAAGTGTATGAATGCAACGATTGAACGTTCGTAGATGTTGCAGTCGGTGCTGGACGAATGGGGCTGGCCATCGAGGCCGCCGACGGGCTGCATCTAGTCCCGCAGAACATGATCCATACCCAACCACCTTGCCATTGGACGAGATGCATGGCCAGACCAAAGCTGCAGCCATGGCGGAGAGGTGATCTAGAGGATGCAAACAACCAATTGGGGTGTGGGAAAGAGGTTGCCTATAACCATGTGGCTATAGGCACCCACAAGGAGGACTGGGAGGTGGGATGGCGCCGAATCTTCGCCGGCGGCCGCCGTGGGGAGGGCAGTGTGCCTCCTCTCATGTTCTTCATTGAAAAGGTGGTGGTAGATCGCGAGGGAATTGGGGTGGAGGGAGGGAGGGGCCGCGACGCGCGGCTAGATCCTGCCAGTGAGGAGGGAGGGAGGGGCCGCGACGACCGGCCAGATCCTGCCGGCGAGGATTAAAACCCTATAGGCGGCGAGGAATAAACCCTAGCGAACGGGATAAAAATCGACCCGAAAATATCCCTGAAATTCATACCGAGAATACCCTCAAAATATTTGGAAGGGGAAATTTGATCAGTTCGAAATATTTTTTCTTCCGAAAATGCCCCTCGTGGTCTGATATAATACACGTGACATTAGCGTATTGCATCAGATTTGGACCATCGAAATCGCTCCGACGGACGGTCCATATCATTCGGATGCATCGTAAAATGACTTAATAAATACTCCCTCCATTCCTATATATTTTTCTTTCTAGATAATTCAACAAGTGACTACACACAGAGAAAAATGAGTAAATCTACACTCTAAAATATGTCCACATACATCCATATGTGGTAGTCCATTTAAAATGTCTAGAAAGACAAATATTTAGGAACGGAGGGAGTAATAAATAAGTGTGTAGCACCTTCCATTCAAACAACATAAACACATTACAAATGCTTGAAGTCTAGAACGTTAACACACACCTGCCAAACATGATTCCTCCTCGAATTCATCTTGCATACCAAATCAACTGTGCACAGACGATGTTGAAGCAAGAGGAAGATACAGATGGAAGGAGAAACCGTTGACAGTATCTAAGATCAAGGAGATAAAGATCACATGGACTGTACCATAAAAGAATTGCATATATGTTATGTAAACTTCTCTATAGACAGAAATTTAGAAACACATACCAGCAGCTGCTTGGAAGCTTGTCACCCATTGGCCACCTTGAAGGTCATAAATATGGACCATGCTGTCCTGTCGAAACACAAAAATCATGTTTCAAAGGTTCAATGGTTTGTGTTGAACATGTATACAATGTACATAGGTTTGGGTTTCGTATGCAGTACATGTAGTGTCTATCTCCCTTTGTATGTACGTGTATCTTAGGAGACAAGATACCGGCCGCACCCCTTGTACCTATATATATGTGCCCAGTGCATGATCAATGAGATATCGATGCACCAAATCATTCTCTACATGGTATCTATCACAAGTCGATCCTCCCACTTCCGCCTACCCTAGCCGTCGCCGCCTCGGGCCGCCGCCGCCGCCGCTACCACCTCCACATGCGCGCCTCCCCACCCCGTACATCCTCCCCTCCCAGCGTGCGCCGCGCCGCCCCCTTCCCCCAACCCTAGCCGCCATGTCGTCCAATGCCTCGTCCATCTCCAACCCCTTTGTCGTGGATCCTGCTGAAATCCGCAACATCAACGTCACGCGTCCCCATCATCCTTGATGCCTCCAACTCCACGTACTTCGCGTAGAAGGCATACTTCTCGCTGTTCTTCCGCGAGAACAACCTCGTGGATCATGTTGATGACACCGTTGACTCCTGCACCATGGTGGATGACCCCGAGTGGACCGCGATCGACGCCACGATCATCCGGTGGTTCTTCACCACCATCTCCAAGGACCTGTTTCACACGGTCGTGAGCACTAGAGACAACGCCCACACCATGTGGGTTAACCTGAACGGCCTCTTTACCGACAACAAGCTTCAGCGCCGCGTTTTCTTCCAGCAGGAATTTTTTGACTATCACTAGGATGAACGGTCCATTGATGACTATTGTTGCTGCCTGAAGACTTTGGTAGATGAGCTCCGTGACATAGGCGCCAAGGTTGATGACGACCTCCTCCTCAGCACACTCACCGCTGACCTCAACAAGCACTTCGGTGACACCGCCTCCAACCTCACCTTGATGCCAGAGCCCTCCTTCCCCAAGTTCATGGCGCACTTGCGGTTGGAGTAGCGCCAGATGAAGGGGGTCAAGAAGCGTGTGCAGCATCACGCCCTCGCCACCGGCACCTCCCGCGACGCCCCACCACCAGCCGGCCCACCTGCGCCGGGCCATCAGCTGCCGCCCCCCGCGCCTCTAGGGTATTTCCCCCTACCGCCCGCGCCTCCTGCCCCTCTTGCTGCCCCCAACAGCCGCAGCCGGGTGGCGGGCACCGCGGCAACCGCCGCGTGGGCGGCTGCAAGCAGCAACAGGCGCT
>NC_041387.1:61604289-61620021 GCF_002162155.2 Triticum dicoccoides | reverse complement strand
TCAGCAGCAGCAACAGACCACCCTTCTGTGGACTTACGGCACCAACCCGTGGACCAGCATCGTCCACGCGTACTCGATGTCGGTCCCTCGGGCACCCGCTCCAGGCATCCTTGGGCCTCGTCCGGCGAGCCACCAGGCCCTCTTCCACACGCAGAACGCCACCCCCTACAGCGGCTACGGTGCCGCGCCCCCGCCCGAGCCCGCCTATGGGGCCGCGCCCGCGTATGGCGCCACCATCGCGCTGGCCTACGGCGCCGCCCCTGCGCCGGCCTATGAAGGGTTTTACCCTCCTCAGGTGTCGCCGCTGTGGGACCCGGCCCTTCTCGCTGCTCTGCACTCCGCTCTGTCATCGAGTTCCTATGGTGGCGGCGGTGATTGATACATGGATTTGGGCGCCACCGCTCACATGACTGCTCATCCCGGTAACCTCACGTCTGCCACTCCTGTTCATACTCCCACTCGCATCACCGTTGGTAACGGTTTGTAGGATCGGAAGTATGTCTAGAGGGGGGTGATTAGACTACTTTCCCAAATAAAACTTATCCTTTTCCCAATTTTAGTTCTTGGCAGATTTTAGCTAACTTAGCACAAGTCAAGCAATCGTAACACAATTCAAGCAAGCATGCAAAGAGTATATGAGCAGCGGAAAGTAAAGCATCCAACTTGCAAGAATGTAAAGGGAAGGGTTTGGAGAATTCAAACGCAATTGAAGACACGGATGTTTTTGTCATGGTTCCGATAGGTGGTGCTATCGTACATCCAAGTTGATGGAGACTTCAACCCACAAAGGGTAACGGTTGCGCGAGTCCATGGAGGGCTCCACCCAAGAAGGGTCCACGAAGAAGCAACCTTGTCTATCCCACCATGGCCGTCGCCCACGAAGGACTTCCCTCACTAGCGGTAGATCTTCACGAAGTAGGTGATCTCCTTGCCCTTACAAACTCCTTGGTTCAACTCCACAATCTTGTCGGAGGCTCCCAAGTGACACCTAGCCAATCTAGGAGACACCACTATCCAAGAAGTAACAAATGGTGTGTTGATGATGAACTCCTTGCTCTTGTGCTTCAACTGATAGTCTCCCCAACACTCAACTCTCTCTCACAGGATTTGGATTTGGTGGAAAGAAGATTTGAATGGAAAGCAACTTGGGGAAGGCTAGAGATCAAGATTCATATGGTAAGAATGGAATATCTTGGTCTCAACACATGAGTAGGTGGTTCTCTCTCAGAAAATGTAAGTTGGAAGTGTAGGTTCATTCTAATGGCTCTCTCTTCGAATGAAGAGGAGGTGGAGGGGTATATATAGCCTCCACACAAAATCTAACCATTACACACAACTTGCCAATCTCAGTGGGACCGAATTCAGAAACTCGGTCAGACCGATTCAGCAAATCTAGTGACCGTTAGGATTTTCGGTGGGACCGACATGCAACTCGGTAGGACCAATATGGTTAGGGTTAGGGCATAACATAATCTCGGTGAGACCGATTACACAAACTCGGTGGGACCTATTTTGGTAATAAGCTAACCAGAGAGTTGGTCAGGTAAACTCGGTGGGACCGGTTCACTCATTTCGGTGAGACCGAAATGTTACGAAAGGGAGACCGAGAGTTTACATTGCAATTTCGGTGGGACCGATCACTCATCTCGGTAGTACCAAAATGTTACGAAAGGAAACAGAGAGATTACAATCCCGTCTCGGTGAGACCGAGATCCCTATCGGTGAGACCGATTTGCCTAGGGTTTGTGGCAGTGGCTATGACATCTAAACTCGATGGCGCTGGATAGAAAGAATCGGTGGGGCCGAGTTTGACTTTTGGTTTAGGTCATATGTGGATGTGAAAAAATAGTTGAGGGTTTTGGAGCATATCACTAAGCACTTTGAGCGAGAACCTCATTAAGCAACACCTCATCCCTCCTTGATAGTATTGCCTTTTCCTATAGACCCAATGTTATCTTGGATCACTAAAATATAAAATGTGGAGTCTTGAGCTTTGAGCTTGAGCCAATCCTTTTATCCTTAGCATTTTGAGGGGTCCACTTTTCTCATCCATGCCATGCCATTCATTGAGCTTTTCCTGAAATATTTATCTTGAAATAGTGTTAGCTCAAGGAGCTATATGTTGTTAGGAATTACCAAAACCACCTAGGGGTAGCTACACTTTTATTCTCCCCCTTTTTGGTAATTGATGACAACCTATAGATCAAAGCTTTGACAAATGATAATAAGATTGAAAAAACATTATCGCTTTGAGAAGTATGTGAAATGTGAGAGCTCCCCCTAAATTTGTGCATAGTTTAAGATTTGCTTTGGACTGAAAATGCACAATGAGTTAGGATCATGAGGTACTCTCCCATGTCACATACATCTTGGTGGAGCGCTCAACATGATAGTAATTAAAATACATGCACTCATCACCAAGCAAAGTGAATGATCATATAGAGATAAAAGGATAATGTCATCCAACAAGCATTAAAGTAGCATATGATCAAACACATGATCATCCAAGTATCACACAGGCATAAACTATATCAAACAAGCAAACAAAGTTCAACCACCAAAACAAGAGAGAATAAAAAGACAACGCTCTCTCTCGAAGCCTATGATCTATACATTTTTCTCCCCCTTTGGCAACAAGTTACCAAAAAGTTCATAGAAAATGCATAGTACTAAATCGACTCTCAGGCTTGGTCTTTAGCTGGTGGTGTAGAGATAACGCCAAGGACGAAAGCATCAGTTGATGAAGTTGGAGCTGGTGGAGTAGGTGCTGGAGCTGGTGGCACTGAAGCTGTAGCTGGTGCAGATGAAGTTGCTCTTGTGTCTGGAACATGCATTGCAGCTGATCTCTGAGCTCTGGGCACTCTAGCAAACGCATCAGTGGTTGTCTTGCCCTTCCTCTCCTTCATGTCATCTTGAAGTTGCTCAACAACTGACTGTATCTCAGTGACCTTCACATCCAAGTCATAGAACTTTTGCTCCATGATCCTCTCCAGGCTCTCCTGGTTTTGAGTCAGGGTGGCCAATCCCTTCTCAATCCTTAGAGTGGAGGCAATCAAGTAGCCAAGCTGATCTTGCTTGCTCTTCAGGAAATATTGAGATGCCTCTTTAGCAGTTGGCATCTTGGTAGCCTTTTCAGTCCTTGCCTTCTCCTTCTTTGCTTGTGCTTGCACAGAAGATGGTTCATCTTCATCCATAACCACTGTGTTGTCCTCAAAATCTGGATAGATAGGCATGTGTTCCTTGTCCAATAGGTATGTGCTAGTGCCCGTCTTGGAGTTAATTAGCTCCTTGATCTGTGGGGGCATACCCACAACTTCTCTTCTGGTCAGCAGCTGTCCTCTTCATAGTTTCTACTATGAGGCTCATGACCTTGAACTTTTGAGGTACATCAAATATGTGAAGCAGATTGATAGCATGGCCTCTGATCATCATGTGATCTCACCTGACTTAGGCAAAAGAGTGTGCCTGAGGATCTAGTTGATGGTTTGTAATCCTGACAGAAGGTAATGTACTGATCCAAACTTGTGTGTTTCAACAGCAGCATCTGGGATCTCCTTGTACATATGTGCCATAGAGTTGTGATCCTTCTTCTTCTTGGCATAGACATCCAAGTCATCCTCTTTCTCCTTAGGTGCATTGATCAGATTAGCCCATTCTTCAATAGTTGATTGGTACCTAGTACCTTCAAACATCCATACTATCCTTCCATCTGGATAGAAGTGTGTTGTGGAGTATAACTGCATTATAAGGTCATCATTCCACTTTGTGAGTTTCTGCCCAACAAAGTCATCCACTCCACAAGCATTGAAACGGTCATACACACCAGGGTAGTGCTCTTCATTCTCTTTGATATATTTCCAGTCCACCCATCTCATATCACAGACAATTGGCATCTTGTCAAGCAGCACTGTCTCATAGAAATCCTGATGTTCCTTTGTATGGAACCTATAGTCCACAGCAGTTCTCCTCCTGACTGCATAGGGATCAGTCAACCTCCATTGTCTGAGTCATGCATCCTTTCTCAGCTTCATATCCTCAGCTACAGGATGAGCATCATTGTGATCTGGAATTTTGGGCTTCAACTTTCTCAAGACATGTTCCTCATCATCTTCTTCTTCAACAACAACTTCAGTCACTGGGGCCTTGTTCTTCACTCCAGCAGGAATGTTCCTAGTATTCCTCTTGGGTGCAATTTTAGGCTTTGGAGCATCTGCCTTGGGTGCTTCTTTGGACTTTGATGAAGCAGCCCCTGACTTGATGGCATCAGCCATAAGCTTCTAAGCTTTAGGTGCTGGTGCAGCAACCTCTTCTTCCTCATCTTCCATCATGGAAGGCTTTCTAACAACCCTGTTCATGGTCTCCTTAACCCTTTCCTTACTCTTCTTCCCTTCCTCAGCAACCTCTTTGGGTTCAGATTCCAAAGGCACTTGAGTGGAGGCTCTGGTTTTCGACATGGGAACTCTTCCAGCAGGTGCTTTGGTCCTCATTTCAGGCTTAGTGGCAGCACTGTGCCATATTTCTTCTTGAGCACCTTCTTGGAAGTGGCCTCATCCTCTACAGCCACATAGTCTTCATCTTCAGACTCTGAGGTTTTCTTCTTTCTGGCCCTGGTGGCTGCCTTAGGCAAGTTGCTGGGTGTGCTTCTGCTACCATCATAGCTGCTAGAGGGACTAGTGCCCTCACTCATGTGAACCTGCTCCTCAGACTTGTTCTGACTGTCACTTTGATCAGACATGTTGCAAACACTGACAGCAGACCCTGTGAATAGATATAGATGAGGTAGAATAGGATGAGCATCACAAAATACAGAGGTTTTTGCAAGAGAATGAGTTAAAAACTTAGTTTTAGTTTTCCACAGAAAGCATTTCGGATCTACCGATTTGTAAAATCGGTGATACCGAAGCAGCTTTAGGAACCTAAACTAGTGAACTCAGTCAGACTGAGTCACACTTCAGTGGCACCGAGACTGCTAGGGTTTCACAAAGTCCTGAACTCGGTCACACCGATTTGCAATTCTCGGTCGGACCGAGAATCACATGTGCAATGGCCTTGGCCAAATCGGTGGAACCGATTTCTACAACTTGGTCAGTCCGAGATGGTTTCGGCGGAAACCTAACCCTAAATTTTCAATCCAAACCTAATCTACGGAGCGTTTTTACTGGATAACATGATCTCAATCGTGGCAAGATACATGGCGAATACAATCTGCTAGGAATCGGAGTTAGATTAGCACAAGGATCAAGTCCATACCCTAGTTCGGCGATGGACTTGCTACGGCGGCAACGGCGGAGATGATTCCCGTTAACGGCGGCGGAGACCGGCGGCGGGAGGCAGCTGGCGACGAGGAGGACGATCCGGACACCCAGGAGGCAGAGCGGGCTGAGCGCGGGCTAAAGAGTTCGGAGAAATTTCCAAAAAAATTGCCCGTGGATATATATAGCCCGACCCTGTCGGTGTGACCGAGTGGAACAACTCGGTGGCACCAAGATGCATTACTTCAAGCAGTTACTGCAACTCGGTGTGACCGAAATGTTCAAATCGGTTGTACCGAGATTGAAAACCTAGATCGACTTAGTGATCTCGGTGTGACCGAAATAGAAGAATTGGTCAGACCGAAACGCACAAAGAAGTTTTGGAAGTTTAAGTCTATGATGAATCAGGGACTCCGAGTGCTCCTCACACAGAGTGGTTCGAATCTGACTTGATCAAACTTTGTGATGTAGCAAGAATATAGTTTGAGACAAGAAAAGCATAGATAGCTAGAGAAGGTTCTTAGGCATTCTTGTCCATCCACTTGGCAAAAGAAAAGAAACCAAACAATCAACACAACAAGTGGATGTCCTCGAATGAGTGAAATATGCAACCAACATGCTCACACAATAAAATGACAAATGAAATATGTGCAAAGCATGCACAACCATTCTAGCATCTATCAAGAAATTGGCGATGACTAGGTCATCTATATATGAGTATATTGACTTAGGAGTCAAATGAGAACATTTGATCATAGGTCATACTCATCATTTAAGCTCAAGTGGGGTTGCCACTTTTACATAATTCATTGATGTGTTCACACCATTAGAGTTGCTTTAACTCAATTCCTAGAGTAAAGCTCCCCCTAGATGTGAGATCCCCCCTTAGAAGGATGAACTAACCTTGGGTTTTGTCGATGATGAGTTCATGTAGGTGTTGAATATGTGGATGCTCAATGTTGATGTAGATCATTTGGAGCAATCCTTTGGAGTGAGTTGCACTTTCAATACCTACACGGGTTAGTCCCACAAGGAACAAACAAGGATATCCATAGACATAGAGTGATGCAAACACAAAATGATGTCTATGAAAGCATTAGGTTACCTTGTCCCTTGTCTTACCAACAAGAGGGTTTGTGACTCCATGAACTAGTGCAAGATGTGGAAGTTGATTGCACTTGTCCTTGCCAAAATGATATGAGTGAAGTATGTTGGCGGAGTCACCCTTAAGAACTATCTAGTTCTTCTTCTTCGGGATCCACACCATATTGATGGGAATCCATGGGCTTGTAGTCGTACTTGATGAAGTAGAACTTGACGTAGTCTTGGGAATCCACTTGACCAAGGCCTTGGGAGCTTCTTCAAATGCATCAATCTCCTCTTGAATATCATCCTTGCCTTTTTGCTTGTGGTCTTGTGGTGAAAGATCATCTTGAGCTTGTGTCCCTTTGAAGGAAGTAGGATCATACTTCTCTTGTTCACGAACAAACTTCGTCTTGGGGTATTGATCTTCTTCGCACTCAACTCCATTGGCATTGAACTTTCGTTCAAAACCAACACCTTGGTTCTTCCAGTGCCTTCCTTGCTTGCGTACAATTTCCTCGAATTGCTTACTCCTGGCAAGGCTCTTGTAAACACCTTTCTCTATAATTCCCTTCAATAAGCTATTTTCTTGCTCAAGTGTAACTTGGCTAAGAGAATCATTAGTGGAATCAAGAGAACTACTAGAAGCAACAAAATTAGATTTAACATGATTATTGTTACTACTAGAGGAAGAATCCTTCTTATTCTTGTTACTAGACTTGACTTGAGGCATGTAAGTAGATAAGAGTAAACGCTTGGCAATGTAAGAAGAACTTTTCTTGCAAAGATCATCGTTGATTGCCTTTAAGAACTCATGCTCTTGCTCAAGGTTGAGCTTTTCAAAGCATAACTTCTCATGAGTCCTTAAAAGTTCTTGATGATCCCCTAAGATAGTTTCATGAGCTAACTTAAGGGTGTTTAGTTCTTTAGTTAGGAGCTCAATCTTCTCCTTATCATCGTCATTCGTTTTATCTTGATTAGCATGATTAATTGACGTTTCATCATAGTATTCATCACTAGAGTTGTCAATAAGTAAATCATCATCACCTAGCAAGTCATCTTCATCACTATTGAAATCAACATACTCGGGGTGTGTTACCTTTGGGCCTTTGGCCATGAAGAATCTTCCAAGTCCCTCATTTTGTGAATCAAATATGTCGTAGGAGTTGGTTGACACAAGTGCTATACCGGCAACACCTTCATCTTGAGTATGTTCGGAGTCGGAGTGATAGCTTCTCTCGGAGTGATTGTCGGAGTCGGAACCGGATACCCATTCACCAACATGAGCTTGATGTCTTTGTTTTGTGTAGCTCCTTGATGACTTGTCCTTCCTTTCCGAATCCTTGCTTCTCCGGGATGTTCTTCGTTCATAACGATCATCTGTACTCCTTCTCTCTCTTGGTGGTGATTCTTCTCTTCTACTTCTCCTCTTAGGTGATTCTTCTCTTCTTTTGTAGGGAGTCGTACACTCATTGGATTAGTGTCTGGGTCTTCCACAATTGTAGCAATTGCACTCTCGACTAGAGGATCTTTTGTCATTGTAGGACCTTGACTTGGAGCTTCTCTCTTTGCTTTTACTTTTGTAGAACTTGTTGAAGTTCTTCACCATTAGGCTCAATTCTTCATTGAAGGGTTGTTTCTCACTTGATGATGTGAGGGCTTCACATGAGGCTTTGTAAGCACCACTTGACTTGTTGTGGATCTCCTCCTTATCCTTGAGTGACATCTCATGAGCAACAATTCTTACAATGACTTCCGTTGGCTTGAGATTCTTGTAATTGGGCATCATTTGGATCAATGTGCACACGGTATCATATTTTCCATCCAATGCTCTTAGGATCTTCTTGATGATGAATTTGTCGGTCATCTCTTCACTTCCTAAGTTGGCAATCTCATTTGTAATGAGAGCAAGCCTAGAGTACATTTCAGCGACGCCTTCACCAACCTTCATCTTGAACTTGTCAAGTTGACTTTGAAGCACATCCAACTTGGATTCCTTGACGGAGTCGGTACCTTCGTGCATATCAATCAAAGTATCCGAAATTTCCTTTGCATTCTCAAGATGGCTGATTTTGTTGAATTCTTCGGGGCACAATCCGTTGAAGAGTATATCACAAGCTTGAGTGTTGTATTGCAGCATCTTCAACTCATCCCCGCTAGCTTCACGGTTCAGTTCTCTCCCATCAAAGAATTCACCTTGCAAGCCAATACACACAATATCCCAAACGGCGGGGTTATGTTCGAGAATATGCATTTTCATCTTATGCTTCCAACTAGCAAAATTCGTACCATCAAAGTAAGGACCTCTACGGTGGTAGTTTCCCTCGCTAGACGCCATACTCTCCTAGGTTGTGAAACCAAGGCTATGACCACCAAAAGCTATGGAAATCCAAGCAAGTGGAGACCAAAGCTCTAATACCACTTGTAGGATCAGAAGTATGTCTATAGGGGGGTGATTAGACTACTTGACCAAATAAAACTTATCCTTTCCCCAATTTTAGTTCTTGGCAGATTTTAGCTAACTTAGCACAAGTCAAGCAATCGTAACACAATTCAAGCAAGCATGCAAAGAGTATATGAGCAGTGGAAAGTAAAGCATGCAACTTGCAATAATGTTAAGGGAAGGGTTTGGAGAATTCAAACGTAATTGGAGACACAGATGTTTTTGTCGTGGTTCCGATAGGTGGTGCTATCGTACATCCACGTTGATGGAGACTTCAACCCACGAAGGGTAACGGATGCGCGAGTCCATGGCGGGCTCCACCCAAGAAGGGTCCATGAAGAAGCAACTGTCACGACCAGTTTTCCAATAAAACGCTTATTGAGAAACCGACCCTTATATAGACCAGTATAGGAAAAATCTCCTTACTGGTAGACAAAATCCTTGATACAGAAATCCAGAAGTACTAATTATTATATAAGGTTGAGCTGAGGTTGCTCAACCATTTATTACAAGCACGCCAATATTATACATAAGGGCGGATATGACACAAGGGTGTGGTGGCATACTACTGACTTGTAATAAAAGTGGTGGTGGATATGTCATAGTGAAGCGGGTGACATGACTCCTAATCTTACAGCTCATCGAGCGTCGGAGTGAGGCTCGATGATTTATTCGGGTAGCGTAAGCGTTTATAATACAAGTGACCAAATCCAGGATCGCACGAGACTGACTGGGACTCCTCTAGGCGTCGGACTCGCTATCGTACTCTTCATCCATAAGATCGCCTTCGTCAACATCTGGCAAAATCAACAAGCCGGGTGAGTACTTTGAATGTACTCGCAAGATAGTTTGGACATAAGATATAACAAATGCAAACATGATGCACATGAGCAGATTAGAAATGCACACTGAAATAATAAATTTGCACGACAGGTTAAATATAAGGGAAGTCAGGCGGTAGTCCTCCCGTAATCCCAATAAAATAACTGAAGATCGATCGGGTGTCTGAAGCGACGCCTCGAAAGGAAAAATAAATTAACATGCCACAGTCGGGCGTCTGAGCGACACCACATAAAGGTCTTATATGGAAATGTAAATGACAGTGTGTGCCACAGTCGGACGTCTACGCGACATCTCGGAAAGGGCTTATAATGAAAGTAAATAATAAGAGTGCCACAGTCGGACGTCTGGGTGACATCACATAAAGGGCTTATATTGAAGGTAAATAACAAGAGTGCCACAGTCGGACGTGTGAGCGACATCTCATAAAGGGCTTATATCAAAAGTAAATAACAAGAGTGCCACAGTCGGACGTCTGAGTGACACTCATAAAGGGCTTATATTTCATCATCCGAACTCAAGTTGTTCATGAAATTAAGTCATTCCAAGAAAATACTCAGTGAAACTAAGCAGGTTAGTCCATCCACAGGAATAACATTCAGCCGGATATACCACTCATGTTTGTTCACCGGAGATTGTCATTGACACTGAGACTGACATAGATAAGTTGATTGTAGTCTTTGACCATAGATACGGTTACTCGACTGATTTTGACTCTGCAGAGTTTGTACTATTTAACCACAGCCAACGGATTCCAGTAGTCACAACAGACTAGTTCCGTTTACGGTATTTCATAAGAAACTCATCTAACTAGTACACACCCATTCCACATCCCGATGCCAGGAATCACCCTAGGCAACGTTCAAGAAAAACTTTGAGACGGGAAGGCCACAACCTCGAGTAGCATGGGATCAAATTTATATCGTGCGCTCTAAGGGGTGCCCCCCTCTCGGTCCCAACCGGAAACACCCATGCCCCCTAACCGGATGACTGGCTTTAATCCAGGGCCATTTAACCCTCATCACAGCCCCTCTATTTGGTGTGTACGAGGAAAGAGGTTTGCAACCTACTAAATCATATTCTTTGCAGAAAACATGTGGTAGCACACAAAAAGGGGACGAACGGTAATGTGAGTTGATCCACGTTAACACTTGAGTCGAACGGTTTGGCATAAGATTGGCCTGCTTCAGCAATACCATCTTACCACCTTTCATGTCACCACATGATCAGGTTATCTCCCATCAAGTAACGCATCAAGTTTCGAAGCTCACTTGTAGTTACTTTGCATGCAATATAACACTTACCGATGCTTATATAAACATGCCATGAAATAACTACTCAAGCAAACATGCAAAACACTCATCATATCAAAGGTTCAAACATGCTTGCCTGGTTCGGAGTAGTCGGGGTCTAGCTTGGCGAAGTTTGCGTCTCCGTCACCTCCGTTGGTATCTACGGTATAAAAGAAAGTCGGATACTACGTAAATACCGTGCGTGCACAAAAAGTGTTCCAAATATTTTTCAAATAAATATGATAAAAGCTAGACAGAAAAATAAAGATGACAAAAAAAGAATCAATTCAAAATCATCTTTTGTTTAAAAGTTATAAAAATTTTAGTCCAGGGACTCATCTGTAATGAAACAGAAAGTTTCCAGGGGGTAGTTTATAAAAAGACAAAAAAACCTTTCAGTTAGAAAGCGTATTTTTCCTGAAGGCATTTTCAGAAAACGGTTCAAAAAGAAGAAAAGGCTGACGAGGGGGTCCCACCCATCAGGTTTGAATCTTCAAAACAGAGTCACTGGCGCCCGAGGGCTGCGGTGGTCACCGGCGGCGATCCACGGCGAGGTAGGGGGAAAGGAGGGTACCTATGGGTTCACTGAGTCCTTCCGCACCTGTGGGTGGTGGAGTTGGTCGTCGGCGAGCACCACGTTGATGGCGGCCTCTACTCTGGCGGACGGCGGTTCGGGTGGTGATGGGTCTCGTCGAGGAGGGCTGCAACCTTCGAATTGAAGCTTGGGTTAGAAGTGTGGGTGCACTAGGAGGTTCCTGACAAGGTATGGGAGGCGGGGTTGCTCTCATCGGAGAGGATCTTATCGGAGCCCGAAGCAGATCTAGGCGGCCGGTGTCACGCCCAATATGCGACCCTATCCAAAAGGAACTCAAAGGTCCCACCAAGGATAGACCTGCATATTGGAATGCTTTTGCAAGGTGGATATCATTACATCAACATTACATAATAGATGGGGATACATACATAAGGCATACAATGCCACATGAATACAACATCATGATACATAAGAGCATCATCCGACTACGGATGGAACAGAAACAGAAACTCAAACGACATCCACCCTGCTAGCCCAGGCTGCCGACCTGGAACCTATCCCCTGATCGAAGCAGAAGCAGAAGAAGAACTCCAACACAAGCAAACAGCGCTCTCGCGTCATGATCATCGCAAAACCTGTACCTGCAACTGTTGTTGTAGTAATCTGTGAGCCACGAGGACTCAGCAATCCCATTACCATGGGTATCAAGACTAGCAACGCTTAAAGGGAAAGGAAGGGGTAAAGTGGTGAGGCTGCAGCAGCGACTAAGCATATATGGTGGCTAGCATACGCAAATAAGAGCGAGAAGAGAGCAAGGAGAACGGTCGTCAACTAGCAATGATCAAGAAGTGATCCTGAACTCCTACTTACGTCAAACATAACCCAAAAACCGTGTTCACTTCCCGGACTCCGCCGAGAAGAGACCATCACAGCTACACACGCGGTTGATGCGTTTTAATTCGTATCTGGTGTCAAGTTATCTACAACCGGACATTAACAAATTCCCATCTGCCTATAACCGTAGGCACGGCTTTCGAAAGATTATAGCCTGCAGGGGTGTCCCAACTTAGCCAATGACAAGCTCTCGCGATCAACGAAGGAATAGACCTTCTCCCAGGAAGACCCGATCAGACTTGGAATCCCGGTTTACAAGACATTTCGACAATGGTAAAACAAGACCAGCAAGACCGCCCGATGCGCCGACAATCCCGATAGGAGCTGCACATATCTCGTTCTCAGGGAAACACCGGATGAGACAGGCTACGAGTAAAACCAGACCTCGAGTTGCCCCGAGGGGGGCCCGCAGGCGACTCGGTTCGGACCAACACTTAGACAAGCACTGGCCCGGGGGGGCTAAAATAAAGATGATCCTCGGGTTGGCCAACCCAAGGGAAAGGATAGGTGGTGGTGAGGCAAATGGTAAAACCAAGGTTGGGCCTTGCTGGAGGAGTTTTATTCAAAGCGAACTGTCAAGGGGGTCCCATAAATCACCCGACCGCGTAAGGAACGCAAAATCTGAGAACATAACACCGGTATGACGGAAACTAGGGCGGCAAGAGTGGAACAAAACACCAGGAAAAAGGCCAAGTCTTCCACCCTTTACCAAGTATATAGATGCATTAATAATATAAGAGATATTGTGATATCCCAACCAAAATCCTGTTCACCATGGGGCAATCTTCAACTTCACCTGCAACTAACAACGCTATAAGAGGGGCTGAGTAAAGCGGTAACATAGCCAAGCAACGGTTTGCATAGGAAGGGTGTCAAAGGTTAGAGGTTCATGGCAACATGGGATGGCTCGACAAACAGATGATAGGTAGCGCAGCAAAAGCGATAGAACGAAGCAACTAGCATAGCAATGATAGTAGTGAGATCCAGGGTAGCGGTCATCTTGCTTGAAATCCCGCAAGGAAGAAGAACGAGTCCATGAAGGAGACGAACGGATGAAGCCGAACCAAGCATAGACGAACGAATCCTCACGATCGCAACGAAACAGGAACTATCGAGAAGAAGCACACAACAAGGTAAACACACCACACATGAACAAGGCATGATGCACGAACAAGCATGATGCATGACAAGGCTACATGAAGCTACTCATGGTAAGAGATGATGCAAACAGGAACAACACATCAAGGCAAGTTTAAATGAGGCCGGGAACAACATATAACAATTTCGATAAGTCCTCATATGCAAATTTCGAAATTGGTCCAGATCTGAATAAACATTATGTTCAAGTAGTTAAACATCAAGTTAAGATGCACAAAGATGATCTACGCGAGATTCTAGTCAAGTTACATATAAAGTTCATTTAGTTCGGAGCTACGGTCTAGAAGATATGAGCAAAACAAGTTAAACATGGCATAGATGCAAAATGCACCCAAACATCAAGAAAACACCTCAAAACAAGGATGCAACATGATAATATGAAACTACATGCAATTCTAATCAAGTTTCATATAGAGCACACTCAAAACGGAGCAACGGTTCAACACATGCACACTATACAAGTTTAAAGGACAAGTTGTCCAAAACAGCAACTAGGCATATTGCAAGCATCAAAACAACATACTAAAGCACTACAACATAATAACAAAAGGCATGGGCATGATGTACAGGTAAAGCACAACAAAACATGAACACTGAGCTATCTCCAGAAATCACTAGAACATGCTCAAACACACATGGTAAGATTGCAAGTTATAACAATTTCAGACTTTGCAGAAAATAACATCATGATGCGATGTTTAGAGCTATCAAACAACATGTTACAGGAACTTATCATGGCAAACAAAGTCATGGCATGAATCTACTCAAAGCATAGATCAAAAGTCCCTTACTGACCATAAGCCAAAAAGGATCAGAAAATATGATGGCACTCACGTAAACATAGCAAGTTATATTACAGATTCATACATGGCAGAAACAGAATTATGAAGGCATGTTAATGAGCTTGTGCAACTCACTAAAGAGCAATACATGGCATGTCAAGGCACCCAACAGTAAGAAGGCATGTTAATTAAGCTAATCATGGAAAGAGCAAGGTCATAGGGTGCATGGATCACTAAGAAAACACATGGAAACAACTGATCATAATGTTAACAGGCTGACTGCAACATTATGAAGCAACTTTGGAGCAAGATATGAACAATCTACAGCAACCTATTAATGCAACCAGGGGCATGTATGGATAGAGGATGACATGTAGATCAAAACGTGTTTATAGGACATCTCCAGATTATGCATAGAATGATTAGTAGCAACATGTTTATATAGCATCGCGAAATAACAGATTCAGCCTAGCAAAACAGCAACATTATGAACACTACTTAACAAGCTCGATTCACTCACCACAAGACATTGCATGACAAGATAAGCATATCATCATCAATAAGGCATGTCATAGAAGCTATACATGGCAAGAAACAATATCATAGCATATCCGGACCAACTACAACAACCTCGGCCAAATTGAATAACATGTAAATAATCTGCCAGGAAACATTTTGAAGCAAAAGTAGAGCACGAAAATGACATTCTAGACTACTCCATAATTGCAACCAAGGGCATGAATGGATAGACAAAAACCATATGTTCAAAACACCCTTACTGAAGTATCTCAAAATATACATGGATCTCTCTGTATCATCATGTTTACATGGCATCAAAATAACAGCAGAACAGGGACTAAAATCAACAACATCATGATGCCTAGTTTGCATGCTTGTGCTAGTCACCACATTGATCAAAAAAATTCATGGCATATACCACTGTAAAGAAGACATGGCATAGTTCAAAACACATGAAGACATCAACCTCATAGGATGCACACATCAATCATGGCAAAAATGACAAAAGAGCTCGTTTTGATAACAGACAGCAGAAAACATTATGAAGCACTCTTACAACAATGATTCAGGCATCTAGGTAACCTCAAATGAATATGATGCAATGGAATGAAATGATGTACTTGTCGAGGCGAACAATTTGACATATTACACGCACAAAACCGAGTTACGGATGCAGAGTTACGGCAGGTCAAATATGGCATGAAAATAAGCAAATATGGGGACTTAGCCGATTCGGGGAAGGGGAAAAGTCAACCTTGTCTGTTCAGATCTGGATCGAGACGACGCGGATCCCGAGGCTCGCCGGAGAACTCGCCGGAGAAGATGAACCCGGGGCGGAGAGGGCCAGATCTGGCGAGGAGGCCGGAGAGAGCGCGGGGAGGCTGGGAGGCGAGGTGCCGGCGACGAGGAGCTCCGGGCGGCGCGGGTGGAGGCG
>NC_041387.1:61596749-61603879 GCF_002162155.2 Triticum dicoccoides | reverse complement strand
AGCGGGCCGCGGCGGCGGGGGCGGCGCGGGAGGCCACGCGGCGGCCTCCGATTGGACGAGGGGGCGCGGGGCGGACATGTCCGGCCGTCGGCGGACGCGTCCGGCGGCGGAGAGGGAAAAGGCTAGGGTTAGGGGGGAAATTGATCCGAAAATGGAGAGGGGGAGATATTTTTATAGGTAGAGGGAGCTAGGAGTGTCCAAATGAGGAGCGGTTTTCGCCCACACGATCGTGATCGAACAACCGAGAGCATGGAGGGGAGTTAGATGGGTTTTGGTCCACTTTGGAAGGGGTGCTGGGCTGCAAAGAGAGAGGGGCTTTACGTTTACCCGGTTAACCGTTGGAGTACCAAACGACCTCGAAATGGCATGAAACTTGACAGGCGGTCTACCGGTGGTATACCAAGGCCTCTTGGCAAGACTCGGTCCATTCCGAGAATGTTTAATACCCACTCACAACAGGAGAGAAAAGGGGAACGCTGGAGGGCATAGGAGCGCCGGATTGCAAAACGGACAACGGGGAAAATGCTCGGATGCATGAGATGAACACGTATGCAAAAATGAAATGCACATGATGACATGATAAAATGCAACACACAAGCAAATGACATGGCAACGACGGCGAATAACTAGCGGACACCTGGCGCATCTGATCCGGGGCATTACAACACTCCTCCACTAACAAGAGATCTTGTCCCGAGATCTTAGGACCGAGACGGAAGGGAAAAGGGATGAGCTGAAACAAGAACTCAAGATATGAAGTAAAGAATCGAGAGCACTCGAGAAAAAGAGAGGAACGGCGAGAATGACGAGAATCGATAGCTCACGAAATCAGATTGGCTAAGAAATCACTCTGGTTAGAACGAGATAAGAAACGAATAAGAGTGAAAGGATTTAGGCAGCACTCCGACTGAAAATGGAAGGAAAAGAACATGAACTTGAGAGGATGGAATGATACTTGATAAAGACATGACACAAAACCTCCGGAAGAATTAAAAGAATGAAATGAACTTAGAAGGAAGGATTGAATGGATTTGAATATATGAGAAGAACGAAGAAATGCAAAACTCCACTTCAAAAGGATATGGAGAATTAATTGCACTTCGAGACGCGAGAAGAAAAGATACTTGAACTCCACCGACAAGAATCTTGATGAACACTTGAAGGATGAATTAAATCATGAAGAACCACCATGAAGAACTCCGGTAACAAAAGGATGATGAGATAGAATGAAGGAAGAGAGAATAAGATAAAAGCCTTGCGATGATTCAGATGTAGGTTCCGACGAAATGGCCGAGGAAGTTTTGAACTCCGGGAAAGAAAAGATGAGAACACTTGGAGCTAGAATTTATTCATCACAAACAAACTCCGAAGGAAGGTATAGCTCACTTGGATGAAATAAGAATAAGATTTATTGTATGCTTATCCTTCATCAAATTAAATTGATGACTGGCAATGGATTTTTGCATACCACTTATTCTTCTTGAAAAAGAATAGAGAAGTGACATATCACAACCTTGAGAAGGTCTTCATGAACCACCAGTAGGATTAGAAAGAACAAATGAATTGAAATGATAACAAAGGAAGAAGAATCTTGAACGAACCACCGTAAGAATTCGAAAATGACTGCCGAAAGAGAAATAATCACCGGAAGAATTAGAAGAACCAATATGCTTGAGGGGATTCAGATGCAAAAGAACAAAGAGATCACGAGCTGATTAAGGAACACTTGAACGAAGCACCGGGATAATTAGAGGACGATAGTTGGAATGATGAGGGCAAAGAATTCTTCTAGAACGAAGGCCTCCGATGAAAAGAAATGAAAAAAAACAACTCCTGAAAAACTCCGGATGGGTAAGAAAAGAATATCTGACGAATGGAATAATTCGAGATGGTAACACGAGGCTAGAACCACGAATCTTCGAGAGAACAGATAAGATTTAGAGGAAAACTCTTCTTCGGTCTTCAAAAGACGACGAGAAACACCAACGAAATACTGAGATACTATAGGAGAATGAAAAGCAGAGAGGTTGAGCCAACAATGAAATGATTTGAAATCGATCTTGGCAAAGGCATCTGACTAATGAAATTCATTCTTACGTCAGACTTGAAAAGAATTTGAGAATAACTCCGGGGGAATTAGAAAGTCAGGTAAGATCCTGGAAAAAGACCTGTGGGTTAGGGCCCACTGAAGAGAATACACCGTTGAAAAGGGATTGTTCAAAAGATAGATGATGCACCGGAACAATTGAAATATTTGAATGAGGTGACAACCTCGAATTAATTGGAACACAGAATAATCTCCTGAGATGTCTTGAGCACTCCAGAAGGATAAACTGGCGAGAGGCGAACGAGCAGGGGAAACACTTGAGCTGAGGAAAAGAATATGATCAACCCGAAAAACTTGAGTTGAGTCCACCGTGAAAGAGATGAAGAATGTCAAACAAGACGAGAATTCACCGGTTGAAACAATTGAGGGAATAGATGGTCGAAACAGACTCAGGCTCCGAGAAGAAAAAGGGTGGGAGGGCGGGAAAACAAAGGCAACTTGGAAGGTAGAATCGACGGATATCTTGAAGAGAAAACACTGGTTGAAATCATTGATGAAAGAGAGCAAAACTTTGCACGAGTAGGATGGATACTCGATTACGGACTCCGGTGCCGAGATGAAAAAGGGAGGGCGGGTTGGAAAGAAAACAACTGAGGATTGAACTCAAAGATGAAGAGGCTGGAGTCAACTTGACGAGAAATGCACCGGATGAAAAGAGCTGAGAACCAACGACCGAAAAACCAACTGCGTGATCCTAAAGAAAAATTTGAAGGGGAAGAGGAGTAATTCAAAACACCTACGTCAAGATTCCTGACCAGAGCGACGAAGGGGCTGAGGAGTAAAAAGAATTCCTTCTCTCCGATATAACTAGACTCCGAAAAACAGTTTTCTTCTAGACTCAACAACGGCCAAACTACACGATCAATCAAGGGGGCTCCTAGGGTCGGTCGAGGCTCTGATACCAACTTGTCACGCCCAATATGCGACCCTATCCAAAAGGAACTCAAAGGTCCCACCAAGGATAGACCCGCATATTGGAACGCTTTTGCAAGGTGGATATCATTACATCAACATTACATAATAGATGGGGATACATACATAAGGCATACAATGCCACATGAATACAACATCACGATACATAAGAGCATCATCCGACTACGGATGGAACACAAACAGAAACTCAAATGACATCCACCCTACTAGCCCAGGCTGCCGACCTGGAACCTATCCCCTGATCGAAGCAGAAGCAGAAGAAGAACTCCAACACAAGCAAACATCGCTCTTGCGTCATGATCATCGCAAAACCTGTACCTGCAACTGTTGTTGTAGTAATCTGTGAGCCACGAGGACTCAGCAATCCCATTACCATGGGTATCAAGACTAGCAAAGCTTAAAGGGAAAGGAAGGGGTAAAGTGGTGAGGCTGCAGCAGCGACTAAGCATATATGGTGGCTAGCATACGCAAATAAGAGCGAGAAGAGAGCAAGCAGAACGGTCTTCAACTAGCAATGATCAAGAAGTGATCCTGAACTCCTACTTACGTCAAACATAACCCAAAAACCGTGTTCACTTCCCGGACTCCGCCGAGAAGAGACCATCACGGCTACACACGCGGTTGATGCGTTTTAATTCGGATCTGGTGTCAAGATATCTACAACCGGACATTAACAAATTCCCATCTGTCTATAACCACAGGCACGGCTTTCGAAAGATTATACCCTGCAGGGGTGCCCATGACAAGCTCTCGCGATCAACGAAGGAATAGACCTTCTCCCAGGAAGACCCGATCAGACTCGGAATCCCGGTTTACAAGACATTTCGACAATGGTAAAACAAGACCAGCAAGACCGCCCGATGTGCCGACAATCCCGATAGGAGCTGCACATATCTCGTTCTCAGGGAAACACCGGATGAGACAGGCTAAGAGTAAAACCAGACCTCGAGTTGCCCCGAGGGGGCCCCGCAGGCGGCTCGGTTCGGACCAACACTTAGACAAGCACTGGCCTGGGGGGGCTAAAATAAAGATGACCCTCGGGTTGGCCGACCCAAGGGAAAGGATAGGTGGTGGTGAGGCAAATGGTAAAACCAAGGTTGGGCCTTGCTGGAGGAGTTTTATTCAAAGCGAACTGTCAAGGGGGTCCCATAAATCACCCGACCGCGTAAGGAACGCAAAATCCGGGAACATAACACCGGTATGACAGAAACTAGGGCGGCAAGAGTGGAACAAAACACCAGGCAAAAGGCCAAGTCTTCCACCCTTTACCAAGTATATAGATGCATTAATAATATAAGAGATATTGTGATATCCCAACCAAAATCCTGTTCACCATGGGGCAATCTTCAACTTCACCTGCAACTAACAATGCTATAAGAGGGGCTGAGCAAAGCGGTAACATAGCCAAGCAACGGTTTGCATAGGAAGGGTGTCAAAGGTTAGAGGTTCATGGCAACATGGGATGGCTCGACAAACAGATGATAGGTAGCGCAGCAAAAGCGATAGAACGAAGCAACTAGCATAGCAATGATAGTAGTGAGATCCAGGGTAGCGGTCATCTTGCCTGAAATCCCGCAAGGAAGAAGAACGAGTCCATGAAGAAGACGAACGAATGAAGCCGAACCAAGCGTAGACGAACGAATCCTCACGATCGCAACGAAACAGGAACTATCGAGAAGAAGCACACAACAAGGTATACACACCACACATGAACAAGGCATGATGCACGAACAAGCATGATGCATGACAAGGCTACATGAAGCTACTCATGGTAAGAGATGATGCAAACAGGAACAACACATCAAGGCAAGTTTAAATGAGGCCGGGAACAACATATAACAATTCCGGTAAGTCCTCATATGCAAATTTCGAAATTGGTCCAGATCTGAATAAACATTATGTTCAAGTAGTTAAACATCAAGTTAAGATGCACAAAGATGATCTACACGAGATTCTATTCAAGTTACATATAAAGTTCATTTAGTTTGGAGCTACGGTCTAGAAGATATGAGCAAAACAAGTTAAACATGGCATAGATTGCAAAATGCACCCAAACATCAAGCAAACACCTCAAAACAAGGATGCAACATGATAATATGAAACTACATGCAATTCTAAGCAAGTTTCATATAGAGCACACTCAAAACGGAGCAACGGTTCAACACATGCACACTATACAAGTTTAAAGGACAAGCTGTCCAAAACAGCAACTAGGCATATTGCAAGCATCAAAACAACATACTACAGCAACACACCATAATAAAAAATGCATGGGCATGATTTACAGGTAAAGCACAACAAAACATGAACACTGAGCTATCTCCAGAAATCACTAGAACATGCTCAAACACACATGGTAAGATTGCAAGTTATAACAATTTCAGACTTTGCAGAAAATAACATCACGATGCAATGTTTAGAGGTATCAAACAACATGTTACAGGAACTTATCATGGCAAACAAAGGCATGGCATGAATCTACTCAAAGCATAGATCAAAAGTCCCTTACTGACCATAAGCTAAAAGGTATCAGAAAATATGATGGCGCTCATGTAAACATAGCAAGTTATATTACAGATTCATACATGGCAGAAACAGAATTATGAAGGCATGTTAATGAGCTTGTGCAACTCAGTACAGAGCAATACATGGCATGGCAAGGCACCCAACAGTAAGAAGTCATGTTAATTAAGCTAAGCATGGCAAGAGCAAGGTCATAGGGTGCATGGATCACTAAGAAAACACATGGAAACAACTGATCATAATGTTAACAGGCTGACCGCAACATTATGAAGCAACTTTGGAGCAAGATATGAACAATCTACAGCAACCTATTAATGCAACCAGGGGCATGTATGGATAGAGGATGACATGTAGACCAAAACATGTTTATAGGACATCTCCAAGTTATGCATAGAATGATTAGTAGCAACATGTTTACATAGCATCGCGAAATAATAGATTCAGCCTAGCAAAACAGCAACATCATGAACACTACTTAACAAGCTCGATTCACTCACCACAAGACATTGCATGACAAGATAAGCATAGCATCATCAAGAAGGCATGTCATAGAAGCTATACATGGCAAGAAACAACATCATAGCATATCCGGACCAACTACAAAAACCTCGGCCAAATTGAATAACATGTAAACAATCTGCCAGGAAACATTTTGAAGCAAAAGTAGAGCACGAAAATGACATGCTAGACTACTCCATAATTGCAACCAAGGGCATGAATAGATATACAAAAACCATATGTCCAAAACACCCTTACTGAATTATCACAAAATATACATGGATCTCTCTGTAGCATCATGTTTACATGGCATCAAAATAACAGCAGAACAGGGACTAAAATCAACAACATCATGATGCCTAGTTTGCATGCTTGTGCTAGTCACCACATTGATCACAAAAATGCATGGCATATACCACTGTAAAGAAGACATGGCATAGTTCAAAACACATGAAGACATCAACCTCATAGGATGCACACATCAATCATGGCAAAAATAACAAAAGAGCTCGTTCTGATAACAGACAACAGAAAACATTATGAAGCACTCTTACAACGATGATTCAGGCATCTTGATGACCTCAAATGAATATGATGCAATGGAATGAAATCATGTACTCGTCGAGACGAACAATTTAACATATTACATGCACAAAACGGAGCTACAAATGCAGAGTTACGGCAGGTCAAACATGGCTTGAAAATAAGCAAATCTGGGGACTTAGCAGATTCGGGGAAGGGGAAAAGTCAACCTTGTCTGTTCAGATCTGGATCGAGATGACGCGGATCCCGAGGCTCGCCGGAGAACTCGCCGGAGAAGACGAACCCGGGGCGGAGAGGGCCGGATCCGGCGAGGAGGAGGCCGGAGAGAGCGCGGGGAGGCCGGGAGGCGAGGTGCCGGCGACGAGGAGCTCCGGGCGGCGCGGGTGGAGGCGGAGGCCGGGCTTCGGCGAGGAGGCGACGCGGCGGGGCGGAGGGGACGCGGCGGCGGCGCCGCCAGCGAGTCGTGACGGAGGCGGAGGGAGCGGGAGGCGGAGGCGCGCTCGGGGCCGAGGAGGAGGCGGTGAGC
>NC_041387.1:61548723-61596155 GCF_002162155.2 Triticum dicoccoides | reverse complement strand
AGGAGGCGGCGGGCGCCGGCGCGGGAGGCGGCAGCGCGCGGTGGCGGCGCGGGATCCGGCCGGGAGGCTCGGGCGGAGGCGCGCGGGGCGGCGCGCGGGCCTGGGCGGGCCTGACCCGGGCCCAGCGGGCCGCGGCGGCCTCCGATTGGACGAGGGGGGCGCGGGGCGGACGTGTCTGGCCGTCGTCGGACACGTCCGGCGGCGGAGAGGGAAAAGGCTATGGTTAGGGGGGAAATTGATCCGAAAATGGAGAGGGGGAGACGTTTTTATAGGTAGAGGGAGCTAGGAGTGTCCAAATGAGGAGCGGTTTTCGCCCACACGATCGTGATCGAACGACCGAGAGCATGGAGGGGAGTTAGATGGGTTTTGGTCCACTTTGGAAGGGGTGCTGGGCTGCAAAGAGAGAGGGGCTTTACGTTTACCCGGTTAACCGTTGGAGTACCAAACGACCTCCAAATGGCACAAAACTTGACAGGCGGTCTACCGGTGGTATACCAAGGCTGCTTGGCAAGACTCGGTCCATTCCGAGAATGTTTAATACCCACTCACAACAGGAGAGAAAAGGGGAACGCCGGAGGGCATAGGAGCGCCGGATTGCAAAACGGACAACGGGGAAAATGCTCGGATGCATGAGACGAACACGTATGCAAAAATGAAATGCACATGATGACATGATAAAATGCAACACTCAAGCAAATGCCATGGCAACGACGGCGAATAACTAGCGGACACCTGGCGCATCGGATCCAGGGCGTTACAGCCGGAGTCGGGGAAGAAGGCCTCCCCGAGGTCTTCCTAGTAGCTAGGCGTGGCTAGGTGAGGTGGAGGGGTGATGCCTGGTCGAGATCAAGCTCGAGGCCCCATTTTATAGCCGGCCTGAGGCAGTTGCCGCGATCGGGATTACTTCGGCGGTGATTACGGCGAGGCAGTGGTTGAACGGTAGGTTTAGGGGTCGGGCAGCTGCGGATAGGCTCACTAGTTCCATCCCGGGGCTAAGCTTGGCAAAACTTGGGCGCTACTCCACGCTCTCGATGGAACGGCCTCACGGGCTCGTCAGCGCAGAGAGCGTGCTCTGCACCTCTCTAGCCACGGCGACGGTGCCGCACTGTGCACAGGCAAGCGGACAGCCACGCGGAGGCTTCGGGTGGCTTGGGCGGTGCTGGACAGCGCCGAAAGGTGGTGCTGGTCCCTGCTGGCCGCCACGGGTGGCTCTACCACCGCAGAAGGCGCCGTCGATGAGGTGCCACGTCGCCACCGACACCTACGCCCGTCCAAACGATCGTGCGGTGCACTGGATAAGAAGAAGGAGCAGCGAGCAACGATCCAAGGTGGCTAGTGGTGAGATTGTCGACGGTTCTGAAGAAAACGACACCGTCGACTGAAACTGAACACCGAAACTCCAAACTTTTCTGAATATTGCCAGAAATAGTGCATGCCAGGTGTTTGATGAAATTTTTTTGGCATGTGGAAAAGCTTTCTGGAGTTGATCTTTGGTGGGGTGACCTCTCAATGCACCTAGGGTCTGCCTGATTTATCTCATAATTTTTTGAGAAGAAAAATATTGAATTTCACCAAAAATGGCAAATCTGGTCCAAACTTGCAGCAAGCAAAATTTGAAAAATTTGAATTGTGGAAGAGTGGGTCTTGATGGGTCTAGATTGGGGGTACTAAGGACTAGTCAGGGGAGTTTGTTTGGGACCAAAACTCAAAAGGGTTCTGGTGGTTCCTTTGAAAATCACCTAGGTCCAAAATAAAAGACAAAAATTGTTTTGAGGATAAAATAAATAGAATAAAAATCAAAAATGGGTTGAACCTGCTGGGATGGGATGTTTGACATGACAAAAAGTGGAGGGAGGGGTTTTGGAAGAAAATTTTAACATGTGACAAGGCAAAAGAGAAATCTTTAAAAGATAAAAGAACTAAAACCAAAAATCCATTTGATTTATTTTTAATAGAAATAATTGCAAAACCCTCCAATATTATTTGTGTTGAGCCAACAAAATTTTGAAAAACCCTTAAGACTAAAGATCAAGGTTGAGAAGGATCCTAAAAAAATATTTGTCATGAAAAAGTTTGAGAGGGAGAGTCCCTCAAAAAAATTCAAACAACCTCCTTTAAATCAAATAAGGATTTTAAATAAAAAAACCAAGTCCAAATTTTGGAGTGTTACAACACCTACCCCCTTAGGAAAAATCTCGTCCCCGAGATTTCAGCTGATCCTCAAATAGGTGTGGATATTCTGTCCGAAGAAAATCCTCTCTTTCCCACGTTGCTTCATCCTCGGTGTGATTGCTCCACTGAACCTTGAAAAACTTAATTGTTTTCTGACGGGTCCTCCTTTCAGACTCCTCCAATATTTTTATTGGACATTCCCTGTAGGTGAGGTCTGGTTGCATGTCAATGTCCTCATGAGATACATGCTTCTCTGGGTTTCTAACACATTTCCTCAACTGTGAGACGTGGAACACGTTGTGGACGTCTGACAGTTCTTCGGGTAGGTCTAGCTGGTTGGCTACTGTGCCTCTTCGCGCAACTACGCAGAAGGGTTCGATAAATCTTGGTGCTAGCTTTCCTTTAACTTTGAACCGTTGTAGGCCCCTCATAGGGGATACTCGTAGTTACACATATTCACCGGGTTCAAAGCTGACTCCCCGATGTTTTCGATCATATTAACTCTTGTGTCGGCTTTGAGTTGTCTTTAGTTGGTCCCTGATTAGCCTAACTTTCTCCTCAGCTTCCTTGAGCATGTCTGGGCCGAA
Source organism: Triticum dicoccoides (assembly GCF_002162155.2). NCBI lineage: Eukaryota > Viridiplantae > Streptophyta > Magnoliopsida > Poales > Poaceae > Triticum > Triticum dicoccoides. Next base: position 61,593,396 of record NC_041387.1, on the reverse strand, counting down.
GATACGACTGTCTCATGTTTCTGACCAATTTAATGGGGTACGACATCTCCGCCCGTACAAGGCTTCAAAAGGTGCCATTTGTAGGCTGGCTTGGTAACTGTTGTTGTAGGCGAACTCGGCATATGGCAAGCTTTCCTCCCAACTGGTTCCATAGGTGAGAACACATGCTCTCAGCATGTCCTCTAGAATTTGGTTCACATGTTCAGTTTGCCCATCAGTCTGGGGGTGGTATGCTGTACTGAATGCCAGTTGAGTTCCCAGAGCTTGTTGTAATTGATCCCAAAATCTATAGACGAACTAAGTGCCTCTGTCGGATATTATCGTCTTTGGAATTCCATGCAGGCAAACTATACGGGAGAGATAAAGCTTGGCAAGCTTCTGAGTGGTGTGAGTTGTCTTTACTGGGATGAAATGTGCCACTTTAGTCAATCTATCTGTGATTACCCATATGGCATCATTTCCGTATCGTGACCGAGGTAGTCCGACAATAAAATCCATTCCAATTTCGTCCCATTTCCACTCAGGTATCTTGTTTGGTTGTAATAGTCCTGCTGGTTTTTGGTGCTCGGCTTTAATGCGCTGACATGAATCACAACATGCAATGAATGTGGCTATATCCCTTTTCATACTGTGCCACCAAAAAATTTCCTGAATGTCCTTGTACATTTTGGTCCCTCTAGGATGGATTGAATATGGAGCGGTGTGGCCTTCGGCTGGAATTTGCTGTTTGAGGTCGTCGATATTTGGTACACAAAGTCTGTCTCCGTACCATAATATTCCCTTACCGTCTATGACGAATTCTAAGGCCTTCCCCAAACTCATTTTTCTTTTTATGCCCTCGATACTGGGGTGTCCATGCTGAGCCTCCTTAATCTATTCCATTAGGGTAGGCTGTATTTCCAAATTTGACACATTGCCTTCAGTGACCATCTCTAAGTTGAGTTTGGTGAACTCCTGCTGGAATTCAGGTCTCAAGTTCTGTAGGTTGTTGTTGCCTGAACTGGGGTTCCGACTAAGAGCCTCTGCCACTACATTCGCCTTTCCCGGATGGTAGTGAATGCCAACATCATAATCCTTCACCAATTCCAACCAGCGCCGTTGTCGTAAATTGAGCTCTGGCTGTGTGAAAATATATTTGAGGCTTTTATGGTCCGTATATATTTTACAATGATTTCCAAGCAAAAAAGTGTCTCCACTCTTTGAGTGCATGAATGACTGTTGCCAATTCTAAGTCATGAGTAGGATAATTTTCTTCATGCTTCCGTAGTTCCCTGGAAGCGTATGCGACTACTTTGCCTTCTAGCATTAATACACATCCGAGACCTTTCCGGGATGCGTCACAGTACACTTCAAAACTTTTGTGTATGTCTGGCACAACCAATACTGGTGTTGTTGTTAATTTCCTTTTGAGTTCTTGGAAGCTTTTCTCGCAAGCTTCAGTCCACACAAATTTCTTATCCTTCTTGAGTAACTGTTTCATTGGTTTTGCTATGGTGGAGAACCCTTCAATAAACCTTCGGTAATATCCTGCCATTCCCAAGAAACTTCGTACATCTGTTACGCTGGCTGGTGGTTTCCAACCAAGTACGGCCTTGACTTTTTCTAGGTCTACGGCAACACCTTCTTGGGTCAATACATGGCCTAGAAAACCAACCTGTCTTAACCAAAATTCACATTTGCTGAATTTGGCGTATAGTTGATGTTTCCTTAATTCTCCCAGTACAATCCTGAGATGTTCAGCATGCTCTTCTGGTGTCTTGGAGTATACCAGAATATCATCAATGAACACCACAACAAGTTTGTCCATAAATTTCATAAACACTTTGTTCATGAGGTGGACAAAATATGCGGGGGCTTTCGTCAGTCCAAACGGCATTACTGTAAACTCATACAGTCAGTATCTAGAGGTGAATGCTGTCTTGGGGATATCTTCTGTCCGTACTTTTAATTGATGATACCCCGACCTTAAATCAATTTTTGAGAAATCCTTAGCTTGCACGAGCTGGTCAAAGAAATCATTTATCCGAGGTATCAGATATTTGTTTTTGATGGTAACCATGTTGAGTGCTCGATAGTCGATACATAATCTCAGTGTCCCATCCTTCTTCTCGGCAAATAATACTGGTGAACCCCAAGGTGAGGAGCTGGCTCGAATAAATCCTTTGTCCAGTAATTCTTTTATTTGCTTCTTTAATTCTACGAATTCAGAGGGTGTCATTCTATAGGGTTTCTTATAAATGGGGGTGGTTCCAGGTGCTAGTTCAATGATGGACTCTATCTCTCGGTCTGGTGGCATGCCTGGTAGTTCTTCGGGAAATACGTCAGGGAACTCACATACCACTGGAACTTTGCTTAACTCTGAAACGTCCACCTTGTTCAACCTTGGTTGCCATGACCTCGGTCTTTCTTGAGCTGCAATTTTTATCGTCTTCCCATGATGATGGGTAAGAATTACAGTCCGATTGAAGTAGTCGATAAATCCCTTGTTGGTGGTTAACAAGTCCATTCCTAGGATACATCCAATCCCTTATTCTCCAATACAATGAGGTTTGCCTGAAACTTTAATCCTTCAAACTCAATAACCACACCTTGGCAGTAACTCTGAGTGATTTGCTTAATCCCAGGGGACTTGATGATCATGGATTTTTCCAAGGGAAGCATTGAAAAATCATGTTGCAAAGCAAATTTCATTGAAATGAACGAGTGAGAAGCTCCAGAATTAAACAAAACCGTGGCAGGTATTGTGTTGACAGGGAACGTACCGAGTACGATATCCGGGGCATTCTATGCTTCCTCCTTGGTCACATGGTTCAGGTGACCCTTCCTGTGATTGTTATTGGGGTTAAAGTTGTTTCGCTTGGGCGTTGAATTATTGCCACCGTTGTTCGGCTTGGGGGCCGAGTTTCTTGGCTTTGGACACTGTTTGGCATAGTGTCCTTCTCCACAAGCGTAGCAAGTAACACTTGGGCGGTATGTAAAATCCTTGTCCCTTGCATGAAAATTTTTGTTTGGGCGTGGAACATTGGTTGTGGACTTGTTTGCTCCATTCTTCTGAAAATCAGTCTTGTTCCGGTTGTTGCGAGCATGAGTAGTCTGGTCTCTTTTGCACTTGCAAAAATCTTCCAAGCTGCGGCGCTCATTTTCCAATGTAATGTCTTTGTCCACAAGTGTCTTGAAATCTGGAAAGGTGTGTACGACCAGCTGGCATTTAAGTGCTGGTGCCAGACCGTCCAGGAATTTTTCCATCTTTTTATTTTCAGTCATATGCTCTTCATTGGCATAACGAGATAATTGAGTAAACTGGATGTTGTACTCAGTCACTATCATGCCTCTCTACTTGAGGTCATCAAATTCCCTTTTCTTGATTTTCAAAATGCTTCTGGGAATGTGCGCCCCACGAAAACCTTCTTTAAATTCTTCCCAGGTGATGTCATTTTCATTGGGGTGCATGTGTAGGAAATTTTCCCACCTTGATGCAGCTGCACCCGTGAGATAGTGAGGTGCATATAGTACCTTCTCACGGTCCGAACATTGTGCAATAATTAATTTCCTCTCAATGTCTCGAAGCCAATCATCGGCCTCAAGAGGTCTATCTGTGTGAGAGAACGTTAGGGGACGCGCCTTTTGTAGTTCAGACAATTTGGGTTGCTGCTTATATGGTCCACGGTGATTTCCCATATTGATAACATGGTTCATCATTTCTTGATGCTGTTGCTGGCTTTGCTCATAAAGGCGACATATTTGAGAATATGTTGCTTCACTGCCTTGCTGACTTGACTGCCCCCGTTTGAAATTGTTGCAAGTCTGGGTACCATAATTTTCTTCCGGTGGACTTGGCATGGAACGAGTCCAAGGACGAGGCATTTTCCACTCTGGGGTATTTTTTGTAAAACTCATGAGAAAAACTGAGTGGCAAAATAAATCATTTTGCAAAGGCGGAAATTTAAGAACTCCAATATTTTCAATGAAATACTTGATTGCGCATGGAGAAGGACCGCTTAGTACATATCTTACATGCAAGCAGTAATTGTACAATACATCACTCAGGATGTGCGTACACATTCCTGACATGTTATTTAGGCTAGTGCACTTCTCCCAGTTCCTACATGATGCGCACACAAACTACTTCTCACAACCTATATACATATAAACATATCATACAAGCTGGTACATTGTGCGGCTGCTAGGCGCACTCAGTCGGAGATGGTAAGGACTTCCCTAGGCCTGCCAAGGGTAAGACCCAGTGGTGCTGGAGACTCAGCCTCCTCCTCACTAATAGGCTCCAGGCGTGAAGCACTGGGTTGTGGAGCTGGTGCGGGTGCGGTAGGTGGTGCAGCTCTGACTGGAGTAGGAGCGATGACCTGGTCAAATTCTTTAGGAGTAGGCAGGCGCCGAGCAGTGGCGAAGATGGCAGGTGTATAGGATGCTGCGGACGAGACGTACGTCAGTGGTGGTGCTGTATGGAGGAGCTCCCTCCTGTTGGCGGAATAGCTCTGCACGGAGTCCATACGAGCAGCCACAAGGTCGTCCACGAGGTTATCAAAAGCTGCCTCAAGAGCTTTGAGATATTCAACCAACATCTCAATAGCCTCATCTCTCTCCCCCCTAGTGCAAGTGAACGCATAGTGACATGTGTATGGCACGTGGCATGGGAGGTAGCGGTAGCGACGAGTCTTCATTGAAGGAAGAATATCCCTAAGACGAGTTATCGCCTCACGGGCAGCCATCTGCATAGCATGCCTCTCCGTAGGCATGGCCCTTCCCACAAATCGGAAGCGGCGAGACTCAACACGTCCTCCCTTGAATTGCACCGCGGCCTAGTGCATGGACAAACTGTCGCTGATCTTGTGCTGGTAGAGTGTGAACTCCGGACGAGTCGATGGCCCGATCGCGACTTTGACGATGGAGACGAGAAGCTTGACAAACCCCTCAGGTACATTGGCGAACACCTGTGACTCACAGTCGTTGCCAGCCATCTACAAAAGTAGGCAAAAATTCTGAATAGTCAGATCATAAATTTATGCTGACTGTCAGAAAATGACTACATTTGCAAAATAATAAAATAGCACTTATTACGCTAATAACCGATTAGCGATCGCACCTGTGGCTTCCTACAGTCAGCCTGGCTCTGGTACCAAGTTTGTCACGACCGGTTTTCCAATAAAACGCTTATTGAGAAACCGACCCTTATATAGACCAATATAGGAAAAATCTCCTTGCTGGTAGACAAATCCTTGATATAGAAATCCAGAAGTACTAATTATTATACAAGGTTGAGCCGAGGTTGCTCAACCATTTATTACAAGCACGCCAATATTATACATAAGGGCGGATATGACAGAAGGGTGTGGTGGCATACTACTGACTTGTAATAAAAGTGGTGGTGGATATGTCATAGTGAAGTGGGTGACATGACTCCTAATCTTACAGCTCATCGAGCGTCGGAGTGAGTATCGATGATTTATTCGGGTAGCGGAAGCGTGTATAATACAAGTGACCAAATCCAGGATCGCACGAGACTGACTGGGACTCCTCTAGGCGTCGGACTCGCTATCGTACTCTTCATCCATAAGATCACTGTCGGTGTCAAAACCGGCGGATCTCGGGTAGGGGGTCCCGAACTGTGTGTCTAGGCGGATGGTAACAGGAGACAGGGGACACGATGTTTTTACCCAGGTTCGGGCCCTCTCGATGGAGGTAAAACCCTACTCTTGCTTGATTAATATTGATGATATGGGTAGTACAAGAGTTTATCTACTATGAGATCAGAGAGGCTAAACCCTAGAAGCTAGCCTATGGTATGATTGTTGTTCGTCCTATGGACTAAAACTCTCCGGTTTATATAGACACCGGAGAGGGCTAGGTTTACACAGAGTCGGTTACAATGGGAGGAGATCTACGTATCGTATCGCCAAGCTTGCCTTCCACGCCAAGGAAAGTCCCATCCGGACATGGGACGAAGTCTTCAATCTTGTATCTTCATAGTCCGGGAGTCCGGCCAAAGGTCATAGTCCGGCCATCCGGACACCCCCTAATCCAGGACTACGTCAGTAGCCCCTGAACCAGGCTTCAATGACAATGAGTCCAGCGCGCAAATTTTCTTCGGCATTGCAAGGCGGGTTCCTCCTCTGAATACTTCATAGAAGATGTTTTGAACACAAGGATAGTGTCCGGCTCTGCAAAAATAAGTTCCACATACCACCGTAGAGAGAATAATATCTGCACAAATCCAATCTGCTGACGTACTCTGTAGCGTGACGTCATGCCACAGCCAAACCATTATTCGAATCGTTTTACTGTCCCACCTCAGTGTGTTTAGTGAGGCAGTTTCCTTGGTACGTCTTGTCAAAGCAGAGATTGTGTCCCCTTATTCCGGGATTCTCATCAATACGGGCATGGGTAACCCAACCGTGCCATTAATCGTGGCGCTTGGGAGATAAGCGAGTTTTACTAGGCTGGTGGGGGCTCATAGTTTCGGCCGCCCATATAAGGGGATAAGGATCCTCCCTTTCCATCCACGCCTTCTTCCTCCTTTGCTTATCCATTCCTGCGCACTCGAGCTCCACCGCCCAAGTCCGCACTTCCCACCTCAACCTTCTCCAATCATGTCCGGAGCGGGAGGCAGGTGGATGGCCTCCACCGTCACGGAGGGGCACATCAAAAAGTTGAGGAAGGCCAGATACTTGTCTAACGACATCACGCACCAGCTTCCAGATGAGGGGCAACTCATCCCCACCCCTAGGCCCCATGAGAGGGTCGTGTTTCTCCCCCATTTCCTCCGCGGACTGGGCTTTCCTCTTCACCCATTCATCCGGGGGCTCATGTTCTACTATGTCCTGGACTTCCACGATCTGGCCCCGAACTTCATCCTCAACATCTCGGCGTTCATCATCGTGTGTGAGGTCTTTCTCCGCATCCAGCCCCACTTTGGCTTATGGCTGAAGACCTTCAATGTCAAGCCGAAGGTTGTGGGCGGCCGACAAGCGGAGTGCGGAGGCGCCATGGTGGGCAAGATAGCCAAAGTTACATGGCTTGAGGGTGCCTCCGTGGAAACCATCAAAGGGTGGCAATCGGGGTGGTTCTACATCACCGAGCCGTGTGACCATGAATGGGCAGCGGCCCCCCGAATTCAGATCTGGCATCCCCACACGGCTCACCTCATGGAAAGAGACGGGCCTGTCGTGGGGTAATTCGGCAAAGGTGACCGGACTTCAAACCTGCATCAAAGACCTGATCGACAGGAAAGTTAAACTCGTCACCGTAGTCCAGGTCATGCTCTTCTGCCGGATCCTCCCGTGTCAATGACGGGCTTTTAATCTGTGGGAATTCGACCCGGCCCAGCACCAAACTTTGTCCAGTCTCTTCGACACAATGCACGAAGATTCCTAGAAGGTGCTTTTCAAGAGCTCCGAGGTTCACCCTCCCCTTACCGAGGATCGCCGATTCTGCGTGAAGCATCAAGCCAGCGTGGTAAGCTCAATTTTCCCATTACGGGGTATTTGTTTTCCATAGTTTGACTCTATGCGGGATCTAAACTCCCATCCCTTTAACAGGACTGGCAGAAGAAGGCCGGACAGATCAACTATCCGGCTCCTTTGCCCGAAAACCCAGCGGACGCCCGTTTGACAAAGCTGCTGGTTCCGGCACCTCACGTGGTGCCGGAGAAGAAGGCCAAGAAGAAGGCCACGGGGACTCGAAAGAGTTCCCGACGCCTTGTGGTGTCGGATTCATCGCTTGACGACCCCGAAGCGCCCTCTGCCTCCGAAGACGAGGAGGAGGAAGAATAAGCCTCTCCCCCTTCAGCGGTGGGAGGAAAGAAAAGGAAGGTCGCCCCAACTGGGGAGGCCGGAGGGTCCAAGAAGGGGAGGACCCTTCTACCGGACTACGCCTCCGACGCCGAAGACGGTGGAGAGGAATGGCCATCCAGGGTCAAGCCCCTAGCAAAATCGTAAGTATCCGGATACTAGAATAACTTATGGCGTTCCTCTATTGTACAGTACCTTCTGATGCTGAATTCAATTATGCAGCCCGCCCAAGGCTCAGCTCGGTGATTCGTCGAGCGGCTCCCTGGATTCGTCGGACGTGAATAGCGCTTCACTCCCGACGGCCTCCTCCCCTCGCCCTACAGACGATGCCGAGGTGGAGTCCCAAAAGGGACTAAACCAGGAGGAGGTGGTCCTGGAGGCGCCGCAAGGCGACCTCCCGGACTCCATGCCCAAAGGGGATGAAGCCCCAGAGGGTTCTAAGTCCAGCCCTGGGCTGGACACCGCTCCGGAACCTTCAGTGGTTCCGGATTTCGGCAGGCGGGCCCTTCGTAAGAAGGACAAGCCTACGACGCCGGCAGCCTCTGTCCAACCGGAGGCGCCGGAAAATTTGCTGGAGGTACTTAACGGCGCCTCCATCGACGAGGAGCACCGCACTGTTATGAGTGCGGTGATTCAGAAGGTTCAGTCCGCCAAGAGCGGGCTGACAGAAGCCTGTACCAGCCTGCTAATAGGCTTTGAGGTATGTATTTAAAACATATAAAAATGTTACCGCATAGACAGTAGCCCCTGATGCTCAGTGTAGTGTTCGGAAAGAAAAGCCAGACTGAGGATCTAAAAAAGATATACGCGGGAGTCTAACATAAATATGTCAATATGGGAATGCAGGCTGTGCTGCTGACCTCTGCCGCACTGACTGCGGAGGTCAATGCATTGAAGCAGAGCCTCGAGCGGTCCGAGAACAAGCTCGGCCGTGCCAAGAAGCAGCTCGAGGACCAGGAAGGTATGTAATACCTTATGTAAGTATATTAAAAATACCTGGTTGCAAATAATGACAGGACCAACGTGAATGTTGCAAGGGCCACATCCGAGGTGGCGACCCTAAAGGAAGCGCTATCCAAGGCCAAAGACAATGCGGCCGTGGAGCGCACTGAACGAGAAAAGCAAGAGCGCGGGTGGCGGAGGTGCGGCAAGAGCTCGATGCTCTTGTGAAGAAACATGAGAGTTTAGAGCTTGACTCGAAGACTCGAGAGTCCGAGCTTGCCTCGGCACTTGAAAGCGCCAAATCTGCCAAGGCCGAAGCCCAAAAAGCCCTCCAGGAGATTGAGGCGATGAAAAAGATTGCGACGGGTAAGGCATTCTTTATGCAAAGCAAGCACGTGAAAGTAAATTACCTGTTACTTACCCACATCCGGAGCTCTCCAGGAGCATTTGCAGACCTGCCCCGCAGTGTATCCACCGCCGCCGCATTCTACCGGGCCGAGGAAGGAAGCTCGACGGAGAAGGTGTTCTAGTCCTAGTATGCTGAGGCCGAATCCCCGGTGCCCTTGAGCGACCATCTGAAGCAGCTGGTCGAGCTTCATAAGGCAGCTGAACAGGCCATGAAGGGCCTGATAGGCCGGCTGTGGCCTGGGGAGGTCATGCCTTTGAGCTACTTTGGGCTGGTGCGGTGGCTGGTGGATGCCTGTCCACGGCTTGAAGTCATCAAGCGCTCCGTGTGCATCGAGGGTGCCCGTAGGGCTTTTGCCCGTGCTAAAGTGCACTGGGGCAAGCTGGATGCTGAGAAGCTGGTGAAGGATGGGCCACCGGAGGGGAAGGAGCATCGCAGGCCCGAGATGTATTATGAGGGCGTCCTGAAGGGTGCCCATCTTGTAGCGAATGAATGTGCCGGGGATGTAATTTTTGAGTAAACTCGCTTGTGTTTATCCTGTGCGCTGAAAACTTGCTCATATGCGCTAAGCAACGCTTTTTTGAATTTAAAATATTACCTTCTGTGCGGCCGTTTATGAAATCTGCGAGATGCAAGTCGTCGGCTTCTACCCACATGCCACGAGTGCTGGGGTGTTCGGGATAAACCTGAGCGCTCTTGTTCCCATTATTGGGTCCATCTAGGGAGGCGCTCAGCATAACGAACAAGGCCGTCGGACTTATAATGCTTTATCACTCTCACTTAGCCATAGAATTCTATAATTTTAAATTTCGGCGAAGCCCCTAGTATTCGGAAGACCGAGTTCGGGGCGCTATCCACGCCTAGGCCTGATAAATCCAGCTCCTCGCTCTAAGCGGCATAAGTCCTTAGGGACTCGAAAAACCTCTCGAACAGTGACCGGTCTCTCGCCCTATCATGACGGTCAGTTTTAGCTTTCTCTACTAAGGTGTTAACCCAGCTCAACTGGGGCACACTCGCAGTAGTTCTCCCAGCGCTACCTTAGCCGACATTGCGGAACGTAAGGTACCAAAACATGGGAGCCGGGCAAACCCAACTATTGACCCAAGACATGATTCGGAGCCGATGCATATAATGCTATAAGTTCGGGGTGCCGCACTCATGAGAGTGTTCGGTCTTCTCACACCGTATTATGGGGTACTTAAGCCCCTGGTGTATTGGTCATACCAAAGTGTACGGTTGCATAATGTCATGACTGAACATACTTATATAAAAATGAATGAATACAATAACAGACAAGAGCTATGTATTGTTATTTAAAGGGCTGCTATGAAAGCAGAACGATACAAATAGTGCGATAAGCAAGAGATGGGATTATTTGACATTTCCCCCTCGAGGGGAAAGCTGCGAGACTTTAAGTAAAACAGGTATTTAGCTCGTTATAGAGACCACCTGGACATTTGATGTGGCTTGTTCTCCCCATGGCTGTTGCATCGTGTGTTCGGCGAGTGTATTGCCGGATAGGCCTTCCGAATAGTGGAGTCCTGAAAGTATATATATATATATATATATATATATATATATATATATATATATATATATATATATATATATATATATATATATATATATAAGAAGAAATGGCAAAATCGGGAGCCCCTAGTGCGGTTGAGCCGCATTCTGGGCGTGCCGTGGTTGTGCCCCTCCCCTTATGCCCATGGTATTTCCAGAGCGTAGTTATATACGCGTGGTACTGCTATCGCGATCTTGCGAGGTCTGGGGTTAGGGCCGCACTACTATGCTTGCTCGGAACGTGCCAGCCGGTTTTGTTGTAGGTTACTTCGGGCGCGCTTGACGTTGTCCGGACGTTTAACAGCCGGATTGGAGAATGGCCTTAAGAGGCTACTTTGTACTTCCGCCGCCAGGGCCGCTGTGTGGTCCTTTGTTTGGAGAGAGCGTTCGGTGTTTCCATTGACCGTAGTGACTCCGCGAGGGCCTGGCATCTTGAGCTTGAGATATGTGTAGTGCGGCACCGCATTAAATTTTGCGAATGCGGTTCGTCCGAGCAGGGCGTGATAGCCACTACGGAATGGGACTATGTCGAAGATTAACTCTTCGCTTCGAAAATTATCCGAGGATCCGAAGACCACTTCGAGTGTAACTGAGCCTGTACAGCTGGCTTCTACACCTGGTATGACGCCTTTAAAGGTCGTCTTTGTGGGTTTGATCCTTGAGGGATCTATACCCATTTTTCACACTATATCCTGATAAAGCAGGTTCAGGCTGCTGCCGCCGTCCATGAGGACTCTAGTGAGGTGAAATCCGTCAATGATTGGGTCTAGGACCAATGCGGCGAATCCGCCGTGACGAATGCTAGTGGGGTGGTCCCTTCGATCAAAAGTGATCGGGCAGGAGGACCATGGGTTGAACTTTGGGGCGACTAGCTCCAACGCATAGACGTCCTTGAGAGCATGCTTCCGCTCCCTTTTGGGGATATGGGTTGCGTATATCATGTTCACCGTCCGCACTTGTGGGGGGAAGCCCTTCTGTCCTCTGTTGTTCGGCGGCCGGGGCTCCTCCTCGTCATCGCTATGCAGCCCACTTGTCTCTGTTTTCGGCACTTAACTTGCCTGCCTGCTTGAACACCCAACAATCCCTGTTGGTGTGATTGGCTGGTTGTTCGGGGGTGCCATGTATCTGGCACGAGTGATCGAGTATCCGGTCTAAACTGGATGGTCCCGGAGGATTTCTTTTGAATGGCTTCTTCCGCTGACCGGGTTTAGAGCCTTTGAATCCGGCATTAACTAGTGTATCCTCAGTATTATCGCCATTCATGCGGCGCTTGTGCTTGTTACGACGTGACCTGCCATTGTTGTCCTTGGTATCTGAGTTACTAGGGCTCTTGGTTATGTTATTGCTACGAGCTAGCCAGCTGTCTTCTCCCGTGCAAAAGCGGGTCATGAGTGTCGTGAGGGCTGCCATAGATTTCGGCTTTTCCTGTCCTAGGTGTCGGACAAGCCATTCGTCTCGGATGTTGTGCCTGAAGGCTGCAAGAGCCTCTGTGTCCGGACAGTCGACTATTTGATTTTTCTTGGTTAGGAACCGCGTCCAGAATTGTCTGGCCGATTCCTCTGGCTGCTGAATTATGTGGCTTAGGTCATCGGCATCTGGTGGTCGCACATAAGTGCCCTGGAAGTTGTCAAGGAATGCGGATTCCAGGTCCTCCCAGCAACTAATTGACTCTGCTGGCAAGCTGTTAAGCCAATGCCGAGCTGGTCCTTTAAGCTTGAGCGGGAGGTATTTGATGGCGTGTAGATCATCACCACGGGCCATATGGATATGAAGGAGATAATCCTCGATCCATACCGCAGGATCTGTTGTGCCATCGTATGATTCGATGTTTACGGGTTTAAAACCCTCGGGGATTTGATGATCCATTACTTCGTCTGTGAAGCATAGTGGGTGTGTGGCGCCTCTGTACTGGGCTATATCACGATGTAGCTCGGATGAGCTTTGTCTGTTGTGTTCGGCCTGGCTGTATTTGCCATATCCGGCATGACGGTTATTGTCACGTGACGTGGGGAGCCCACGCGATCCGTAGATTGATCTTGTTTGCCTTGCCTTGTCCTCCAATATGTCTCGCAGGTCTGGTGCGTTTCCCCGTGCCCTGGTATTTTTTGAGCGGCGCTGGGGTGCAGCTTGAGTTGAGGGCCGAAAGGCCTCTCTGTCGCGGCCACGGGGTGGCTGATCGGCCGCATCATACGCTGGTGATGTAGGTTTAGTTGCTTCCTCCTCTAGTTGGGGTAGCAGCCTGCGCTTTGGGTAGCTCTTGGAGGGGCGTTCGAGTTTGTACTCTTCGGCCGCCACGACTTCAGTCCATCTGTCGGCTAGCAAATCTTGGTCAGCTCTAAGCCACTGCTATTTTTTTTGAGGCTGCTTGCCGTGGGCATAAGCCTGCGTTTGAAACGCTCTTGTTCGACGGGATCCTTTGGAACGACAAATTCATCGTCGTCGAGGCTTGCCTTGTCTTCGGAGGGAGGCATATAATTGTCGTCCTCGACCTCCCTGTCTGCCACTCTCTCATGAGGGTTGGCTTCTCCGTCCTCCTGCGCTGAATCCTGCAGGAGGGGGTTGTCTTCGGCACTGTCCGAGGTGTTGTTATCTCCAGTGCCGGACTCGTCGTTTTTGCTTTGGCGGGATTTAGAGCGGCGCTGCTGACGCCGGCGCTTAGGTTGTTTCTTGGAGGGGTCATCCTCCGTTTTTTCATCGCCATTCCCTGCTTTTGGGGTGTCCACCAGGTATATGTCATATGACGAGGTGGTTTTCCAGTGCCCTATAGGTGCTGGTTCTTGGTCGTCTCCTTCATCGGCGTCCATACCGTCGATGTCTTCGGAGTCGAAGTCGAGCATGTCGGTTAAATCGTCGACAGTGGCTACGAAGTCGGTGGTGGGTGGGTTTCGAATTTCTTCGTCGTCCACATCCCAACCTTGCTGACCATAGTCCGGCCAGGGATCTCCTGACAAAGAGAGAAACTTTAGTGAATTCAGGATGTCGCCAAAGGGCGAGTGCTGAAAGATGTCTGCGGCGGTGAACTCCATGATCGGAGCCCAATTGGGTTCGATCGGAAGGGGTGCGGAAGATTCGGAGTCCGGAAAGGAGTCCGGCACCTTGGAGTCACAGGCCTCACAAAGGACTAGGCTGGTATTCGGCTCGATCGCCGTAGAGGTTGCAGCTTCCGGGGCGGCGTCCAACCATCCGTCCCCGATTGGCGCGGTCGGCTCCGAGCTAAGGGCCAGAGTCGACACCTGGGCAGCGCTTTGAGCGATGTCCGGTGGCAGAGCTAGATCATGCCCATCGTGACAGTGCGGCGCGCTCGGCCGTGGCTCGGATCCGTCGAAGATCAAGTCCCCGCGGATGTCTGCCGTGTAGTTTAAACTTCCAAATCTGACCTGATGGCCAGGGGCGTAGCTTTCGATCTACACCAGATGGCCAAGCGAATTGGCCCGCAGTGCGAAGCCGCCGAACACGAAGATCTGTCCGGGGAGAAAAATCTCACCCCGGACCGCGTCGTCGTTAATGATCGAAGAAGCCATCGGGCCTAAAGGTGACGACACAGAGGAACTCTCAATGAAAGCACCAATGTCGGTGTCAAAACCGGGGGATCTCGGGTAGGGGGTCCCGAACTGTGCGTCTAGGTGGATGGTAACAGGAGACAAGGGACACGATGTTTTTACCCAGGTTCGGGCCCTCTCGATGGAGGTAAAACCCTACTCCTGCTTGATTAATATTGATGATATGGGTAGTACAAGAGTTGATCTACCACGAGATCAGAGAGGCTAAACCCTAGAAGCTAGCCTATGGTATGATTGTTGTTCGTCCTATGGACTAAAACTCTCAGGTTTATATAGACACCGGAGAGGGCTAGGGTTACACAGAGTCGGTTACAATGGGAGGAGATCTACATATCGTATCGCCAAGCTTGCCTTCCACGCTAAGGAAAGTCCCATCCGGACGCGGGACGAAGTCTTCAATCTTGTATCTTCATAGTCCGGGAGTCCGGCCAAAGGTCAAAGTCCGGCCATCCGGGCACCTCCTAATCCAGGACTCCTTGAATCACCTTCGTCAACATCTGGCCAAATCAATAAGCTAGGTGAGTACTTTGAATGTACTCGCAAGACAGTTTGGACATAAGATATAACAAATGCAAACATGGTGCACATGAGCAGATTAGAAATGCACACTCAAATAATAAATTTGCATGGCAGGTTAAATATAAGGGAAGTCAGGCGGTAGTCCTCCCAAAATCCCAATAAAATAACTGAAGACCGATCAGGTGTCTGAAGCGACGCCCCAAAAGGAAAAATAAATTAACATGCCGTAGTCGGGCGTCTGAGCGACACCACATAAAGGGCTTATATGGAAATGTAAATGACAGTGCGTGCCACAGTCGGATGTCTACGCGACATCTCAGAAAGGGCTTATAATGAAAGTAAATAACAAGAGTGCCACAGTCGGACGTCTGGGCGTCATCACATAAAGGGGTTATATTGAAGTTAAATAACAAGAGTGCCACAGTCGGACGTCTGAGCGACATCTCATAAAGGGCTTATATCAAAAGTAAATAACAAGAGTGTCACAGTCGGACGTCTGAGCGACATCTCATAAAGGGCTTATATCGAAAGTAAATAACAAGAGTGCCATAGTCCGACGTTTGAGCGACATCTCATAAAGGGCTTATATTTCATCATCCGAACTCAAGTTGTTCATGAAATTAAGTCATTCCAAGGAAATACTCATTGATACTAAGCAGGTTAGTCCATCCACAGGAATAACATTCAGCCGGGTTTACCACTCATGTTTGTTCACCGGAGATTGTCACTGACACTGAGACTGACATAGATAAGTTGATTGTAGTCTTTGACCATAGATATGGTTACTCAACTGATTTTGACTCTGCAGAGTTTGTACTATTTAACCACAGCCAACGGATTCCAGTAGTCATAACAGACTAGTTCCGTTCATGGTATTTCAGAGGAAACTCATCTAACCAGTACACACCCATTCCACATCCCGATGCTAGGAATCACCCTGGGCAACGTTCAAGAAAAACTTTGAGACGGGGAGGCCACAACCTCGAGTAGCATGGGATCAAATTTATATTGCGCGCTCTAAGGGGTGCCCCCTCTCGGTCCCAACCGGAAACACCCATGCCCCCTGACCGGATGACTGGCTTTAATCCAGGGCCATGGAACCCTCATCACGGCCCCTCTATTTGGTGTGTACGAGGAAAGAGGTTTGCAACCTACTGAACCATATTCTTTGCAGAAAACATGTGGTAGCACACAAAAAGGGGACGAACGGTAGCGTGACTTGATCCACGTTAACACTGGGAATCGAACGGTTTGGCATAAGACTGGCATGCTTCAACAATGCCATCTTACCACCTTTCATGTCACCACATGATCAGGTTATCTCCCATCAAGTACCGCATCGAGTTTCGAAGCTCACTTCTAGTTACTTTGCATGCAATGTAACACTTACCGATGCTTATATAAACATGCCATGAAATAACTACTCAAGCAAACATGCAAAACACTCATCATATCAAAGGTTCAAACATGCTTTCCTGGTTCAGAGTAGTCGGAGTCTAGCTTGGCGAAGTTTGCGTCTCCATCACCTCCGTCGGTATCTACGGTATAAAAGAAAGTCGGGTACTACGTAAATACCGTGCGTGCACAAATAGTGTTCCAAATTTTTTCAAATAAATATGTTAAAAAACTAGACAGAAAAATAAAGATGACAGAAAAGAATCAATTCAAAATCATCTTTTGTTTAAAAGTTATTAAGATTTTAGTCCAGGGACCTATCTGTAATGAAACAGAAAGTTTCCAGGGGTAGTTTATAAAAAGATAGAAAAACGTTTCAGTTGGAAAGCGTTTTTTGCCTGAAGGCGTTTTCAGAAAACGGTTCAAAAAGAAGAAAAAGCTGATGAGGAGGTCCTACCCATCAGGTTTGAATCTTCAAAACAGAGTCATCGGCGCCCGAGGGCTGCGGTGGTCGCCGGCGGCGATCCATAGCGAGGTAGGGGGAAAAGGAGGGTACCTACGGGTTCACTGAGTCCTTCCGCACCTGTGGGTGGTGGAGTTGGTCGTCGGCGAGCACCATGTCGATGGCGGCCTCTACTCTGGCAGACGGCGGTTCGGGTGGTGATGGGCCTCGTCGAGGAGGGCTGCAACCTTCGAATTGAAGCTTGGGTTAGAAGTGTGGGTGCACTGGGAGGTTGCTGACAAGGTATGGGAGGCGGGGTTGCTCTCACCGGAGAGGATCTTGCCTGAGCCTGAAGCAGATCAGGGCGGCCGGAGTTGGGGAAGAAGGCCTCCCCGAGGTCTTCCTAGTAGCTAGGCGTGGCTCTGGTGAGGTGGAGGGGTGATGCCTGGTCGAGATCAAGCTCGAGGCCCCCTTTTATAGTCGGCCCGAGGCGGTTGCCGCGATCGGATTACTCCGGCGGTGATTACGGCGAGGCAGTGGTTGAACGGGAGGTTTAGGGGTCGGGCGGATAGGCTCACTGGTTCCATCCCGGGGATAAGCTTGGCAAAACTTGGGCTCTACTCCACGCTCTCGATGGAACGGCCTCACGAGGCTCGTCGGCGGTAGAGAGCGTGCTCTGTGCCTCTCTGGCCACAGCGACGGTGCCGCAGCGTGCACATCCAAGCAGACAGCCACGCGGAGGCTTCGGGTGGCTTGGGCGGTGCTGGACGGCGCCGAAAGGTGGTGCCGGTCCCTGCTAGCCACCACTGGTGGCTCTGCCACCGCAGAAGGCGCCGGCGATGAGGTGCCACATCACCATCGACACCTATGCCCGTCCAAACGATTGTGCGGCGCACTGGATAAGAAGAAGGAGCAGTGAGCAACGATCCAAGGTGGCTACTGGTGAGTTTGTCGACGGTTCTGACAAAAACGACACCGTCGACTGAAACTGAACACTGAAACTCTGAACTTTTCTGAATATTGCCAGAAACAGTGCACGCCAAGTGTTTGATGAAATGTTTTTGGCATGTGGAAAAGCTATCTGGAGTTGATCTTCGGTGAGGTAACCTCTCAATGCACCTGGGGGCTGCCTGATTTATCTCATAATTTTTTGAAAAATATTGAATTTCACCAAAAATGGCAAATCTGGTCCAAACTTGCAGCAAGCAAAATTTGAAAATTTTGAATTGTGGAAGAGTGGATCTTGATGGATCTAGGTTGGGGGTACTAAGGACTAGTCAGGGGAGTTTGTTTGGGACCAAAACTCAAAAGGGTTCTGGTGGTTCCTTTGAAAATCACCTAGGTCCAAAATAAAAGACAGAAATTGTTTTGAGGATAAAATAAATAGAATAAAAATAAAAAATGGGTTGAACCTGCTCGGATTGGATGTTTGACATGACAAAAACTGGAGGGAGGGGTTTTGGAAGAAAATTTTAACATGTGACAAGGCAAAAGAAAAATCTTTAAAAGATAAAAGAAATAAAACCAAAAATCCATAGGATTTCTTTTTAATAGAAATAATTGCAAAACCCTCCAATATTATTTGTGTTGAGCCAACAAATTTTTGAAAAACCCTTAAGACTAAAGATCAAGGTTGAGAAGGATCCTAAAAAAAATATTTGTCATGAAAGAAAGTTTGAGAGGGAGAGTCCCTCTAAAAAAATTCAAACAACCTCCTTTAAATCAAATAAGGATTTTAAATAAAAAAACCAAGTCCAAATTTTGGAGTGTTACAGCAACCTTGTCTATCCCACCATGGTCGTCGCCCACGAAGGACTTGCCTCATTAGCGGTAGATCTTCACGAAGTAGGCGATCTCCTTGCCCTTACAAACTCCTTGGTTCAACTCCACAATCTTGTCGGAGGCTCCCAAGTGACACCTAGCCAATCTAGGAGACACCACTCTCCAAGAAGTAACAAATGGTGTGTTGATGATGAACTCCTTGCTCTTGTGCTTCAAATGATAGTCTCCCCAACACTCAACTCTCTCTCACGGGATTTGGATTTGGTGGAAAGAAGGTTTGAGTGGAAAGCAACTTGGGGAAGGCTAGAGATCAAGATTCATATGGTAGGAATGGAATATCTTGGTCTCAACACATGAGTAGGTGGTTCTCTCTCAGAAAATGTAATTTGGAAGTGTAGGTTCGTTCTGATGGCTCTCTCTTCGAATGAAGAGGAGGTGGAGGGGTATATATAGCTTCCACACAAAATCTAACCGTTACACACAACTTGCCAATCTCGGTGGGTCCGAATTGAGAAACTCGGTCGGACCGATTCAGCAAATCTAGTGACCGTTAGGATTTTTGGTGGGACCGACATGCAACTCAGTAGGATCGATATAGTTAGGGTTAGGGCATAACGTAATCTCGATGAGACCGATTACACAAACTCGGTGGGACCTATTTTGGTAATAAGCTAACCAGAGAGTTGGTCAGCTAAACTCGGTGGGACCGGTTCGCTCATTTCGGTGAGACCGAAATGTTACGAAAGGGAAACAGAGAGTTTACATTGCAATCTCAGTGGGACCGATCGCTCATCTCGGTAGTACCTAAATGTTACAAAAGGAAACGGAGAGATTACAATCCCATCTCGGTGAGACCGAGATCCCTATCAGTGAGACCGATTTGCCTAGGGTTTGTGGCAGTGGCTATGACATCTGAACTCGGTGGCGCCGGATAGAAAGAACCGGTGGGGCCGAGTTTGACTTTTGGCTTAGGTCATATGTGGATGTGAAAAAGTAGTTGAGGGTTTTGGAGAATAACACTAAGCACTTTGAGCAAGAACCTCATTTTGCAACACCTCATCCCTCCTTGATAGTATTGCCTTTTCCTATAGACTCAATGTGATCTTGGATCACTAAAATATAAAATGTAGAGTATTGAGCTTCGAGCTTGAGCCAATCCTTTTATCCTGAGCATTTTGAGGGGTCCACTTTTCTCATCCATGCCATGCCATTCATTGAGCTTTTCCTGAAATATTTATCTTGAAATAGTGTTAGCTCAATGAGCTATATGTTGTTCGGAATTACCAAAACCACCTGGGGATAGTTGCACTTTCACGGTTCCTCTCTACCCATTACACATGTCGGTCATATGTCATTTCCTTCTACTTCTACTCCTGTTAACATGTCTAATGTTCTTGTGTCTCTTGACTTAGTTACCAATCTTGTTTCTGTTCGTCGCCTTGCTCATGAGAACCCTATCATTGTTGAATTTGACGATATCAACTTTTTTGTGAAGGATGCCCGTACACCGATAGTACTCCACCGATATGACAGCCTGGACCAGCTTTACCCGATGCATCCCTCCGGCGCCGCCACCACCCATCGTCCCCCCGCCTTCGCCGCTAGTGTCGATCTTTGGCACGCCCGCCTTGGTCATCCCAACTCCACCGTTATGCGTCAGATACTTCACAGCTTTTCTTTCTCGTGTAATAAGGTTGACGACCACACTTGTGACGCTTGCCGTCTTGGCAAGCATGTCCGTCTTTCCTTTAGCGAGTCTACAAACATTTCCACTTTTCCATTTCAGTTATTGCATAGTGGTGTTTGGACGTCCCCGATTGCGAGCAACACAGGTTATTTATACTATTTGTTGATATTGGATGATTTTTCTCATTATGTGTTGACATTCCCTCTCCATCGCAAGTCCGACACTCTTGCCACACTCACAACCTTTTATTCATATGTCACCACACAGTTCGGTTGTCCTATTATTGCCTTGCAAACTGACAACGGAAAGGAGTTTGACAATATCGTCGTCCGCAATCTTCTTGCGTCCCACGGCACCATCTTTTGACTCACTTGCCCCTACACGTAACAGCAGAATGGTCGCGCTGAGCGCGTCATTCACACTCTTAATGACTGTGTCCGCACGTTGCTCTTCCACTCCTATGTGCCTCCTCGGTTCTGGTCGGACGCGCTCGCGACTGCCAGCCTCCTCATTAACATTCGCCCGTGTCGTTCACGCTGGAACTACACTCCTCACCAGCTCCTCTTCGGTGCGGTTCCGTCTTATGATGTTCTTCGCATTTTCGGGTGTCTTATCCTAGCACCGCGTCCAGTGCTCATCACAAACTCGCTCCCCGGTCGCTTGCTTGCATCTTTCTTGGTTATCCTCCCAACACCAGTGCTATGATACAGTGTCCCACCGCGTTTTCACTTTGCGGCATGTGTACTTTGATGAGCTGGTGTTACCGTTTCAGCAGGTACCGTCCCCCTCGATGTCTCTTGCGGCGTGGTTCACCCCTGCCTCCACCTCTGGCGAACCGCCCAGCCACGCACCAGGCTCGCCCTGCCCGCGCCGGCCGCCCCCGTCGCCGCGTCCCCCATTCTGGCCCCCTTCGCCGTGGCCACCATCGCCATGGCCCCCTCGCGGCCCCCGTTGCCACGACCCCCTCGGCCGCCCTGTCACCACGACCCCTGTCACCGTGGCCCCCTCGGCGGCCCCCTGCGCCGCGGCCCCCTCAGCGGCCCCCGTCGTCGCGGCCGCACCTCTCACCGGTGTGGTCACTCAGGCTCGGACTAGGACACTTCGTCCTAGCACGCGCTACCCATCTGATGAGTATGCGTGTGCTGCATCTACCTCTGCACCATCTCCGCTCCCACCTGCGCTCGCGCAGCCCTTCGGGATCCGAACTGGCTAGCTGCGATGCATGAGGAGTTTGATGCCCTGCAGTGCAACCGTACGTGGTAGCTTGTCCCGCGACCTCCCCGTGCCAATGTCATCACTGGCAAGTGGGTCTTCCGCCACAAGACTCGCCCCGACGGCTCTCTCGAGCGCTACAAGGCGCGTTGGGTGCTACGCGGCTTCCGCCAGCGTGCCGGCGTGGACTTCACTGAGACCTTCGCCCCAGTTGTCAAACCGGGCACGATTCGTGCTGTCCTCCAGCTTGTTGTTTCTCATGCCTGGCCAGTTCACCAGCTCGATGTGTCTAATGCCTTCTTGCATGGTCACCTCGACGAGCAGGTGTTCTGTCAGAAGCCTATTGGTTTCATCGACACCGACCATCCGGACCATGTGTGCTTGCTCTCCCGTTCTCTCTACGGGTTGAAGCAGACGCCTCGGGCCTGGTACCAGCGGATAGCAGCCTTCCTTCAGTAGCAGGGGTTTCGGTCCACATGGTCCGATGCCTCCTTGTTTGTTTTTCACCAGGGCCCCGCCACCGCATACCTCCTCCTGTACATCGACGACATCATCCTGACTGCATCCTCGCCAGCACTCCTTCAGCAGATCACAGCTCGCCTCGGCACCGAGTTCACCCTCAAGGACTTGGGGGCTCTCCACTACTTCCTCGGCATTGAGGTTGTGCGCCGGGCCACTGGCTTCTTCCTGCACCAGCAGAAGTACGCCTACGAGCTTCTAGAGCGAGCAGGCATGCTTAACTTCAAGCCTGCTCCTACGCCTGTCGACATGAAGGCTAAGGTGTCCGTCGTCGAGGGTTCTCTGGCGTCCTACTCTCCCTTCTACCGCTCCATCGTCGGTGCGCTTCAGTACCTCACGCTGACGCATCCGGACATTCAGTACGCTATCCAGCAGGTGTGCCTTCGTATGCATGCTCCTCGTGATACTCATTGGGCTCTAGTGAAACGTATTCTTTGGTACATACATGGAACCACAGCTATGGGTCTCACCCTGGCGGCATCACCTGACACCAGCCTTGTCGCCTACTCCGACACCGACTGGGCTGGGTGTCCCGACACTCGATGCTCCACTTCCGGCTACTGCGTCTACCTCGGGCCCTCTTTGATTTCGTGGTCGTCTAAACGACAACCCACTCATGATCGAGCGCCAAGGCTGAGTACAGGGCAGTGGCCAACGCCGTTGCGGAGTGTTCTTGGCTACGACAACTACTTCAGGAGTTGGCTATGTGAGGTAACCAAGGCTATGCTTGTCTATTGTGAAAACGTTTCTGTGGTGTACCTCGCTTCCAACCCTGTCCATCACCGACGGACGAAGCATATTGAGCTCGACATTCATTTCGTTAGGGAGCACATTGCACTTGGTTGTGTTCGAGTTCTACATGTGCCCACCGATCAGCAGTTCGCCGATGTTATGACGAAGGGACTACCCACCTCGACCTTCGAGGGCTTTCGGTCCAGTCTCTACGTCACCGACGACGCTTCGACTGCGCGGGGGGGGGGGTGAACATGTGTACATGTACGTAGGTCTGGGTTTCGTATGCAGTACCTGTAGTGTCTGTCTCCCTCTGTATGTACGTGTATCTTAGGAGACAAGATACCGGTCGCACTCCTTGTACCTATATATATATGTGCCTAGTGTACGACCAATGATATATCGATATCGATGCACCAAATCATTCTCTGCAGTTTGGAATAAGAACAATAATGAACGGAAAACATGAGAAGCAAACCTGCCCACTAGTGGCAAGATGCTTGCCACAGTGCTCAATATCAAATTGTACTCTTTGATTAGTAGTATCACACGATGTGTACAACCTAATGAAGGGGTTCCACACACAAAAAATGGGAAGAGCTTGACAAAAGTCAGAAGAATATGATTCCTATAAAATAAGACAGATTAACCTATCAATTCCACTTCCCAAATCCAACAAACTAATTGTACTTGTTCAAAAACGCTGGCAGCTCCCTCACTCGCGGCTCGCCCTCCTCCAATGCATAGCTTTTATTTGAGCGATCTCCAATGCGTAGCTAAATCCAAGTCAATGCATGTATACATCAGGTGTGCAATTACAGGATATTTCTTCTTTTGTTTATGTTTTTTTAAACGTAGAATTACTTAAAGAAAACCATGAACTTGAAGAAAAAATTAACACATATTCAAAAAAGTTCAAAAATATATATTTTGCAAAAAAGATGTTAATCGTGCATTTGAAAAAATGTTAAACATGTATGTAAAGCTGTTTCTGATGTATACGAAAAATGTATAGCCTATATGAAAAAAGTAGACATCAAACAATATATTTGTAAAAAATGTTTATCGTGTATTTAAAAAATGTTAATGCAATAAAAACTGTTGGGATAGTCTAAAAAATCTTGATATCATTCAAAAGTATGTTCCAACAGGTATTTGAAAAAAAATTGTATTCAAACAAAAATTTAAAAATATGTGTTCGAAGAAAAATGTCAATCATGTAAGGGAAACTATTTAATATGTATAAAAAATATTTCAAGTGTATATGAAACATGTAAAATGTATATGAAAAAAGTAGACATCAGAACATACGTTCCAAAGACCTGTTAAACATGCATTTGAAAAATGTTAAAATTATATAAAAAATGGTTCATATGTACTAAACAAATGTACAAAATATGTATTAAAAAAGTAGAAATGATAAAATATATTTGAAACATGTATTTTTAAAATTATAAATTTGTATATTTTTTTCATAGGTATACATAAGGCGTAAAAATTCTATACATGTGTTAAAAACAGTAGACATCAATATATATATATTTTTTTTTAAAAATAATCTGTATTTAAAAAATTAAATAGTATAGATAAATGTCCATGATGTATACCAAAAGTATACAATATGTATTAAATATATAGCCATGTGTCGAAAGAAGAAGGGGCAAACAAAAAAAGGGTGAAAACCGAAGAAACTGAATAAAGAAACACCCAAAAAAAGAAGGAAACAAAAAGACGAAGAAAACTGTTAAAATCGATTAGAAAACAAAAAACTAACAAAAATTCAAAACCAGAGAAATCGGGGAAGAAACGAAGAAAAAAAAAGCACAAACCAGCTGAAGAAATAAAGAAAAAACAAGAAAACCAAAGAACACCAGGGAAAACATGTAATAATATGAGAAAAAACCAAGGAAAACCGGACTAGTCCATGCCCAGCCACCATACAGTGACCGAACCAGCTAGTACATGTTTAAAAATATGGTGAATGGTTTTCAATACAGTGAACATTTTTGTAATGAATGGTGAACTTTTTGAAAATATGCTTTGAATCTTTTGTAAAATACTCAGAACAATGTTTAGGTGTACGCTGAGCATTTTCAAAATGCATATTGAACATTTTTGTAAAATATGTTGAAGGATATTTTAGCAGACGATGAACATTTTATGGTGCACATGATTTTTTTAATATACAGTGTAGGTTTTGTTAATATATGGTAAACATTTTCGGAACACATGATGAACTTTTTGTATAATATAAAAAAGAAAAGAAAAAGCGAACGAAAAAAAAGAGAAACCGAAGAAACATCCAACCCGACATGGGCCGGCCCAACTACGGGCGGCCTATAGGATTGGCTACGGATAAGCCTCACGCGCGTAGCGTATAACGAAGTTGCGTAATTTATACGGCATAACGAAGTTGTATTTAGCTTGTATTCTACGCAAGAGGCATATTTCAGATCGATAAATCCCAAATCCCTAATAACCTAATCCCCTTTCCCTGCGCTCTTTCTTCTTCCCGCGTCCTTGCTGCTCCAAAGATTTTCGCTCGATTTAGGTCTTCGATTTCGCCGATTCATCCGCCGGTGCCGGATATGGCGTGCGAGACATCCATGGCATGAGCGTGACGCTCACGTTGGTGGACCAGCTGTCGCACGCCGTGAAGAAGAGATCCGTCGACGAGAATCTTGTCCTCGCCGACGAGTCCGAGGCCAGTGGATGGTCTTCGGCGGTCTCCGACCGCAGGCTCGCCCTGCGCCGCCGGCGAGGTCCGGTTGTTAGATCCCAACTATGATATGAGTTACAGAACAGGGGAATAATGCAATTGGAACTGAATTTAACTCCCAATCATGGAGACCCAGCTATGAATTTGGGATTTCTACAGCAGTAGCTAGATAAACTAGGGTTTGATAGTTTAGGGATACAATGATTGAATGGTTCTCAGTATGCGCACGCAGGCGCCTTATAGTCCAGCACCGAGCTGGAAAGCGAGGTGAAAAGAAAGGTAAAAGGGCAGCGGCAATAACTGAAGAAAGGCAGTGCTTGGTGCTGCATCGACCGTCCATCTCGCTCCGCCATCTCAGCCGTCGAATCTTCATAACTGTGGCTGAACCGACACACTGCATATAACTGAACTTACAATGGTGTTGACTCAGAGGATGCAGGTTGCTGACAATACTCCCCACTGAAGATCAGACTTGTCCTCAAGTGTGTTTGTTAGGGAACCAACTTTTGATGGTGCTTGCAAAAAATGCTGGAAAAACTTGCTTCATGAAGTTGGCGTCCTCCCAAGTTGCTTTGTCAGGCTTGAGGTTCTCCCATTCAACTAGCCACTGAGTTACAAGGACACCATTGCGCGGAAGGGAACGTGTCTCTAGAACTGCTAGAGGTTCTGTTTTGATTTTGCCATCAGGTCCAACAAGTGGAAGATCTGCCGAGGGAATGGCATGGGTGCCCAGGTGCTTTTTGAGTTGGCTGACATGGAAAACAGGGTGAATGCCCACATTGTGTGTCAATTGGAGTTCATAAGCCACATGACCAATCCTTTCCAGAATTCTGTATGGTCCATAAAACTTTGTGGTGAGTTTGATTGCTTGTCTGAGACCAAAAGCAGCCATTCTGTATGGTTGCATATGTAGGTAAACCATGTCTCCTACTTCAAAGTGCCTCTCGAGTCGTTTCATGTCCGCATACTTTTTCATTCTGCCTTGAGCTTGAGCCAGATTGGTTTTGAGCTGGGATAGTATTTCTTGTTTTTCAGCTAGAAAATCCCTTGCTTCACTGTCAACAGGGCCTGGTATGGCTACTTCACTTATCAGGGGGGGTGGGTAGCCATAGAGGGCTTGGAAGGGTGTAAACTTGGTAGCTGTGTGGTAGGTTGTGTTATACCACCACTCAGCTAGTGGCAGCCAAGAGCACCACTTCTTTGGTTCTTGAAATGCCATGCACCGGAGATAATTCTCAAGACACTAATTCACTCTTTTGGTCTAGCCATCACTCTGAGGGTGATAGGCAGTGCTGAGTCTCAATTTGACTTTCATAGCTTTGAAAATTCCTTGCCACATGTTGCTTGTGAAGATTCTATCTCGATCTGTGACAATACTGATTGGAGGGCCATGTAGTTTGAATACATTGTCGATAAATGCTTGAGCAACCGTGTGCACAGTGTAAGGGTGTTGAAGGGGGATGAAGTGGCCATATTTTGTGTATCTGTCCACTACTACAAGTAATACCTCCTTCCCATTGGATTTTGGCAGGCCTTCAATAAAATCCATAGTGAGGTGTGTCCAGGCCATGTCTGGGAGGGGTAATGGATCTAGCAGTCCAGGGTAATGGCAATGTTCAGTTTTGGCCCTTTGACAAACAGCACATTCAGTGATAAATTTTTCCACATCTTTCTTCATGCCAGGCCAGTAAAAGATTCTCTTTATTCGTTAGTAATTGGCTACAATCCCTGAATGCCCCCCTACTGCAGATGCATGGAGTGACTCTATTAGTTGTTGTCTTAATTCCACATTATTTCCAATGTATATTCCGCCCTTATATCTTAACACTCCTGCTGTGAGAGTGTAGTGTTGTTCTGCATTTGGCTTGATCAGTAGTTTCTGTAAGAGGTCTTGACAATAGGGATCTTGGAGATAACTGGACTCTACAGACTCAACCCAGGTGGGTGTTACCACAGTAATTGCCATGATACTTTGATCTCTTCTGCTAAGGGCATCTGCAACTCTATTGTCTTTTCCCTTTCTATACTCAATGTTGTAGTTGAACTCCAGGAGTTTGAGTAGTAACTTATGTTGTACCCCTTCAGAGACTTTTTGTTCAGTAATAAACTTGAGGCTTTTCTGATCCGTCCTGATAAGGAGCTCGTTGCCAACAAAATAATGTCTCCATTTTTTGAGGGACTCCAGAATTGCCAATGCCTCTTTTTCATAAGTTGAGAGTGCTGAGGATCTGGGGCCTATGGATTTGCTGTAGTAAGCAAGAGGCCTTCCTTGCTGCATAAGCAAAGCTCCTAGCCCTGTTCCGCTAGCATCAGTCTCTAAGGTGAAGGGGAGGGCAAAGTTTGGCAGTGCCAGAACAGGGGCAGTTGTGAGGCTTTGCTTAAGTTTGTTAAAAGCTGCAGTTTGTTCCTCAGTCCAATGAAAAGCTTCTTTCTTGAGCAAGTCATGAAGTGGTCTGCAGATGACCCCATAAGACTGCACAAATCTCCTGTAGTAGCCTGTGTGGCCAAGGAAGCTTCTTAATTGGGTAATGTTTTGTGGAATAGGCCATTGAGCTACAGCTTTGATCTTCTGTGGGTCTGTTTGCAGACCTTTTCCAGAGATTATGTGTCCCAAGTATTCTACTTGAGGAGCAGCAAAGATGCACTTACTGAATTTTGCATATAACTATTGTGCTCGGAGTGTTTGCAGTACTAGCTTCAAGTGTTCCAAGTGCTCTACCAAACTCCTGCTGTATATTAAGATATCATCAAAGAAGACAAGTACAAACTTCCTGAGATATTTGGCAAGAACTTTGTTCATGAGTGATTGAAATGTAGCTGGTGCATTAGTAAGACCAAAAGGCATTACTAAGTACTCAAAATGCCCAAAGTAAGTCCTGAATGTTGTTTTGTGCACATCTTCTGTCTTCATTCTCACTTGGTGGTAGCCAGCTCTCAGGTCAAGTTTTGTGAAATATTCTGCTCCATTCAGTTCATCAAATAGGTCCTCTATGACGGGGATGGGAAACTTGTTCTTGACTGTTCGGGCATTCAGTTTTCTGTAGTCGATGCACAGTCTCCAACTTCCATCTTTCTTTTTGACCAGGATGGCAGGTGCTGCATATGGGCTTTCACTGTGTCTTATAACAGAGGTGTCCAGTAGCTCTTGAATCTGCTTTTCCATTTCAGCTTTTTGTTGGTGAGGCACTCGATAAGGCCTAACTGTTGGTGGTTCAGTACCTACTTTTAGCGGAATGGCATGATCACATTCTCTAGGAGGTGGCATGCCTTTAGGCTCTTGGAAAAAATCCTTGTACTCGGTTAAGAGGTCTCCTATCTCCTTGCAAGGTTGTGCAATTTCAGGTTTTTCTAGAGAGACAGGAATTAGGCAGTAACCCGAAGCTCCAATAGCAGAAAGTTTTTCCATCCTGTGTACTGAGATTAAGGGTACTTGCTCTTTTCTGTTATTGTCCCTCAGTGTGACCTTTGTTTTGCCTTGTAAAATCACTTGCATTTTCCTCTTAACAAAGTCCATAGTAATGGGACTATGGGTTTCCAGCCAGTCACAGCCTAATATGATGTCATAGCCTTTGAGAGGGAGCACTTTAAATGAGTTACTGAACTTGTGTCCTTGGATAGTGTAGGGAGTGTTGACCACATGGGAACCAGATTGGAGTGTACCTCCTCCTGCTACTTGTACTATTTCCAAGGGGTTGCTGACAGTATGACAAGTAGTTTTCACTGTGAAATTCATGTCTATGAATGTGTGAGAGCTGCCTGAGTCCACCAAGGCTATTCCACATTTGCCCCCAATATTGACTTTAAGGGAGAATGTGGCAGAAGTCTTCTTTTTTCCTACAGCTTGAGAGGAAATGTGCATGCATTGTTCATCTTCAGTTGGAGTAGTTGCTGGTGCGGTGTTGTCTTCAGGTTGGTCCTGTCCTTGCAACATTTCATCAGGTGACTCTTCAGTATGCTCTTCAGTGCCATGAGGTTAAGTGTCTTATATTGTGCGCATTTGTGGCCAAACAACCACTTGCCTCCACAATATCTGCAAGTGCCAGGCTCTCTGAATTTATGTTCAGGTTTAGTTGTCTTGTCCTCTCCTTCCCTCCTCTGTGGTGTCTCATTTTGCTTATATTTATTGGGGAAATGAGCAGAGCTGTTTGTCTTCGCATACCCACTATTGGGTGTATATCTTTTCTGGTTTGCTTGGGCTTGAACTCCCATTTCCATGTCCCTGGCATTTTCTACTGCATCATACAGTGTAATTGGTTTAAAGGGCTTCAGGTAGTGTTTGATTTCAGGTCTTAACCCATTGATGTAGCACTTGACATAGTATCCTTCAGCAGCTCCAGGATTCTCTTTTTTGTATGCAGCCATTCTTTCCTCGAATTTATCAGTATAGGCAGCAACTGAATCAGCTCCCTGTTTGAAGGAGTTGAAATTTTCCACTATCTCATAAGAGCTATCTCTAGAAAATCTTTTAAGGACTGCTGCACAGAACTGGTCCCATGTCAAGTTTTCCTAAAGAATGCCAGAGTTTCTTAACCAAGTATCAGCTCTACCAGTGAGATACATCTGGGCATAGTCCCATTTTGCTTCTTCTGGTACATGGACCATAGAAAAGAATTTCTCTGTCATCCGAAGCCATTCCATTGGATTTGTACCATCAAATCTAGGGAATTCTATTCTAGGAGCTTTGGCAATTGATCTGTAGAAGTGGGCATCTCTGTCTTGACCTCTGTTATTGTCATAGTGTCTGTCAAAGTGCCTGACTTGCTCTGGGTTTTGCTGGAACTGGTGTTGCTCTCTGTTTTGTGGAGGGGGGGCTTGCATGTACTGTGGCTTTGGTGGATAGTAATGGTGGTATTCATATGGGACTTGTTCAGGGGGATAATAGTTTGGAGGAGGGGGTGGTGGGGGTCTGATTGGGTAAAACTGATGTTGTGGGACATGACACTGATTTGGGTAGTACTCCTGATGCTGATATGCAGGTGGGTAGTATATTTGTTGCTGTTGAGCTTGAGAATAATCAGGATTGTCATTATACTGCCCTTGCATGGCGTAATTGACTTGGGGGTATTGTGTGTATGGTTGCTGATCCATGTATTGTTGTTGCTGCTCTTCTGCCCAACCAAAGTTGAGCGCTTGTTCCTGCCCTCGGCGTCTCCAAACTGGTGTCCCCCTGTTCAACAGAGGCGATGTATTTGCCTGGGTCCTGTTAACTTGGCCAGGCTGCTGGGGAGGCGGTTGTTGCTGCTGTTGTGGTTGGACTTGGCACTGCTGTTGCTGCCCTGGTCTCGCCTCTTCTGCTGTTGTTACTCTGGGACGCGGGGAAGTGTCCAGCTTCTCCTCCATCTGCAACATCAATTCTTCCAGCCGTGTGAGCTGCTTCTTGACATCAGTAACCTCTGTGCGCACGCTCTCCACCTTGGTATGGAGGCCGTCGACCTTGCCGTCTAGCTGCTCCATGTCCAGCTTCATCTCTGCAACTTCGGCGGCATCCGCCTTGTCCTCGCCCTTCGATTTCGCCATGGAACGACATCCGGCTCCGGAATTTTACCACAAGGACGAGCCTTGGAACCCTCCGGAGATCTCGGCTCCCTGCCGCCACCAGTGCTCCTCGCCGCCGAAGGCACACGAGCCGACCTTGGCCACGGGATTTCACTACCAGGAGAGGATCTCGCCGGCAACCGCACCTAGCTGTCGACTTGTGCCCGAACTGGTCTACCGCCGCCGTTCGCCTCCTTTCCTCACGCCGCCGCCGTGCCGCCGAGGACCGATGACATCTGAAACCAATTTGTTAGATCCCAACTATGATATGAGTTACAGAATAGGGGAATAATGCAATTGGAACTGAATTTAACTCCCAATCACGGAGACCCAGCTATGAATTTGGGATTTCTACAGCAGTAGCTAGATAAACTAGGGTTTGATAGTTTGGGGATACAATGATTGAATGGTTCTCAGTGATGCGCACGCAGGCGCCTTATAGTCCAGCACCGAGCTGGAAAGCGAGGTGAAAAGAAAGGTAAAAGGGCAGCGGCAATAACTGAAGAAAGGCAGTGCTTGGTGCTGCATCGACCGTCCATCTCGCTCCGCCATCTCAGCCGTCGGATCTTCATAACTATGGCTGAACCGACACACTGCATATAACTGAACTTACAATGGTGTTGACTCAGAGGATGCAGGTTGCTGACACCGGCTTCCTCTTCCTGCCGCCGCGGCTGCATCGTGGTGATGGAGCCGCCGGACTGCCGTGCCGAGGAGGCGGTTCAGCAGGTTGCCGCAGAAGAAATCGAAGGCAATCTGGAGCGCGAGGCTTTGTCTGTAGAGGAGCTGGTTTACTTCACCATCTTCTAGTCCATCGATGCTAAATCTCAAGGCCTTCTTGCCCAAGTCTCCAAAGAAGGTCAGCCTGTTTGTGTCTATTGGATTGCAGAGTATTCTTTCTAGATCATATGAATAACTTGTTTTCTCTTTTTTTTCTGGTAATGTCGGAACACTGCGGTGTTGAGGAGGCGTCGCTACCACAAGTAATCAAGTCAGAAGTCAAGGCGGGATCTGCTGGATAGCTAGCATGGTCAAGTCAGTCAGTTTCTTCAGTTAGCTAGCCTGGTCATTTTCAGTTAGTACTTAGTACTAGTAGTTGTTTCCTGTAATATCGTGGCTCACGGCAGTATGTAAGCCAGAGAGTGGGTGGAGGGCGGCACGATATGAATAAAAATATATAAATTTCCCTATCTTGCATTGTTTCCAGAACCACGAGTAGGGTTTCACCTCTAGCCTACCCCAACTTGTTTGGGACTAAAGGCTTTCTTTAGCTTTATGTTTTCTGCTCTTGTCTTTGCGCCTTGGCACGATATGAACAGTTCATCGACAGACCGAAAAACCTCTCCTTTCACCTCGTCCGCTCTATAAACACCAGATCCTTTGCTCGACTCTTGCTAAATCACACATGGAAGGTGAAGCCAGGGAAGATGAGGTGCTGATGGCCAGGAACTCTTCTACCTCGCTGTCATCTAGTTGAATCTTCCAAGTCTTGTAGAAAGAATTCCTCCTCTCCTCTGTTTATCTTCCGGTTCAAGTCGAATCAGCCCAGAACTATTTCGATGTGTTTATGTCAAGTGATGGGCCATGTTCTTGTAGGACAGAGTCCAATTCATTTATTAAAGTCAATAAGTTACCAAATGGGTGAAATTTTGCTTCTACAAAGTAGTGTAAGACTGAATATTCTGATAATGATTGGCTCGCTGTTTGGCTGTGACTACTGCTGTACTACAAATATGAATTCCTTAAAAAAAGCTGAACAGTACACGTCTATTAAAGATTTGAGAAAAAAATTCAGCCAAAAAAAGATTTTTCTGTTTCCCAAACAATTCTGATTCTTAGAAAGCCTTTCCAGAACTACCCTTTTTGGTGTTTGTACTGTGGCTATTATTACTGTACTAAAAATACAAAAATGGATCTGGTCATTGAGGTTTGTTTCTAAGTTAATCAGAGACTAACTTATGTTCTGTTATGTTATTGTCATTTTTGTTAGCTTTAAATCAGACTTAAGGTGATCAATTTCATTAGATCAAACTCTGCAATACCCAAAGGCACACAATGCATGTTCATTTCAAATTGTGTGCGACGTAATCTTGACAGAGAATAATCTAGCAATATGGTGCCAAGTTTTGTGAACTAAACAGAACATGGATATATATTTCCCTCCTTTTCTTGAAGCACCACCGTCTGAACAAATTAATGATGTGGAGGTTTGACATGCTATAATTCATCTCTTTTTTGGTTGGGATGCAAGTTTAAGTCATATCTTTGGGCTGCGGTTTTTCTTGATATTTTTTCGATGTTCCTTTTCTATGCATAGTGAAGTCATAATAATTTCGATGGCATCCTGATGCTATTTTTAATGTTCAATGGAATATAAATATGGGTGTCCGTGTTTTTTTCCCTATGCAGTTGAGTCTGATGGCCCATTAGATTCTTGCCTTTGATTTGTCATGTAGCCACTTTACTGAATAAAGATGATGTTTGGGTCCCGACAACATGTGCCCAGTGTTACTGTTTACCATAAATTTGTCTTTCTATTTACATAGACTTCCCCGTTAATCAGGATAAATTTTGTTCCTATATCTCCTTGGATGAAAGAGTCTTTTTGGGTACAGAAAGGGAACGGGGGATTCAGTGTATGTTCTCAACTGTAGGTTTGCTTTACCAGTTTAACTTTTCTTCCACATAAGCGCTTAATTAATGCACACATATACGCCTCTCAGGTCGAGGTGATCGGGCATCCTGCATCTGACAATTTTTGCATGTGAAAACTTAGAAACCGCAATGCTCTACATAATTATAGTAGGTCAGAGAGAAATGACTTTAATAGGCTGCTCAAGCTTAAGTTCTCTGATTTGGGAAATAAGTTGTAGTGCAGGTTCAATTGATCAAATTCAAGGGGAAACTTAAACCTTAAAAGTCATGGCTGGATCAAATAAGAAGGCATCGAGGATCGTAAAATGTAAACATAGTGTAGTTGGTAGGAACTAGGGTTTTACCAGGCCTAGACCGTAGGTGTAGGGGTGGAAGGGTGGATGGCGAGAGGTTGGGCGCGGCCGGCGGCGCGACGGCGCCGTGGTCGCGCAAGGAGGAGGCGGCGGCGGTGAGAGAGAGGCGGCTAGGGTTTAGGGTTCTGGCTCCTAAGGGGAGTCGGGCAATAGTTATGACTTATTGCTTAATTTCAAAAGGTGGCCTTACAACTGTTTATATAATCCTTGTTGCTAATAAAAATAAGATAAGTTGGGCTAAGCCCCTAACTAGACGCGCCCATTGGGCCTTCTCTGGCTATAAGTGACGCCGGTCATAACATCTCTCCCAGCCTGCGCAAACAGCTCGTCCTCGAGCTGGAAGTCTGGAAAATGTTGGCGGAACTCCTCAAGCTGCTCCCAAGTGGCGTCCTCCTTCGGAAGGCCTTGCCACTAGATCAACAAATGCCACACCCCATGACGCTGCTGGACCTGCAACACCTTCGCCGGTCCTGGTAGAAGGCGCCCATCGGAGGTTGGAGGAAGCATCGGCGTGGTCGCCGGCGGTTCCCACGGAAGGGCTTCAGCAACCACACATGGAAGACGTCATGGATGCAGGCACCGGTCGGGAGCTGAAGGCGGTAGGCAACCTTTCCAATGCATTCCATCATGGAAAATGGCCCGGCGTGGCGAGGGCCCAGCTTGCGCTTCGCGTGCGGGTCGAGTGATTGCGTGGAGCGGTGAAGGAGGCGCAGCCACACCCAGTCGCCCACCGCAAACTCCGCCTCGCGGTGGTGGCCGTCGTAGTATTTCTTGGACAGCTGTTGGGCCTGAAGAAGTCGTTGGCGCACCTTCGCAAGGATCTCATCCCTGCTGCGAAGAAGGTCGCCCGCCGCCTTTGTCCTCGCCGTCTTGGGGTCAACCGGTAGGATGATGGGGGGGGGGGGCGGGCGGGCATAGACCACCTCAAAAGGCGTGGTGCACAGGGCGGAGTGGTATGAAGTGTTGTAGCAGTACTCCGCCCATGCGAGATAGTCCACCCAAGCACGGGGACGATCACCTGTAACACAACACAAATACATGGCAATCACCTTGTTGACCACCTCAGATTGGCCGTCCGTCTGAGGATGGAAGGGCGTACTCAGGCGCAGCTTCACGCCCGCCATCTGGAAGAGATCGCGCCACACATTCCCCGTGAACACCGGGTCCCGGTCGCTGACGATCGAAGAGGGGAACCCATGGAGGCGGACGATGCCGTCGAAGAAGGCACGTGCCACGGAGGCGGCAGTGTAGGGATGGCCGAGCGAGATGAAGTGCGCGTACTTGGAGAAGCGGTCGACCACCGTAAGGATGACGGACTTGCCGCCCACCTTGGGAAGGCCCTCGATGAAATCCATGGAGATGTCAGCCCATACCTGAGAGGGAACCTCCAAGGGCTGGAGCAGCCCGACCGGTCGCAGCGTCTTCGTCTTGTTGCGCTGGCACGTCAGGCAAGACCGCACCCAATCTCGTACCAGGGCCCGGTCGCCGGGGATGTAGAAATCGCCGCGGAGATGGTGGAGGGTCTTCTGCACGCCCTCGTGGCCGGCTGAGTGTGCGAGCAGCAGGACCTGGTGACGGAGGTCACCGTGATCCGGCACGAAGAGCCGGCGCCCATGCAGGAGCAAGCCATCCGCCAAGCGCCACGGCCCCTCCAGGTCGCCAGCGTCGAGGTGCTGCCGAAGGAGCTGAGCGTCCGGAGCGTCCGCGGTGGCCCTGCGGATGTCGTCAATGAGGGTGAAGGAGGGCCCCGAGCGAATGCAGAGGGCCGCCCCCGCGGAGTCGACGGCGTCCGAGTCGTGGTTGGCGTCGCGGCGAGACAGTGCGTCGGCCACGGTGTTGAGGCGGCCCGGACAATACTCGACGGTGAAGTCGAAGCCAAAGAGCTTGTTGATCCACTGATGCTGCGGCATGGTGGAAAGCCTCTGGTCCAATAAGAACTTGAGGTTGTAGTGATCCGTGCGGATACGAAACAGCCTCCCCTAGAGATACAGTCGCCGATGGCGCACGGCCTCCACGAAGCCAATGGGCTCCCTCTCATAGGCTGCGAGCTTATGATGGCGCGCGGCGAAGGGCCTGCTGAAGAACGCAAGCGGTCTGTCGCCTTGATGAAGGACGGCGCCAAACCCCACGCCCGAGGCGTCGCAGTCCACCATGAACGGCTTGTCAAAGTCGGGCATCTGGAGGACCGGACCCGTAGTGAGGGCCCGCTTGAGGCCCTCGAACGCCTCGGTCGCCTCAGCATCCCAGGCGAAGGCAGAGCTCGCGAAAATGCTCCCATGGGGGCATGCCGCCCTCGTCCTGCTCGAGAGCGTAATACCAAGTCTGTGCGGCGCCTCAGAGGTGATACAACGCGAGCCAGGTGCGGTCCAACGCGAGCATGCGTTGCCCCCGGAAAAACTGGTCACATTGATTAAGCTAGCTCAGGGGGTCCTCGGTGCCGTAGTAGGTGGAGAAGTCGAGCTTGGCGAAGCGTGGCGGCGTGTGCTTATGGCCGCCGTGGGGGAACGCCTCGTCGGGGCGGAGCAGCGAGGAGGGCGGCGCTGAGTCGGTGGCCATGGAGGGCCCCCCCATGGAACGGAGGACCTTCGAGGCCGGCGGAAGGGCCGACAAAGCTGGAGGGCCCGCCGTACTGCAATGGTGGCGCCGACGGCGACTGGACGTGCGCCGGCCCTGAAGCCATCGTGTAGACTGGCTGCGAAGACCCAACCAACCAAGCCGGTAACAGTGACAACGAGGGGGAAACCTGACTTGCTGGATCGGAGCCCCCACCGCCGCGGTAAGGGCCGGCCCGGAGCTGGCAGGTGGTGGCGGCGGCAGCTACAGTGGCGGAGGCCACCAGGGGCAGTGGCTGCCACGACAGCCACGACGGCCCGATGGTGGCGACGGGCGGCGCGGCTCGTTGCGGCCCGTAGGGCCCAACCAGGTACAACCGGATGCCCTAGACCGCCTGGGCGAGATCTCGCAGCGCCTCGGACACCTCCGGCGTGAGGACGGCGGGGGCGGGCGCGCCGGAGGAGACCAGCACGGGCAGAAGCGGGGCGGCGGCCGTGATGGTCAGCGGGACGGCTGGGGTAGGCTGCGGCGCGGACATGATCGAACCAGAGCTACCTGATACCAATTGGTAGGAACTAGGGTTTTACCAGGCCTAGACCGTAGGTTGTAGGGGTGGAAGGGTGGATGGCGAGAGGTTGGGCGCGGCCGGCGGTGCGATGGCGCCGTGTTCGCGCAAGGAGGAGGCGGCGGTGAGAGAGAGGCGGCTAGGGTTTAGGGTTTCGGCTCCTAAGGGGAGCCGGGCAATAGTTATGATTTATTGCTTAATTTCAAAAGGTGGCCTTAGAACTGTTTATATAACCCTTGCTGCTAATAAAAATAAGATAAGTTGGGCTAAGCCAATAACTAGACGCGCTCATTGGGCCTTCTCCGGCTATAAGTGACACCGCTCATAACAGTAGTCATAATAACTTCCATGACCTTGTGATTGCTTGTTAAATTCCTTTGAATATAATTTTTTTATTTTATCCTGAAAATGCTTCAGGCCAGCTATTTCCCGCCGTAGGTTCCTACAGCAAAAACAGTTGTCCTAACAGGATCATCCTCATTTCCTTTGTGCTACTATGTCCTTCCCATGGCAAGATATGCACCACTTTTACCTTTTCTCTGCACAAGTTCATTCTTCTCCCCTTGCTCACTCCAGTACCGATTTCTTGCTTCTAGGCAGTGGACTCTAGGTGTTCTGACATAGATATTCCTAGGAATAACTAACAAACTTTTGGTCAATCAGCTGCTAATACTGTAAAACAAGAAATAGTTCAGGTTCTTTTAATTGTGAAACCATCTCTTCTTATTGGTTGTAACCATAAGTTAAATTCTGATATCAAGGAACTGCGTAGGATGAAGTATCGGCTACTCACATGTTGGAGTTTTTTCGCAGCAGGACAGTACATGATTGCTCAAGGAAAACAAATCACATCATACATTGATTATAAGGTTTTACCTTTTTTTATGGAGTGTTACATGCATCGGTTATGTTTGGTCTGAAGACCATTTTGCACTATCACCAATACTGCACTACATTTCAGAAATTGTATTGATTTTTTTAGTTTAAGATTTGTCTTAATCTGACCAATTAGATGAACACATTCTTTTTTAATTGCTATCAGAATTGAGAGATCCAGCAAAGATATATGTCAAATTGTTTATTGTCTAGCTATTGGTTTCTATTGATATTCATGTCAAATCTCTATTGATGATCATTTTTGTTGTGATTTAAGCAAGATAGTGAACGCTAGGTGAAATGTCTAGCTAGTGGAACACCAACCGCTGTTTACATCGGCGTACAAAAACAATTACATATTTAAGTTGTTGTCCTTTAGTGCTACCTTTGTTAGGCTTCGGAGTTCTGTCGGTGGGGTTTTTCTACTAATAGGTTTGTGGTAGCATTTCGAGATGTCGGTTGTCATGAGATCATATGTTGGTCGTGTTTTTTCGACCTATTAATTATGTCTTCATGTTTTGCAGCAATTAAGGCATGGACGTGTGCATCCAAAGATGGGGATGCTAGGAGGCTAGTCCTTCATTTTTTCGGAAAAAAGAGAGTACAACAGCTAAACAAGAACAAAGAAAACTGAAATCTCAAAGGTCAAAAGTCGTTGCTGCATGCCATCGCATTGGATAATAAATTTTACATGAAGGTTACCTTTTGCAGATAATCTATATATGGAGTTAGCTTATAAAACATTTGATTTTCTGCATTTTTTTATTGACATAAAGATCTCCACAATTCAACGACTGACTCTACCTTTAGGGAACTTTCTATCTTACTGTCCAGCTATAAAAATACGATTTTGCTAAATTTTAGTTGCCTCATAATTTTGAAAATATTGATCCCTAGAATTGCACTTGACTAAGCCTGAATTGTGATCTTTGAAAGTGTGCCATTTTAGCAAAATGTTAACGTCATTTTTGTTCTACAAGTTGTGCTGGTTGGGGCTGAGAACATGATAGTTGGTGTTCTAGTTAATGTGTTGCAGTTATGCTCGAGTTGTGGGTGTTCTGTAAACACAAAGTACAAGTATTGCGGCCATGGAACTTGAAAAAAACCAAATTCATAATGTATACACAAGATCATAGGTGGGCCATGGGCATATGGGAAGTCAGAGCAAACAAAGTTCCCAGCGAAAACTTGCAAATGACAGGACATTGGTAAATAAGACTTTGCATTGAATGGGGGCCTAATCGACCAACATACAAGGTGTTTATACACGCAAATCCCATCAGTACATGCCATAATAAAAAAAAACTGCATCCCATCGGTACTATCATGGTTCACCAGCTTGTTACCCAGCCCGGCAAAGTTGTGTGCCTGGAACAGGATAAGCCGGCGAATTCTCTGATAACTCATCGGTACAGTGTGCATTTTAGTGGTCTGCATCCAGTTCTTGCTCACCCACGGCTATAGCCCGATCTCATTACACCATGCACTTCCAGCATCTGCTGTCCAAAATGTTCACCTGTCCCACCACAGCTTAGGGTTTAATGTTGTTTCAAGATTCTTGTGAGCAAGAAAACTTCCAGACAGAGCAGCAATTCTCATCACCTAAATGTGCAAAATAAATAATAAAGTGTGAGAACCTGCCATTCAAGCAAAATAAACACATTACAAATGCTTGAAGTCTAGAACATTGACACACACCTGCCAAACTCGATTCCTCTTCGAATTCATCTTGCATACCAAATCTTCTGTGCCCAGACGATGTTGTAGCAAGAGGAAGGAGAAACCGTTGACAGTATCTAAGATCAAGGAGATAAAAAGATCATATGGGTTGTACTATAAAAGAATTGCATATATGTTATGTAAACTTCCCTATAGACAAAAATTTAGAAACACATACCAGCAGCTGCTTGGAAGCCTGTCACCCATTGGCCACCTTGAAGGTCATAAATATGGACCATGCCGTCCTGTCGAAGCACAAAAATCATGTTTCAAAGGTTCAAGGTTTGGAAGAAGAACAAGAATGAACGGAAAACATGAGAAGCAAACCTGCCCACCAGTGGCAAGATGCTTGCCACATGGCTCAATATCAAATTGTACTCTTTGATTAGTAGTATCACACGATCTGTACAACCTAATGAAGGGATTCCACACACACAAAATGGGAAGAGTTTGACAAAAGTCAGAAGAATATGATTCCTATAAAATAAGACAGATTAACCTATCAATCCCACTATCCAAATCCAACAAACTAACTGTACTTGTTCAAAAACGCTGGCAGCTCCCTCACTTGCGGCTCGCCCTCCTCCAATGCATAGGTTTTTTTTTTGAGCGATCTCCAATGCGTAGCTAAATCCAAGTCAACGCATGTATACATCAGGTGTGCAATTACGAGATATTTTTTCTTTTGTTTATATTTTTTTAAACGTAAAATTACTTAAACAAAGCCCTGAATTTGAAGAAAAAAATTAACACATATTCAAAAAAGTTCAAACATATATATTTTGCAAAAAATGTTAATCATGCATTTGAAAAAATGTTAAACATGTATGTAAAGCTGTTTCTGATGTATACAAAAAAATGTATAGCCTAGATGAAAAAAGTAGACATCAAACAATATATTTGAAAAAAATGTTTATCGTGTAATTAAAAAATGTTAATGCAATAAAAACTGTTGGGATAGTCTAAAAAATCTTCACATCATTCAAAAATATATTCCAACATGTATTTGAAAAAAATTCTATTCAAACAAAAATTGCAAAAACATGTGTTTGAAGAAAAATGTCAATCATGTAAGGGAATTTTTTTTAATATGCATAAAAAATATTTCAAGTGTATATGAAACATGTAAAATGTATATGAAAAAAGTAGACATCAGAACATACGTTACAAAGACCTGTTAAACATGCATTTGAAAAATGTTAAAATTATATAAAAAATGGTTGATATGTACTAAACAAATGTACAAAATATGTATTAAAAAAGTAGAAATGATAAAATATATTTGAAACATGTATTTTTAAAATGATAAATTTGTATATTTTTTTTCATAGGTATGCATAAGGTGTAAAAAAATTATACATGCGTTAAAAACAGTAGACATCAAAATATATATTTAAAAATATTAATCTGTATTTAAAAAAAATTAAACATGTATAGATAAATTTCCATGATGTATACCAAAAGTATACAATATGTATTAAAAATATAACCATGTGTCGAAAGAAGAAGGGGAAAACGAAAAAAACGGTGAAAACCGAAGAAACTGAATAAAGAAACACCTAAAAAATGAAGAAAACAAAAAGACGAAGAAAAATGTTAAAATCGATCAGAAAACAAAAAACTAACAAAAAACAAAACCAGAGAAATCAGGGAAGAAACGAAGAAAGAAAAGCACAAAAACCGCTGAAGAAATAAAGAAAAAACAAGAAAACCAAAGAACACCGGGGAAAACATGTAATAAAAAGGAAAGAAAAACCAAGAAATACCAGACTAGTCTAGTTTCAGCCACCATATAGTGACCCAACTAACAAGCGCATGTCTAAATATATGGTGAATGGTTTTCAATAAAGTGAACATTTTTGTCATGTACGGTGAACATTTTGAAAATATGCTTTGAACCTTTTGTAAAATACAGAGAACAATTTTTAGGTGTACGCTGAGCATTTTCAAAATGCATATTGAACTTCTTTGTAGAATATGTTGAAAGATTGTTTTAGCATACAATGAACATTTTATGGTGCACATGATTTTTTTAATATACAGTGTATGTTTTGTTAATATACAGTTTTTTATAACACATGGTGAACTTTTTGTATAATATAAAAAATAAAATAAAAAATGAAAGGAAAAGGAAACGATAAAAAGAGAAACCGAAGAAACAGCCAATCCGACAAGGGGTTTTCCTAGGAATATATAGCAAACGTTTGGTCAATCAGCTGCTAATACTGTAAAACTAGAAATAGTTCAAGTTCCTTTAATTGTGAAACCATATCTTCTTATTGGTTGTAGCCATAAATGAAATCTGATATCAATTTGGTGAACTGCGTATGAGGAAGTACTTGCTACTCACATGTTGGGAGTATTTTTCGCAGCAGTACAGTACATGCTTTCTCAAGGAAAAAGGTCACATCATACATTTATTATAAGTTTTAACCTTTCTTTTATGCAGCGTTACATGCATCAGTTACATTTGGTCTGAATACCATTCTGCACTATCACCAACTCTGCACTACATTTCAGAAATTGTATTGATTCCCTTTTGAGTTTAAGATTTGGCTTAACCTGACCAACTAGATGAACCCGTTCTTTTTAATTTCTATTAGAATTCAGAGATCCAGCAAAAAATATATGTCAAATTGTTTATTGTCTAACTATTGATTTCTATTGATATTCATGTCAAATCTCTATTGATGTTCATATCAAACCTTGACAGAATATTCCTTGCTGTGATTTAAGCATGATAGTGAAGGCCAAGTCAAATGTCGAGCTAGTGGAACACCAACCGTTGTCTACGGTTTGTGTGTACGGGTTTGAAGCAGCCGGCCATGAATATTTTTACCCAACATGGGTGGCGACATAGTCCACGGAAAGGCCCCCCATCTTGTCACCTAGCTAAATAATCCAATCAAATAAGCTATAATCATGTTGCTTGTTCTGTACTGGTTTTTTCTTTTTTCATTTTTTTAGAAAAGGAGGTTGAGACCTCCGGCCTCTGCATCAATTGATGCATACGGCCATCTTTATTACTTATTCAGCAAAGGACTGACCAAAACATACGTCAGGTCACCCGAAGCCACCATTCACACCTACAAACGCGATAATGTGGAGTGCTCTCACTCCTCATATCTAAAACCGGTGTCATTGCCGATTCATCCACATAACGTATCGGAACCAACAGCCGGTGCAGCAGACCTAAAGCGTACACCACACGCACACGTTTTACAAGCTGCCATCATCATCAAACCACTGACCCGTCTTCAGGAGAGAGATCCGCATCATCCTTGCCAGTCCGGCCATCCGTCGACGCCACTACGGCGCCCAACGGCTCCACCTCCATGCGCTCGTCCATCCAGACGCGAAGACTCTGGAAGATCTGTCGTGCGTAGCACCTGCTGAACAGGCGTGACAAAGCGTAGCACCTGTCGGCCAGGCATGACTTGACATCACCATCGAAGCTCCATGCAAGACGAAGACGCTCCACCTCCTGCCTCTATCTTCCAACGCTGCTCCACAAACGATGCTCCCAAGAGAGAAATGACACCGCAGTGATGCCATCGTCCGATCCGGAAAATCAGATCCTAGGGTTTCCCCTAGAGCAGCACGAGTGGGTCGACAGTAGTTACAGGACGATGCCTTCAACAAGGTAACGACACATAACGCCACCATCGTTCGGCGTCGGCTCGGTATTCAACGGCAACTATGTCTTCCCGACTCGCAGCCGAGACTAGATTACAGATCTCGAGATCCGATCACCCAGCTTCAGGCCGACCACCTTCGACGTAGGAGATGACCACCAACGCCATAATCCTCGTGATGCGATGCAGACCTGGGGTGCTTCAGCGAGCCATCACTGAACCCGATGAGATGCAACAGTTTGGGGACGTAAAGGCAGCCGGCTACCTAGACCCGAAGGTCCTAGATCGAGCCGGGGACGCACCCCGGCCGCCGCTGTCGTCATCTCCTACCAATCCCTCCGGCTGCAATAGAGCCCCCCGCCGCGCCCCGGCCGCCGCTGCCCGCCATCCTCGTGGCAAGGAGATCTAGGTCAGGTTGTCGCCACCTCAGATCTCGAGACACCAGAGGAGGTCCATCGCCGCCGCGCCACTGGGCCTTCGCCAGCGATGTTGCCGGCGGCGGTAGAGGGAGGGAGGTGTGTGGGGGGAGGGGGGCCGAGGAGAGGTTGGGTGGTGGCCGCCCGGTGCGGCCCGGCAGCGGCCGCACGAGGTCGGGGGGTGAAATTTTAGTATCTTGTTCTATACTGGTATATATGGTTGATTGCATGGCTTGTTCTACTAACTTGCTGCCATCTACTCGAATCTTCCAAGTCTTGTACAAACAGTTCCTCCTCTCCTCTGCTTATCTTCCAGATCGAGTCGAATCAGTCAAGAACTATTTCAATGTGTTTATGCCAAGTGATGGGCTCTGTTCTTGTAGGAAAGTGACCAAAATCCATTCCCAACCAATCAGGTAGAAACAGAATCTGATATTTCAGCGCATCGTGAATATGTTTCTGAATTGAAAGGGGATTTCTTGCTGCTCATGTATTGATCCATTGCATAATAAGGAAGTACCAGCAGCAAGAGTTGACAGGACAGAGAAGGAACAAGAATGGGAAGTAATAGACGTAGGAACATGACAGAGAAGAAATCAAGCATAGAAGGTCAGGATCAAGAGGAATAAGGGGAATATAAGTAACTGCAGATTTTAGGATCAAGGTATAGTTAT
Organism: Triticum dicoccoides; assembly: GCF_002162155.2. Taxonomy (NCBI): domain Eukaryota; kingdom Viridiplantae; phylum Streptophyta; class Magnoliopsida; order Poales; family Poaceae; genus Triticum; species Triticum dicoccoides. The sequence goes on along the minus strand of NC_041387.1, from coordinate 61,549,126 downwards.
CCATCTTAATCCACCGTGGTGATGTGCATGTATATCGTTTCGGGGAGAGGGATAACATGCAAAATTCAGAGAAGTCACGGTGAGAATTAGTAAGAGGAATATTAATCAAGCTTAGCTAAATAATCAAATCAAATAAGCTATAATCATGTTGCTTGTTCTGGCATGTATGGTTGATTGCATGGCTCGTGATTAAATCAAATTTAAATGAAGGGTTGATATAAGTATAGCAACCTTCATAGTAAGATCTCTCTTCATCGGATTTTAGGTAACAACTTAGGCCAACTCTAGTCGATCCCTAAAAGTCTATAAGGGAGTATAATTTTGGTTTTACTCCTCTATGCTGCATCTAGCCGAACTCCTAAAATCTATAAGGGAGTATTTTTTTTTACTATTCCACCGAAAT
>NC_041387.1:61482520-61548095 GCF_002162155.2 Triticum dicoccoides | reverse complement strand
GTAAAAGTTGTGCGCCTCTTTCTCCCGCCCTCACGGCAGTGTCCTTCCCGCCGCTGCCGCCCCCACGCATCGACGTCGCCACCGTTGACCGGCCCCATAACTGGAATGGATAGCCAAGAGCCTTCCGCCACCCCGCCGTCCAGCGCTACCGGCTTGTCGCCGTCGGAAAACACCCCCACACCACCGCTCGCGCTGAAAAAGAGGTTGGGGATGAAAAAGCTCCACCAGCCACAAGCACCGGCTCCAACCGTGATAAAGGCCGCCGGGGTGGCGATTGTGATGAGGACACCACAACCATCGACAAGTCTCCAACAATTGTAGGTCCAATTATAAGAAGTCGGGCCAAACTAATAAGTGACCAGGTGAACGCTAACTTAAGTTTACCTTATAACCTTGATGACACAACTATGCTTTCATCCCCATTGTTGTTGGTTGAACTTATATATCACATGGAAGAAATCCAACAACCTATGAGCTCTTGGAGCAACCGGTTTGGAGGAACAAGTTTGAAGAAGACAAGTTTCAAGTGAAGCTGATGCTGTCAGATTTTACCTCTGATGTTTCGTTGTGTCACACCCATGTGGTTGATAGATGGGGCTATAGGGGTACATAACCCGAAGCTCCATCAAATTATCTTTCCAATGCAAAAAACCTCACATCATTTGGAGTTGTGAGTCAAAAGTACTAGTCATTCTCGTGGAAGGTGTCCAGGCTGTCAGGGCTTCGCGAATTTTCGATGAGCTCTCCCACAACTCCCAAAGTTGACTGCTTATTTTCTCAAGGAAGCCATGCAAACCTGCTTACTTTTGAAATCATTTTCACACCTAGCTAAGGAGGGTTGTCCCTGCTATAAAACCCCATCTCCCCCATCCTCTAAAACACCTTTTGTCAAAACCGTTCAGCTACAAGCTTATGTAGTAAGACTGCTAGAGAGATCCGAGAGATCTTGCTACCATTGCTCTTGTGAGTTCATTCGGATTCGCGAGAAGGAGCCTTTGGTTCCCCCTAGTTCGTGCTCTACGGTTCCGGCCGTTTTGTGTGGATTAGTCCCGGTTTGTGGTTCTACGGTTGTTTGGATAGCGGGTTGGAGTTCTTGTAGCTTCGGTCAGCCATCCCCAACGTACGGGTTGCATCCAATCTTGCCAGGTATAAATCTAGTTATCCCCAGCTACTTGCAGCTAGCTATCCCTCCCGATTCGATCCTACGACGTGAATATCAGGCCACCCTCAGGCGTGAACTCGTTCATCGGCTTCTCACCTATCATCTGGCATCAGAGATTTCGTTGACACGATAGGATCTGTTATCCAAGTTTACCTTGCTATCATCCCTTTAGATCGAGTGTTTTTCATGCTATATTTTCTGTCGTAGAAGTCCAAAGCCCCACCAAAAATAAATCCAAACCTCTTGTTGGTGCTAAGATCTTGTTGTTGCATACCTTGCATGTTCTTCATCTTTTAGATATGCACCAAGTTCATCCTTGTAGTTGCTTTCAGATTTGGTTGTTGTGCTTTAGAAAAAGAGAGAAGAAAAGAGAGTGGCAAAAAAAATCAAAGAGAAAAAAAAGAGTGGCAAAAAAGAGAGTCAAGAGAGAGAAAAAAGAAAGTGTTGTGTAAGATCCAAAAGTTTCAACTTGGTAAGAAAATTTCAGAAGCTTGTATGTTGTGTGTTTTTCAATCTTGGTGCAAAGGTGCAGCAGATCTATCCCCATACTTTCTTGGTTTGCATCAACTTGATTTCACCACAAGCCCCTTTTGTTTAACCCAACGAGCTCCACCAAAATCCGAAGCTAGTTCTTTGATCCCTATCTTTCAATCGCTTTAACACATCAGGGAGAAGCACAATTGATGCAAACTCATAAGAACTTTGGTGAGTAAGAGGTGAGGTTGTGTGATTCCACAAATTTATCCTATTCCACTTTTGGCCTTACTAACATGGCAGGATCTAGATCAAGTGTTCATGGAGAAAACCATGGGGAAGAAGATGCCCCGGTCACACGTGCTGATTTTCAGGAATTACGGAACATGGTTCGAGACCTTGGAAATGTTTCATGAGCGACCTCCAGCAGGTGGCGATAGGGTTTGACACCGACAACACCCTATTGACCCACTTGAGGAAGTTGGGGGTGAGAATTCCGTGCATGCTGTTGTTGACGGTGCCTTGGAGGATGATAACAACTATGGTGGACATGTGGCTGCTCCTTGTGGGCGTGGTGCTGCTGCTCATGGAGGGCAGCAAGGAGGACAACTTCGAGGACGAGGCCATGGTCCTCGTGGGCATGACTATGACCCTCATGAGTGTGTTGCTCGTGGTTATGGAGATGATTTTGATGATTATGATGGTGTCCCATACTATGGGCGTCATGCAGAATATCATGACCGAGTCGGTCGATATGACATAGCAAGAATCAAGTTGCACGTCCCAAAGTTCACAGGAAGGGAAGACCCCGATGCATATTTTGATTGGGAAGAGCAGTGTGATCAGATTTTTCATATCCATAACCTTGCTGATCCAAAGAGAGTAAACCTTGCTTGTGTTGAGTTTTCTGGTTATGCACTCACTTGGTGGAATCAACTACAAGAAAATCAGCTGCTGCTAGGCCGTGACCACATTGACACTTGGGAAGAGATGAAACAAGCCATGAGGCGAAGGTTTGTTCCTTCACAATATCAAAGAGATCTCCAAAATAGATTGCAGCGCCTCAGCCAAGGTACACACACAGTGGATGAGTACTATAAAGAGATGGAATTATTGCTTGTTCGTGCTCGCATTCATGAAGATGAGAAGTCAAAGATGACAAAATTTCTGCATGGTCACAACAATGAAATTTCTGATTTAGTGGAGATGTTTCCCTATAACACTCTACAAGATATTCTGGAGCAAGCAAAGAACACGGAGAGGAAGGTGCAGCGGAGTGTTCATGGACGAATATCTCATAACCGCACCACTACACCATGGCAAAAGTCGTAGCCGAGTGCCTCTCAGTTTCAGCATGCTTCACATCCTACTGCCACCCGGCGAACAACGACATCATCAGCATCGTCACCAGCTCATAGGAATGTTGACAAGCGTGCTCCTTCTGCTACTGGGAGTACCTCTAACCCCACGGCTGTACCATCATCTTGAAGCCGAGATATTGAGTGTTGGAAGTGCAAAGGGCATGGTCACATTTCTTCCGGATGTCGAAACAAGAGAGTTCTATTTATCAATGAACAAGGTGAATGGGAATCTGAGAGTGAACATGAAGATAGTGGAGCACCGAGTGATCATGAGGATGAAGATGATGAGAAGAGTGCTTGTGATATTAAGACCGACATGGGAGATTCCTTTGTTTCCCGTCGTGTGCTTAGTGTCAATGCAGCTAGAGAAGAGAAAGGGCAGCGCCATAATATTTTTCATACCCGTGGCACCATCAAGGACAAGGTTTGTAGAATTATTGTTGACAATGGAAGCTGCAACAACATTGCAAGTTCAGATTTGGTAGAGAAATTGGGACTGAAACAAAGAAGGCACCCAAGTCCATATAAGATGCAATGGCTCAATGATTGTGGTACACTTCGAGTAAGCAACATAGTCACCGTTCAGTTTTCCATTGGGAAGTACCGAGATCAAGTGGAATGTGACGTGGTGACAATGCAAGCATGCCAATTGTTGTTGGGAAGACCTTGATTGTATGATCGTGATGTGCAAATCAGCGACCGTGCTAATCGTCTCTCATTCCAATACGAGGGAGAGCGCATATCTTTTCTCCCTTTGACACCCGAAGAAATATTGATGGATGATCTGAAACGAAAAGAAAGAGTGAGCAAGAAATACTTGAGTGACATCCACCAACAAAGTGAACGAGAGAATCCAAAGCCAAATAAAACCCCACAACTTAAATTGACCAAGACATGGGGAAAACATGGATTAGTTATGATGTCTAGGAAAAGGGACATGAGAGAGTTGAGGGAACTCAATTCTGTGTTCTTTGTACTTTTGTACAAGGACAACTATCTTTCTACTAATGAATTAACCTCCACCACTCCTAGTGTTGTTGTTGAAATTTTGCAGGGGTGTGAAGATGTGTTCCCCGAGGAGATCCCTCCGGAGCTGCCACCACAAAGATGCATTGAACACCAAATTGATTTGGTTCCAGGAGCCCCATTGCCGAACCGACCACCATACCACACAAATCTGGAGGAAACCAAGGAGATTCAGTGAAAAGTTGAAGGCCTACTAAACAAAAGTTATGTAAGGGAAAGTCTCTCTCCTTGTGCTGTACCCATTCTTTTAGTACCAAAAAAAGATGGATCTTCCTGAATGTGTTGTGATTGTAGGCCTATTAACAACATCACCATGAGGTATAGGCACCCAATACCTAGGCTTGATGATATGCTTGATGAACTTAGTGGTGCCACCATCTTTTCTAAAATTGACTTGCGAAGTGGTTACCACCAAATCAGAATGCGAGAGGGTGATGAATGGAAAATTGCTTTCAAAATCTGGTTTGTATGAGTGGTTAGTTATGCCATTTGGATTGACAAATGCACCTAGTACCTTCATGAGATTAATGAATCATGTGCTTAGAATGTTCATTGCAAGTTTGTGGTTGTTTACTTTGATGACATCCTTATTTATAGCAAAACTTTGGATGAACATGTTGAACACATCTGGTGTGTGCTTGCTGTCCTAAGAGAGGAGAGATTATATGCTAACAAGGAAAAGTTCACATTTTGCACAGACAAAGTTGTGTTTCTTGGCTTTGTTGTTTCAGGTAAAGGTGTGGAGGTAGATGAGGAGAAGGTCAAAGCCATACGTGAGTGGATGCCTCCACAAAATGTAAGCCAAGTACGAAGCTTTCTTGGCCTTGCTAGTTTCTACCGTCGGTTTGTGAAGGACTTCAGCACCATTGCTGCCCCAATGAATGAGCTAACCAAGAAAGATGTTCCCTTCAAGTGGTCAAATGCGCAAGAGAAGGCCTTCCAAGAGCTGAAAGAAAAATTGACGTCTACACCATTGCTTGCACTGCCCAACTTTGGTAAGACTTTTGAAATTGAATGTGATGAAAGTGGTGTGGGTATTGGAGCCGTACTAATGCAAGAAAGTAGGCCTATTGCATATTTTAGTGAGAAGCTAAGTGGTCCAACTCTAAATTATTCAGTTTATGACAAAGAATTATATGCACTTGTGAGATCTTTGGAAACATGGCAACACGATTTGTGTCCTAAAGAATTTGTGATACATTCTGACCATGAATCTTTAAAGAACCTTAGGGGTCAACAAAAGCTGAACCATAGACATGCAAAATGGAGTGAATTCATAGAATCTTTTCCCTATATTGTCAAGTATAAGAAAGGAAAATATAATGTTGTTGCCGATGCTTTGTCTAGACGCCATATTTTACTCTCACAACTTGATATTAAAATTCTTGGGTTGCAAAGCATTAAAGCACTATATGTCAATGACCCATATTTTGCTGAACCACACTCAAAGTGTAGTGAGGGAAAAGGTTGGGAAAAGTTTCACTTGCATGATGGATTCTTGTTTCGAGCTAACAAATTGTGCATCCCAGATTGCTCTGTTCGTTTGTTGCTTTTGCAGGAGGCTCATGCTGGTGGTCTCATGGGACATTTTGGAGCAAAGAAAACTGAGAATGTGCTAATTGACCATTTCTTTTGGCCAAGAATGAGGCGTGATGTTGAGCGCTATGTGCTACGTTGTGAGATCTGCCGCAAAGCTAAGTCACGTCTAAACCCTCATGGACTTTATACGCCTTTATCAATTCCTAGTACACCTTGGGAAGATATTTCTATGGATTTTGTTCTTGGATTAACGCGCACTAAGAGGGGGAGTGATTTAGTTTTTGTGGTGGTTGATAGGTTTAGCAAGATGGCTCATTTTATCCCGTGTCATAAGAGCGATGATGCTTCACACATTGCTGATTTGTTTTTCAGGGAAGTCGTGCGGCTACATGGAGTACCACGCACTATTGTTTCAAATTGTGACACCAAGTTTCTGAGCGATTTCTGGAAAACATTGTGGGCAAAGCTAGGAACAAAGTTTCTCTTTTCCACTAGCTGCCACCCACAAATGGATGGACAAACTGAAGTTGTCAACTGATACGTCTCCAATGTATCTACTTTTCCAAACACTTTTGCCCTTGTTTTGGACTCTAACTTGCATGATTTGAATGAAACTAACCCGGACTGATGCTGTTTTCAGCAGAACTGCAATGGTGTTGTTTATTGTGCAGAAAACAAAAGTTCTCGAAATGACCTGAAAATCCATGGAGATAACTTTTGGAAAATATAAAAAATACTGGCGAAAGAATCAAGGCCAGGGCCACACCCTGTCCACGAGGGTGGGGGGCGTGCCCCCTCCCCCTGGGCGCGCCCCCTGTCTCGTGGCCCCCCTGATGCTCCACCGACCTCAACTCCAACTCTATATATTCCATTTCACGGAGAAAAAAATCAGAGAGAAAGTTTCATCGCGTTTTATAATATGGAGCCGCCGCCAAGCCCTAATCTCTCTCGGGAGGGCTGCTCTAGAGTCCGTTCGGGGCTCCGGAGAGGGGGATTCGTCATCGTCGTCATCATCAACCATCCTCCATCACTAATTTCATGATGCTCACCGCCGTGCGTGAGTAATTCCATCGTAGGCTTGCTGGACGGTGATGGGTTGGATGAGATTTACCATGTAATCAAGTTAGTTTTGTTATGGTTTGATCCCTAGTATCCACTATGTTCTGAGATTGATGTTGTTATGACTTTGCTATGCTTAATGCTTGTCACTAGGGGCTGAGTGCCATGATTTCAGATCTGAACCTATTATGTTTTCATGAATATATGTGAGTTCTTGATCCTATCTTGCAAGTCTATAGTCACCTATTATGTGTTATGATCCGACAACCCCGAAGTGACAATAATCGGGATACTTCTCGGTGATGACAATAGTTTGAGGAGTTCATGTATTCACTATGTGTTAATGCTTTGGTCCGGTACTCTATTAAAAGGAGGCTTTAATTGCCCTTAGTTTCCACTAGGACCCCGCTGCCACGGGAGGGTAGGACAAAAGATGCCATGCAAGTTCTTTTCCATAAGCACGTATGACTATATTCGGAATCCATGCCTACATTACATTGATGAACTGGAGCTAGTTCTGTGTCACCCTAGGTTATAACTATTACATGAGGAATCACATCCGACATAATTATCCATCACTGATCCAATGCCTACGATCTTTTCACATATTGTGCTTCGCTTATTTACTTTTCCGTTGCTACTATTACAATCACTACAAAACTGCTATCATTAATTTTGCCACCGTTACCATTACTATCATACTACTTTGCTACTAAATACTTTGCTGCAGATACTAAGTTATCCTTTTTTTGCGACCAGATACTAAGTTATCCAGGTGTGGTTGAATTGACAACTCAACTGCTAATACTTGAGAATATTCTTTGGCTCCCCTTGTGTCGAATCAATAAATTTGGGTTGAATACTCTACCCTCGAAAGCTGTTGCGATCCCCTATACTTGTGGGTTATCAAGACTAATTTCTGGCGCTGTTGCCCGGGAGCATAGCTCTATTCTTTGAGTCACTTGGGATTTATATCTGCTGATCACTATGAAGAACTTGAAAGACACAAGAACTAAGATTTTCCCTCAACTACGAGGGGAGGTAAGGAACTGCCATCTAGCTCTGCACTAGATTCTCCTTCTGTTATGAGTAAGCTTGCGACACCTAAACTTGCTACTGCTATGAATTCTGATGTGTCACATGTTATTGATGATGCCACTTCTGCTATGCATGATACTTATGATGAAACTACTTCTATGCTTGATACTACTGTGCCATTAGGTGAATATCTTGATGAACAACTTGCTAGGGTTAGAGAGAATGAATTTACTGAAGATGAAATTATTGATGATAGTGATGATGAAGGTTCTCCCCCTAATTATGAATTGACTGTTGTTCCAGAGGGTTATGTTATGGATGAAGAAGTTGCTAGAGCTATTTTTGCTTGCAATGATAGATATGATCTTAAGAAGTTATTAGCTAAATGGAAGCAACAATCTCTTAATGCTAGAATGAAACATGACCCCGCTTTTGCTACTTCACCTATCTGTGTTACTGATAAGGATTATGAATTCTCCGTTGATCCTGAAATAATTACTTTGGTTGAATCCGATCCTTTTTATGGCTATGAATCTGAAACTGTTGTGGCACATCTTACCAAGTTGAATGATATAGCCACCCCGTTTACTAATGATGAGAAGTCTCGCTATTATTATATCCTTAAGATATTTCCATTCTCATTAAAGGGTGATACTAAAACTTGGTTTAATTCTCTTGATCCTGGTTGTGTGCGTAGTCCCCATGATATGATTTATTACTTCTCTGCTAAATATTTCCCTGCTCATAAGAAACAAGCTGCCTTGCGGGAAATATATAATTTTGTGCAAATCAAAGAAGAGAGTCCCCCACAATCTTGGGGGAGGCTTCTCCGATTACTTAATGCTTTGCCTGATCATCCTATTAAGAAAAATGAAATACTTGATATCTTTTATAATGGACTAACCGATGCTTCCAAGGACCACTTGGATAGTTGTACTGGTTGTGTTTTCAAGGAAAGAACAGTTGACCAAGCTGAATTGCTATTGAATAATATGTTGACTAATGAAAACAATTGGACTCTTCCTGAGGCAATTCCTAAGCCAATTGAGCCAACTCCTGAGCCTATTCCTAAACCAACTGCGAAGAAGAGGGGCGCTCTATTTCTCAGTCCTGAAGATATGCAAGAGGCAAAGAAATCAATGAAAGAAAAATGTATTAAAGCTGAAGATGTTAAGAATTTACCTCTTATTGAAGAAATACATGGCCTTAATATACCTCCTATTGAAGAAACACATTGTCTTGATGACCCGACACAGGTAGTAAAGGTAAATTCTCTCTATAGATATGATAAAGTTGAAATCCCGTCTACTAAATTTCATAGCCCATGCTTACATGAATTTGATGACTTTATGTATAGACAATAAAGTTTCAATGCTTATGTTGGTAGAGAATTAAAAATAATGCTTTCGAGATAGGACGTTTGAGTGATTATATGGCTAGAGTTAAAGGTGAACTTAAACTCATTAGCAAATATGCTTCTATGGTTACCACTCAAGCTGAACAAGTACTTAAAGCTCAAAGTGATTTGCTCGATGAATTGAATAAAAAACATGACTTTGCTGTTAGAGTGGCTACTAGAACTGGTAGAATGACTCGGGAACCTTTGTATCCTGAAGGCCACCCTAAGAGAATTGAGCAAGATTCTCACAGAAATAATGTAGATGCACCTAGTCCTTCTAAAAAGAAAAAAAAGAAAAATGATAGGACTTTGTATGCTTCTAGTGAACCTGTTGTAGACACACATGAGAATCCCAATGATATTTCTATTTCTGATGCTGAAACACAATCAGGTGATGAACATGAACCTAGTGATAATGTTAATGATAATGTTCATGTTAACGCTCAACCTAGCAATAATAATGAAGTAGAGATTGAACCTGCTGTGGATCTTGATAACCCACAATCAAAGAATCAACGTTATGATAAAAAATGATTTTGTTGCTAGGAAGCATGGTAGAGAAAGAGAACCATGGGTTCAAAAACCCATGCCTTTTCCTCCCAAACCACCCAAGACAAATGATGATGAAGATTTTGAGCGCTTTGTTGAAATGATTAGACCTATCTTCTTACGTATGCGCTTAACTGATATGCTTAAATTAAATCCTTATGCTAAATACATGAAGGATATCATTACAAATAAAAGAAAGATACCGGAAGCTGAAATTTCCACCATGCTTCCTAATTACACTTTTAAAGGTGGAAAAGCAAAGAAACTTGGAGATCCAGGGGTACCAACTATACCATGCTCCATTAAAAGAAATTATGTTAAAACTGCTTTATGTGATCTTGGAGCCGGTGTTAGTGTTATGCCTCTCTCTTTATATCGTAGACTTGAATTGAATAAGTTGACACCTACTGAAATATCTTTCCAAATGGCTGATAAATAAACTGCTATACCTGTCTGTATTTGTGAGGATGTGCCTGTTGTGGTTGCAAATGTCACTATCTTAACAGACTTTGTTATTCTTGATATTCCCGAGGACGATAGTATGTCGATTATCCTTGGTAGACCCTTTTTGAATACTACAGGGGATGTTATTGATTGCAACAAAAGCAATGTCACTTTTCATGTTAATGGTAATGAGCATACGGTACACTTTCTGAGGAAACAACCTCGAGTTCATAGCATCAATTCTATTGGAAAAGTTCCAACTATCTGTTGGTGGGAAATGACACCTATGGGATCACGAGGATCCCTTCTGCAGTTGCGGGGGCGCAGGGTTGCGAGAAGAGCAGGATTAGTAATCAGCACAAGGATCGTTTACCTAGGTTCGGGCCGCGAGGAATGCGTAAAACCCTAGTCCTGCTTTGGTGGATGTATTGGATGTTCTTGAGCTCTTGAACTAGCTACGGTGGCTGCGTGGTTCAAAAGAGCCGAATCCCTCTCCAGTACGCGATGGGCCCCCTTTTATAGTCGAAATGGGCTGCCACAGTGGCACATAGGAGGTGGAAAGGCCTACAGTGCTATGAGCTTATCGCTCATATTACAGGACAAGGCGCATTTAATGCGCAACTTAGGTGTCCTCTTGCTTTATCGGGGACGGGAGCGAGGCCCGTCCCGTCCGTCGCCGCTCCTCCTCACTTCAACACGCGCCCTGGCCAGCGATGCATGCGGTGCCATGTAGGTAGGCAAGAAGCTGAGGTGGCGTGGTGGTGGAGCCTTCACGAAGATCTGCATGCCGCCACGTAGGCGTGTGCTGAGTTGGCCTGGAAGCTGCATGTTGCCATGCAGGTGCCTGCCCAGCTGGTTGAGCTGGCAATTGCATGTGAACGGCGGCGAAGACTTGGTTGGTGCGGGCCTGACAGTGGCCCCGCTGACGCCCTTGGCAAGGGTCTTGCCGTGGCGCGCTGTCGTCCCCGGCAAGGATCTTGCCGGGGTCTTGTGGGTTTCCTCGGCAAGAATCTTGTTGAGGATCATTGCTTTCCAATCCTCATCTAATCTTGAATATTCTTTGTCTTCACAAAGATCTGCATGCCACCATGGAGGTTCCTCCTGAGCCCTGGCCCAACGTAGTTGATGGTGTTGGAGACCGTGGGGTCAAGGGTGGCTCATTTTGCTGGTGTGGGCGAGCCGCCCCGGCAAGGGTCTTACCGGGGCTGCTGAGGCTGCCCTAGCAAGGGTCTTGCCGGGGAAACCTGCTTCGTCCATCTGCTCTCTGTGGTCTCGGTCTTGGCGTTGCTTTGATACTGTGGCTCTGATTTCCTGTGTCCGCCCTGCTTAAGTGTGGCCATGGGCGTGGCTCTGACTGCCCGTGCACAAATAAGGGGTACAAAAGAGCGCCCCTATTTTAGTACACCGACAGGAGCCCACGGGCCTGGTCCACACATAAGCGCGACACGTTGTTTGGCCAGGCCCAGAACGGTGTGCGGGCAGGCGGGGCGGATTTTACCGCGGTAAAACTTTTCACGCGCTGCGTTTCCCATGACCCGTGTTGAACGTGGGATGTGGAAGGGTGTGCGTGACGTGGGTGGCATGCGTGGGGCGGTTCCCGCCCGCATGCGTCACATCGTAGTAAATGGGCAGCGCGACCCGCACCTTCCCCATAAAAAGGGATAACCACGAGCTTACCGTTCGTTTTACCCTCCGCACAATCCCAATCTCGAAAGCCTCTGTTCGCCTTCCTCTTCTTCCCCAAGATTCGCTCTTGATCGCCCCCGTCCTCTGTTTCTTTCCCCCCTTCCCCAGCCGCCATGGCACCAAAGTCCACCAAGGGAAAGGGAGTGGCCAAGGATGCCGGAGCGGCAGAGCCGCCGGAGAGTGTGCTGGCGGTGCAGCGGACGCAGTCTGCCTTCTTCCCCTCGACAGTCATGTGTTCGAGCTCCGGGAGGTCTTCAAGCCCCTGTGGGGGGTGAAGACGGGGGGATAGGAGTTGGGGCACCCAGCCACGCGCGTCATCCCCGCCAACTGCGTCGAGGCTGCCCCGAATCGGTACCCTTTCTTTGTCAACTATTTCTCCTGCGGGCTTTGCCCTCCCTTCTCTGATTTCTTCTGTGACATTATGCACACCTTTGGCTTACGCCTCTTGGATTTCACCCCGAATGCTGTAGCGTGCATGGCCCTTTTCGCGCACCTCTGCAAAGGTTTCGCCGGGGTGCACCCCAATACGGCGCTTTTCCGCCATTACTTCTTCCCTCAGATCCAAACAGGAGGCGCCATTTCTGGTTGCATCACCTGGATCCCAAGGTCCACAGGAGCGTACCCGAATGGCGCCATGAGGGAGAGGTGGGAAGAATGGCGGGGCCAGTGGTGCTGGATCGAAGAGGAGGACCCGCCTGCATTCTGCGAAGTTCGTCGAGTGTCGCCAGTCTGTAGAGGCGATTGGAGCGAGGTCGACATTGACGACGAGAAGCTCATAATCTCCACCACCAGGATCCTTCGGTCCACCAAGGCCGGGCTCACCCTCGAGATGATAAGGGTGGACTTCATCCGCCGCTGGATCGCCCCGCTGCACAACAAGGGGAGGCCGGCCTGGCTCTTCACGAACCCCGCCGACATCATGCGGCTTCGCCCCAGTCTCGACCACAATTTCATGATGATGGGGCACACCCATTTCTGCCAGCGGCTCTTCCAGCTTGACGTGGTCCGTGACGGCGAGTTCGAGCGGACTGGCAAGGCCGTGAGGACCGCCACGAAGGCCGACAAGGTCTTCAAGGGGCCCTTGTTCAAGTTGCCGACGAGAGTGGTCCCGCTGTGCAATAATTCGTGCCGGAACAAGATCATCGCCATGATGCCAGACTACAATGCGCATGGCCCTCACCCGAGCTGGGTCAAGCCGGAGGATATCGAGGTGCAGCAGTTCTTTGACACTCTGCACGAGGGATACATTAACACCGACACCGAGCGGCTGCTCGTCCAAGACACCACCCAGGCGGAGCTCGACTACATCGCCACCAGGGCGAGGGAGGCGCAGCTTGCCGAGGAGGCCGGCAGCACCGGCGGCGTGGATGACAAGGACGCGACGACTGCGGAGGAGGAGGAGCTCGCCAGGTGGGCAGAGGCCATCGGGGAGGCCAGCAACGCCGGCACCGGGGCTCCTCTTGTTGAGGATGCGGCTGACGAGTCGTCAGGGGAGGAGGCCGGGGCCTTTGACCCTCCGGCCTCAGGGAGAAAGCGAGTCCTGCGCCGGGCCACTTCCGGTGAGCCGGTATGACCCGTCAAGGTCGCGCGTGATGACCCACAAGTGTAGGGGGATCAATCGTAGTCCTTTTAATAAGTAAGACTGTCGAACCCAACGGGGAGCAAAAGGAAATGATAAGCGGTTTTCAGTAAGGTTTTCTCTGCAAGCACTGAAATTGTAGGTGATAGATAGTTTCGTGATAAGATAAATAGTAACGAGTCACAAGTAAATAAAATAAATAAAGTGCAGCAAGGTGGCCCAATCCTTTATGTAGCAAAGGATAAGCCTGAACAATTTCTAATAATGAGGAAGGAGCTCCCGAGGACACACGGGAATTATCATCAAGCTAGTTTTCATCACGTTCATATGATTCGGGTTCGGTACTTTGATAATTTGATATGTGGGTGGACCAGTACTTGGGTACTGCCCTAACTTGGACAAGCATCCCACTTATGATTAACCCCTATTGCAAGCATCCGCAACTACAAAATAAGTATTAAGGTAAACCTAACCACAACATTAAACATATGGATCCATATCAGCCCCTAATGAAGCAATGCATAAACTAGGTTTAAGCTTCTGTCACTCTAGCAACCCATCATCTACTTATTACTTCCCCGTGCCTTCCTCTAGGCCCAAATAATGGTGAAGTTTCATGTAGTCGACGTTCACATAACACCACTAGAGGAAAAGACAACATACATCTCATCAAAATATCGAACGAATACCAAATTCACATGACTACTAATAGCAAGACTTCACCCATGTCCTCAGGAACGAACGTAACTACTCACAAAGCATATTCATGTTCATAATCAGAGGAGTAATAATATGCATAAAGGATCTGAACATATGATCTTCCACCAAGTAAACCAATTAGCATCAACTAGAAGGAGTAATCAACACTACTAGCAACCCACAGGTACCAATTTGTGGTTTTGATACAAGATTGGATACAAGAGATGAACTAGGTTTTTGAGAGGAGATGGTGCTGGTGAAGATGTTGATGAAGATTGACCCTCTCCTGATGAGAGGATCGTTGGTGATGATCTTGGTGATGATTTCCTCTTCCCGGAGGGAAGTGTCCCTGGCAGAACAGCTCCGCCAGAGCCCTAGATTAGTCCGCCAAGGTTCCGCCTCGTGGCGGCGGAGTTTCATCCCGTAAGCTTGCCCCCGATTTTTTCCAGTGTAAGAGTGATGATATAGCATAAGATGGACACCGGAGGCCCACCAGGGGGCCCAGGAGATAGGGGCGCGCCCTATAGGGGGGGCGCCCCCTGTCTCCTGGACAGGGTGTGGGCCCCCTAGTGTATTTCTTTCGCTCAGAAGTTCTTATTAATTCCAAAAAGTTGTTTCATGGAGTTTCAGGACTTTTGGAGCTGTGCAGAATAGGTCTCCAACGTTTGCTCCTTTTCCAGCCAGAATTCCAGCTGCCGGCATTCCCCCTCTTCATGGTAAACCTTGTAAAATAAGAGAGAATAGTCATAAGTATTGAGATATAATGTCTAATAATAGCCCATAATGCAATAAATATTGATATAAAAGCATGATGCAAAATGGACGTATCAACTCCCCCAAGCTTAGACCTCGCTTGTCCTCAAGTGGAAGCCGAAATCGAAAAATATGTCCACATGTTTAGAGATAGAGGTGTCGATAAAAATAAAATACGGACATAAGGGCATCATGATCATTCTTATAATTGCAACATATATAGAATTTATCATATGAATTCCTACGCTCAAGTAACAATCAATCCACAATGTCAAGTATGATTCAAAAACTTCATTGGGAACTAATAAACTATAATCTTAGTCATTGAAGCAATTGCAATTTATCGTAACATCTGAAAGAGTCAACAATAGAGCTTTTCAACAAGTTCACATACTCAACTATCTTGTAGTCTTCTATAATTGCTAACACTCACACAATACTCGTGGTTATGGAGTTTCGGCCAGACACTGAGAAAGATAGGGGCTTATTGTGTTGCCTCCCAACGTATTCACCTTTAGGTGATGTCAACAATAATAGCCCATGCTAACTAACATCCAGTTGGATATATATATCATGATCTTTCACACACGAGGAGCTTGCCAAAGGATAAAATGAAAAGGGAAAGGTGAGGATCACCTTGACTCAAACATAAAGTAAAAACATAAAGTAAAAGATAGGCCATACGCAAAGGGAAGCAGAGGTTGTCATGTGCATTTAGGGTTGATGCACAAAATCTTAATGCAAAAGAACGTCACTTTATATTACCCCTTGCATGCGGACCTTTATTTATAAGTCCGTCACTTTTATTACTTCCACAACAAGTTCGTACAAAGCTTATTTTCTCTGCACTAATAAGTCATACATATTTAGATAGCAATTTTTATTGCTTACAACATGACAACTTACTTGAAGGATCTTACTCAATCTATAGGTAGGTATGGTGGACTCTCATGGCAAAACTGGGTTTAAGGATAATTGGAAGCACAAGTAGTATCTCTACTTGGTGCAAGGAGTTTGGCTAGCATGAGGGGGAAATGCAAGCTCAACATGTTTGGAAGGTCAATGACAATATACTTTAACTGGGATGCCGGAATACATAAACCATTGCGTTGTCTTCCTTGTCCAACGTCAACTCTTTTAGCATGTCATACTTAATGAGTGCTCCCAATTATAAAAGGTGTCCAAGATAATATATTTATATGTGAACCCCTCTTTCCTTATCACTTCCTATTAATTGCAACGATGACCAAGGCTAAGTTTATCAACTCTCAACAATTTTTAAGCCTCATACTTTCTATATGTGAAGTTATCACTATCCATAAGATCAATATGAATTCTTTTATTCTTTCCACTTTCTCAAGATCATAGCAACATAGCAAAGCCCTTGACTCAACACTAATATTTATTATAGATAGCTCACGTACTCGATTACAAAAAGAGATCACAAAGCAAAACTCAAACTACTTTATATCAAAACTTTAATCTAATAGATCAAGATACTACTAAAAGGATCAAACTAAATAAAGCAGTAAAGATAGGAGTGTGATGGTGATATGATACCGGGGCACCTCCCCCAAGCTTGGCAGTTGCCAAGGGGAGTGCCCATACCCATGTGATTATTTCTCCGTCTTCACGGTTGGTGTTATGATCTTCTTGGCGATGATGCCCTTCAGGATACGGTTCTCCTCCTCGAGCTTATTGACTTGTTGTTTGAGGTCTATAATTTCTTTACGGAGCTTGCCCGTAATGGCCAAAGCTCCCTTTACCCAAGGATGCTGCATAGCTTCTGGAGAACAAGTGAAACTCTTTTTCATATTTTCATAAGAAAGAAATCTAGAGTTGGAAGGAGTGACCGAAGTAGGGACATCCAGGCTAGGTAGTTCCCCCATATAGAATTCTGCTCGGAGACGAGAGGTAACTTCTTGATCCTCCTCCATGGCATCTCTCCTTTTCAGATCAGCCTCCATCTCATCCTCCGTTGATGGTCCAAAGTGATAGGCATCACTATTTGCTCCTGGACCTGGCATTGGTTGAGACACCCGACTCTCCCCAACTGACTCCTGAGAAGACATCTTGCTTTATTCTGCAACAGGAATAGCTCGAAACGAAAACAGGGGATATTTGCGTGATACGGTGGTCAAAACCTTGGGGAGTATGTATAATGAATTTTTACCGACCAAACTACGTAATGTGCAATAAAACGGAGTCCGGGAGGCACACGAGGTGCCCACGAGACAGGGGGCACACCTAGTAGGGGGGGGGAGCCCTCCTCTCTCATGGGAGCCTCGTGTCCCTTTCGGACTACTTCTTTCTTCCTAAAATTCTTAAATATTCCAAAACTAATAAATATTGCCATTGGAGTTGTTTTGGAGTTGGTTTACTTACCGTACCACTTACCTATACCTTTTCGGAGTCTGGAACGTTCTGGAAAGTGTCCTTTTTGTATTCCTCAGGGGTTACGGTTTTAATAATATTAGTTTCAACATTGATAGGATTACCTGAAATATAATGTTTAATTCTTTGACTGTTTACCACCCTTGGACTCATGCCTTCGAAGTTGTTGATTTTTATGGCACCAGAACGATAGACCTCCTCGATAACGTATGGACCTTCCCATTTTGAGGGAAGTTTTCCTGCAAAAAATCTTAAACGAGAGTTGAATAATAATACATAGTCTCCTACGTTAAACTCATGCTTTTGTATCCTCTTATCATGCCAACGTTCGACTTTTTCTTTAAATAGCTTGGCATTCTCATACGCTTGGGTTCTCCATTCATCCAGTGAGCTAATATCAAATAACCTCTTCTCGCCAGCAAGTTTGAAGTCATAATTGAGCTCTTTAATAGCCCAATATGCCTTATGTTCAAGTTCAAGAGGTAAATGACACACTTTTCCATAAACCATCTTATATGGAGACATACCCATAGGATTTTTGTATGCAGTTCTATAGGCCCATAATGCATCATCAAGTTTTTTGGACCAATTCTTTCTAGATCTACTCACAGTCTTTTGCAAAATTAATTTGAGTTCTCTATTGCTCAACTCTACTTGACCACTAGACTGCGGATGATAAGGAGATGCGATTCTAGGATTGACATCATACTTAGTAAGCATCTTACGGAAAGCACCATGAATAAAATGTGAACCACCATCAGTCATAAGAAATCTAGGGACTCCAAACCTCGGAAAAATAACTTCTTTGAGCATTTTAATAGAAGTGTTATGATCAGCACTACTAGTTGGAATAGCTTCTACCCACTTAGTAACATAATCAACAGCAACTAAAATATGCGTATAACCATTAGAGGCAGGAAAAGGTCCCATATAATCAAACCCCAAACATCAAACGGTTCAATAACAAGAGAATAATTCATAGGCATTTCTTGACGTCTACTAATGTTACCTATTCTTTGACATTCATCACAAGATAATACAAACTTACGAGCATCTTTGAAGAGAGTAGGACAATAAAAACCAGATTGTAGTACCTTGTGTGCAGTTCTATCTCCAGCGTGGTGTCCTCCATAATATTCAGAGTGACACTTGCGTAGGATCTGTTCCTGTTCATGCTCAGGCACACAACGTCTAATAACACCATCTACTCCTTCTTTATAAAGGTGTGGATCATCCCAGAAGTAATGTCTTAAATCATAAAATAACCTTTTCTTTTGCTGGTATGTGAGACTAGGCGGTATAAATTTAGCAACAATGTAATTAGCATAATAAGCATACCAAGGAGCAGTACGAGAAGCATTGACGACCGCTAATTGTTCAAGAGGAAAGCTATCATTAATAGGCAGTGGGTCATCAAGAACATTCCCTAGCCTAGACAAGTTATCTGCAACGGGGTTCTCAGCTCCCTTTCTATCAATAATATGCAAGTCAAATTCTTGGAGCAAGAGAACCCATCTAATTAGTCTAGGCTTAGCATCTTTCTTTTCCATAAGATATTTAATAGCAGCATGATCAGTGTGAATAGTGACTTTGGAATCAACAATATAAGGTCTAAACTTATCACATGCAAACACAACTGCTAAGAACTCTTTTTCAGTAGTAGCATAATTCCTCTAGGCAGTATCAAGAGTCTTACTAGCATACTGGATAACATTCAATTTCTTATCGACTCTTTGCCCTAGAACAACACCTACAACATAATCACTAGCATCACACATAATTTCAAAAGGTAAATTCCAATCAGGTGGCTGAACAATAGGTGCAGTAATCAGAGCTTTCTTAAGGGTTTCAAATGCTTCTACACAATCATCATCAAAGACAAAAGGAATATATTTTTGCAATGAATTAGTAAGAGGTCTAGAGATTTTAGAAATGTCCTTAATGAACCTCCTATAAAAACCGGCATGACCAAGGAAACTTCTTATACCTTTTATGTCCTTGGGACATGGCATCTTTTCAATAGCATCAACTTTGGCTTTATCAACTTCAATACCTCTCTCGGAGATCTTGTGCCCCAAGACAATGCCTTCATTAACCATAAAGTGACACTTTTCCCAATTTAGGATGAGATTAGTGTCTTCGCATCTCTGGAAAATTCGATCAAGGTTGCTCAAACAATCATTAAAAGAGGATCCATGGACGGAGAAGTCATCCATGAATACCTCACAAATCTTTTCACAAAAATCAGATAATATAGCCATCATACATCTTTGAAAGGTAGCAGGTGCATTACATAAACCGAAAGGAATACGCCTATAAGCAAAAGTACCAAAAGGGCAAGTAAAAGTAGTTTAAGATTGATCCTTCGCTGACACAGGTATCTGAGAGAAACCAGAATAACCATCTAACAAGCAGAAATGTGTGTGTTTGGATAGTCTTTCTAGCATTTGATCAATAAAAGGTAAGGGGTAATGATCTTTCTTAGTAGCTTTATTTAACTTACGGAAATCGATTACCATCCTATAACCTGTAATAATTCTTTGCGGGATCAATTCATCTTTATCATTAGGAACAACGGTAATACCTCCCTTTTTAGGAACACAATGGACATGGCTTACCCATTCACTATCAGCAACGGGATAAATAATACCTGCCTCAAGGAGCTTTAGTATCTCCTTTCTTACCACTTCCTTCATCTTGGGATTTAATCGACTTTGAGGATCTCTAACTGGTTTGGCATTGTCCTCCATATTAATTTTGTGTTGGCATAACGTGGGACTGACGCCCTTAAGATCATCCAGAGTATATCCAATAGCAGCTCGATGCTTCTTCAGAGTTTTCAATAATCTTTCTTCTTCTTTCTCTGAAAGGTTAGCACTAATAATAACAGGATATATTTCTTTTTCATCAAGATAAGCATACTTAAGATTATCGGGTAAAGGTTTGAGGTCAAACACGGGATCACCCTTGAGTGGAGGGGGATCCCCAAGAATTTCAACAGGAAGGTTATGTTTTAGCATAGGTTCCTGTTTAAGGAACACTTCATCTATTTCCCTTCTTTCCTTCATAAACATATCGTTTTCATGATCTAGCAAGTATTGTTCTAACAGATCAGTTGGAGGAACAACAATGGAAGCAAGACCAATAATTTCATCCTTACTAGGTGGTTCCCTTTCATGAGGTCGTCTACTAAACTTAGCGAAATTAAACTCATGAGACATACCATCTATGCCAACAGTGATGATATTCTTTTTACAATTAATCTTAGCACTAGCTGTATTCAAGAAGGGTCTACCAAAAATAATGGGACAAAAATCATCTTGTGGGGAACCAAGAACAAGGAAATCAGCAGTGTATTTAACCTTCCCACACAAAACTTCAACATCTCTAACAATCCCAAAGGGTTTAATGGTATCCCTATTAGCAAGATTAATAGTAACATCAATGTCTGCTAATTCAATGGGTGCAATGTCGTGCATAATTTCTTTATATAGATCATAGGGTATAGCACTAGCACTAGCACCCATATCACATAAACCATGATAACAATGATCTCCTATTTTAATAGAAATAACAGGAATGCCTACGACAGGTCTACGTGTCTTAGCATCTGGCCTAGCAATATTAGCAGACTCACCACATAAAGAAATAACATGCCCATCTAAATCCTCATCCAAGAGATCTTTAACCATAGAAATACTAGGTTCAACATTAAATTGCTCAGGAGGTGTATAAGTCCTAGTATTACTCTTACAAAAAACTGTCGAAGCTTTAGCATGATCCTTTATCCTAACAGGAAAAGGAGGTTTTTCAACACAAGCAGTAGGAACAATAGGATCGCTATAGGTAATAGTCTTTTCTTCGACTGTAATAGGTGAAACTACTTTCACTTCAACAGGAAGATTATATTTAAACCACTTCTCTTTAGGGAGATCAACGTGAGTAGCAAAAGATTCACAGAAAGTAGCTACTATCTCAGAGTCAAGTCCATACTTAGCGCTAAATCCGCGAAAAGCATCGGTATCCATAAAAGATTTAACACAATCGAACTTAGGTGTCATACCTGACTCCTTACCATCATCGGAACCCCAATCTTCAGAGTTGCGTTTAATTCTTTCCAATAAGTCCCATTTGAAATCAATAGTCTTCAGCATATAAGAACCAGCACAGGGAGTATCGAGCAGGTTGCGATTATCAAGAGAAAGCCGAGCATAAAAATTCTGAATAATCATTTCCCGAGAGAGCTCATGATTGGGGCATGAATATAACATTGACTTAAGCCTCCCCAAGCTTGAGAGATGCTTTCTCCTTCGCGAGGCCAGTAATTATATATGTAATTACGATCACGATGAACAAGATGCATAGGATAGAACTTCTGGTGAAATTCCAACTTCAATCGCTTATAATTCCAAGATCTCGTATCATCACATAGCCTATACCATGTCAATGCATTCCCTGCAAAGATAAAGGGAAGACCTTCCTTTTGACAACATCATCGGGAATACCTGCAAGCTTAAATAATCCACAAACTTCATCCACAAAGATAAGGTGTAAATCGGGATGCAATGTTCCGTCTCCTGCAAATGGATTAGCTAGCAGTTTCTCTATCATACCTGAAGGAATCTCAAAGTAAATATTTTCATAAAGTTTAGTAGGTTGAGGAGAAACTCTTTGCTCTTCTGGTTGGGGTGAAGATACCCCGAACAAGCCCCTCAAAGGATTAGTTTCCATAGTGACAAGTAATAGAAAATTTTAGCACACTATATAAATGTTTCCTTACCAAGTTCCACTCACCAAAAGCGCTACACTCCCCGGCAACGGCGCCAGAAAAGAGTCTTGATGACCCACAAGTGTAGGGGATCAATCGTAGTCCTTTCGATTAGTAAGAGTGTCGAACCCAACGAGGAGCAGAAGGAAATGATAAGCGGTTTTCAGTAAGGTTTTCTCTGCAAGCACTGAAATTGTAGGTGATAGATAGTTTCGTGATAAGATAAATAGTAACGAGTAACAAGTAAATAAAATAAATAAAGTGCAGCAAGGTGGACCAATCCTTTATGTAGCAAAGGATAAGCCTGGACAAATTCTAATAATGAGGAAGGAGCTCCCGAGGACACATGGGAATTATCGTCAAGCTAGTTTTCATCACGTTCATATGATTCATGTTCGGTACTTTGATAATTTGATATGTGGGTGGACCGGTACTTGGGTACTGCCCTAACTTGGACAAGCATCCCACTTATGATTAACCCCTATTGTAAGCATCCGCAACTACAAAAGAAGTATTAAGGTAAACGTAACCACAACATTAAACATATGGATCCATATCAGCCCCTAACGAAGCAATGCATAAACTAGGGTTTAAGCTTCTGTCACTCTAGCAACCCATCATCTACTCATTACTTCCCCATGCCTTCCTCTAGGCCCAAATAATGGTGAAGTGTCAAGTAGTCGACGTTCACATAACACCACTAGAGGAAAAGACAACATACATCTCATCAAAATATCGAACGAATACCAAATTCACATGACTACTAATAGCAAGACTTCACCCATGTCCTCAGGAACAAACATAACTACTTACAAAGCATATTCATGTTCATAATCAGAGGAGTAATAATATGCATAAAGGATCTGAACATATGATCTTCCACCAATTAAACCAATTAGCATCAACTACAAGGAGTAATCAACACTACTAGCAACCCACAGGTACCAAATTGTGGTTTTGATACAAGATTGGATACAAGAGATGAACTAGGGTTTTGAGAGGAGATGGTGCTGGTGAAGATGTTGATGAAGATTGACCCTCTCCCGATGAGAGGATCATTGGTGATGACGTTGGTGATGATTTCCCCCTCCCGGAGGGAAGTGTCCCCGACAGAACATCTCTGCCAGAGCCCTAGATTGGTTCCGCCAAGGTTCCGCCTCGTGGCGGCGGAGTTTCGTCCCGTAAGCTTGCCCCCGATTTTTTCCAGTGTAAGAGTGATGATATAGCAGAAGATGGACACCGGAGGCCCACCAGGGGGCCCAGGAGATAGGGGGCGCGCCCTATTGGGGGAGGGGGGGCGCCCCCTGTGTCCTGGACAGTGTGTGGGCCCCCTGGTGTATTTCTTTCGCTCAGAAATTCTTATTAATTCCAAATAGTTGTTTCGTGGAGTTTCAGGACTTTTGGAGCTGTGCAGAATAGGTTTCCAACGTTTGCTCCTTTTCCAGCCAGAATTCTAGCTGCCGGCATTCCCCCTCTTCATGGTAAACCTTGTAAAATAAGAGAGAATAGCCATAAGTATTGAGATATAATGTGTAATAACAACCCATAATGCAATAAATATTGATATAAAAGCATGATGCAAAATGGACGTATCAGCGCGGTGGCCGAAATCCCCGGAGTAGTCCGTGCGCCAGACAAGGGCCATGGCGGCGAAGAAGGTGGTGAAGGACGCGACGGCGAAGAAGAAGGCATCTGCCTCCTTTTCATCCAAATCCGTGCAGACTCCACCCCCTCCCCTCTTTTGGCAGACGTCAATGCGGGGGTCGCCTTCGACTTCGGGTCACTGAGCCCCAGGAGGAAGAGGAAAGCAACAAAGGAGGAAGTGGACGACGCGTAAGCATTCTGCTTCTTTTCGCCATCTCTGTTTCCTCACTCTGTGCCACTTGTCTTGACTTGTCTTTGTCTTTGCAGGGACGTGGAGACACTAGCCCAGAGAGTGAAGAGGGCCAAGGCCTCGGTGGGCGGCCAGCCCCCGGCTGGTACTTCAGGGGCGCCACTGGTGGTGTTGAGAAGCCTAGACATCAGCCCCCAGCACAGCCCCCAGCGTAAGTTCATTACTCTCCCCTCATTGGCATGTGTTAGGGGCATGACACTCTGGTGCTGACCTTGCCGGGTGCGCAGGAGGAGGGCAGCAGCAGGAGGAGCCGCAGAGGGCTACTCCTAACAGGCCGCCCCCATCGACCAAGCCGCCCCGAGCGGCGTCTCCGGTGAGGGCGCCAAGCGCCGAGCCCACGCACATGGAGGAGGAGGAGGAGAACCTAGGCGCTGGCGGCTTCACCTCGGCGCCAAATGCTTGCGGAGAGGGGACTCCTGTTTCCCAGCCTGGGTCTGGTAAGTCGTTCGCCTTTCGTCCCTGCTTTTTCTCTTCTTTTTCTTGGTCTTGGTCTTGCCTCACTCCCTTCTTCGGTATCCAGAGAACGTGGACGCCATTATTGAGGACGTCGCCAAGGCTGCCGAGGCGGACGCCGAGAATATCACCGCCGAGGAGTCCGCCAAGGGCGATGCTGAGGACGCCGCAAAGGGGCCTGCCGGGGAGGCCGGCAAGGCCACCATTAAGGAAGCCGACAAGGGGCCTACCGGGGAGGCCGGCAAGGCCGCTGCCGAGGAGGAGGTGGCTGATGACCAGCCTTCTTCCTCTGCTTCTTCCGGCTCCGGCAAGTACCTGAGGGTGGGTGAGGACTTGTTTGTCCACCTGCCAGGCGCGTCGAGTACTAGGACACCCATCGAGGGACAGGTGTTTGACGATGAAGTGCCTGCCGCCTCCGGGCTCGAGGTCGTCGATGAGCCAAGCGTTGGTGGCGATGGCTCCCAGGAAGAGCGGCTGATCCAGGCCATGGGTGCCAGCTTCCGGAAGCTCCAGGCGCTCCATCGCGCCCGTTTGGACAAGGCCAAGTCTAGGACGGTGATGGTGGAGAAGGCGGAGGCGGACCTCCAGGAGTGCTTCACCGAGACGCAGGATTGGTTCCGCCAGGCTCAAGATGAGCTAAAGGCCGCCCAGGGCGAGCTGGCCAAGTGTGACGTGGAGCTTACCATGAAGCTGGCCGACGTCAAAAAGGCCCAAGAGACGGCGAAGAACTTGGCCACCACCGCCGAAGCCGCCCAGACCCAGCACGAGGCCGCACTGAACTCCCGGGAGGAGGACCTTGCCGCGCGCGAGGAGAAGCTCGCCGCCACGCTCCGCGGCAAGGATGAAGAGGTGTAGGAGCTTGCCGCGGCACGGACCCAGGAGCTGGAGCACAAGCACAAGGAGGCGCTCGACGCCCAGGCCTTGGCCCATGGCAATAGGGTGAAGGAATTGGAGGCAGAGCGGGATGTCCTGGCGAAACAAGCCTCGGAGCTGTCCTCGGAAAAGAACACGCTCAACGAGGCCCTAGTTGAGGCACAATCCGAGGTCCTTAGCAGAGCTGAGCAGCTTTCCACCGCCAACGACACCATCAAGGACCTGAAGCTCAAGCTGGAGGGCCTCTAGGGGGCGCTCAAGGAGACCAAAACCTAGGAGGGGGCCCTGACCCAGCGCTTGGCGGCGGTGGAGCAGCTCCGGGCGAACGTGGCCGCCAATCTCAAGGACCAGGTCGATGGCGAGAAACGTTGGATCGGCCGCCTTATCGCTGTTGCCAACAGAATCACCGAGCAATTGACCAAGATGGAAGGTGCCGAACATGAGGTATGCCCCCGAACCAAATCTGAGCCCCAACGCCAGTCTGACCATCTTTTTTGAGAGGCTCCTCAGGGCCCTAGAGCAGCTCCAGTACAACCGGGCGATCTCCTTGGCCGACGAGGCCCGGATGCTTTGCCAGGGAGCCATGACCAAGGTTCTCACCAAGCTGGTGCACTGGAACCCCAGCCTCGACTCTGATGCCTCGCTGGACAGCTGCCCGGATGACGCGGACCTCGCAGTGCTCGAGGAGCGCATTGAGCCCGTCATCAGCCGCATCAGCGGGATCGAGAGGCTGGAGGGCCAGCACCGGGACTAGATGCCCCGTCTCTTGATGCAGCTGCAGGTTCATGACCAAGACAATTCATATCTTTAGTTAGAACCGCAGCAACAATTGGTGTAACATAACTCTGCAGTACTCTTGATATTATCCATGTTATTTTCCTATTCGATTTTTCCTTATGTCCACCCTACGTAACTAGGTAGGCTTGCCGCCACGTAAACCCGGGGCGGCGTCTTGGGGAAGGATCCCCATTGGCCTGCCGGGTGCGCATGCTGCCGGGCGAACCACCTTACCGCCCTTAACGGGGCCACCCGAGCTGTCGAGCTTGACTCGAGTCAAAATCGAGAGCGTTGCCAAGTGCGGAAGGCTACCCCGCCACTCTCGACGCGGCCGCTTTGAGCTGTTGAGCGGACTCGAAACAGAACAAGGGCGTTGCCAATCACGGGAGGCCCCATTTGCGTGCAGATTTTCCATACATAGGCAAGATCTCCGAGGATGATAACCTTATGTATATAAAGGAAATAACTCAAGGCTCTAAATGACTTAGCTTTTCTATTGTCGCGCTAGCGTCCTTCGCGCTCGCAGGTGGCGCCGTTTTCCCCTGGCCGTCTCCTTCGCGGGATCCATGGTGATGAAGAACTGCTAGGCCAACTACTAGACCAGATACTCACAATTGCATCCCCCTACCTGGCGCGCCAAAGATGTCGGTGGGAAACGACACCTATGGGATCACGAGGATCCCTTCTGCGGTTGCAGGGGCGCAGGGTCGTGAGAAGAGCAGGATTAGTAATCAGCACAAGGATCATTCACCCAGGTTCGGTCCGCGAGGAATGCGTAAAACCCTAGTCTTGCTTTGGTGGATGTATTGAATGTTCTTGAGCTGTTGAACTAGCTATGGTGGCTGCGTGGTTCAAAAGAGCTGAATCCCTCTCTAGTACACCATGGGCCTCCTTTTATAGTCGAAAGGGGCTGCCACAGTGGCACACAGGAGGTGGAAAGGCCTACAGTGCTATGAGCTTATCGCTCGTATTACAGGACAAGATGCATTTAATGCGCAGCTTAGGTGTCCTCTTGCTTTATCGGGGACGGGAGCGAGGCCCGTCCCGTCCATCGCCGCTCCTCCTCGCTTCGACTTGCGCCCTGGCCAGCGATGCATGCGGCGCCATGTAGGCAGGCAAACAGCTGAGGTGGCGTGATGGTGGAGCCTTCACAAAGATCTGTATGCCGCCACACAGGCATGTACTGAGTTGGCCTGGAAGCTGCATGTTGCCACGTAGGTGCTTGCCCAGCTGGTTGAGCTGGCAGCTGCATGTAAACGGCGGCAGAGACTTGGTTGGTGTGGGCCTGGCAGTGGCCCCGCTAACACCCTTGGCAAGGGCCTTGCCGGGTGGCCCGGCAAGGGTCTAGCCTTGGCACGCTGTCGTCCCCGACACGGATCTTGCCGGGGGTCTTGTGAGTTTCCTCCGCAAGAATCTTGTCGAGGATCGTTGCTTTCCAATCCTCATCTGATCTTGAATATTCTTTGTCTTCACAAAGATCTGCATGCCACCATGGAGGTGCCTCTCGAGCCCTGGCCCAACGTAGTTGATGGTGTTGGAGACCTTGGGTCGAGGGTGGCTCACTCTGCTGGTGTGGACGGCAAGGGTCTTGTCGGGGCTACTGAGGCTGCCCGGCAAGGGTCTTGCTGGGGAAACCTGCTTCGTCCATATGCTCTTTGTGGTCTCGGTCTTGGCATTGCTTTGATACCATGTTATGGCTCTGATTTCCTGTCTCCGCCCTGCTTAAGTGTAGTTGTGGGCGCGGCTCTGACTGCCCGTGCACAAATAAGGGGTACAAAAGAGCGCCCCTATTTTAGTACACCGACACTATCATTATTGGAGGTTTTGAATCTCCTCTTCCTACTGTCAAGAAAAAGTTTGATATTCTTATTGTTGGGGATGTTCATATCCCCGTTGAGGTAACCTAGTGTTATTCGAAATTTCTCCGGTTCCATGTTATTCGGAATGAGTTTGTTAACAAGACTTGATCAACCTTGTTAGTGGATTCATTTTGATGATCATGATATGGATGAAACTAGAAGGCACAACCTTCTGTACCCTCTTTTTACTTTCTGTTATTTAGAATAAATAAAGAAAAAAAATACTCCCTCCATTCCTAATTATAGGGTCTATAGTTTTTGGCACGAAAATTAAAGAACGGATGTGGAGGGAAAATTTCACAAGTTTTGGGAGAGATTTCACCTGACTAATTGACATGACAAGATAGAGGAGCTTGCTTGATATAAGAATATGTAATAAAATCCCTAAAAAAGTTATCCAAACGAGTGGTGCAATGCAATACACCTTATATTTTAGTTTTTTTCTCAAAAAACTATACACCTTATATCAAGGAACAGAGGGAGTAGTATTATCTGTCCATTTTCTGAATTATCCATGCAATAAAAA
This sequence comes from Triticum dicoccoides, assembly GCF_002162155.2. Classification (NCBI taxonomy): domain Eukaryota; kingdom Viridiplantae; phylum Streptophyta; class Magnoliopsida; order Poales; family Poaceae; genus Triticum; species Triticum dicoccoides. Next base: position 61,519,783 of record NC_041387.1, on the reverse strand, counting down.
ATATCCCGAAAATAAAAGTGCTCCAAATGCCCTGCAAATTTAGTATGATTTTTTATGGAATATTTGAGAATTTTAGGCACTGAAAACACAGTAGGGGGGCAAGCACCTGGCCACGAGGGTGGAGGGCGCGCCCACTCCCCCTGGGCACGCCCCCTGTCTCGTGGGCCCATGATGGCCCCCTTCCACTTATTCCTGCAGCCACACACTCCATCTTCCTCCCAAAAAATCCCCATCCAGCTCAAGCACGAGTTCTAGCTCATTTTGCTATGATTTTCGATCTCCTTGCTCAAAGCTCCATTCACAAAACTGCTTTGGGAGATTGTTGCTTGGTATGTGACTCCTCCATTGGTCCAATTAGTTTTTGTTCTAGTGCTTTATTCATTGCAAATTTTTGCTGCATAAGTGACCCTGTTCTTGACCTTGCATGTCAAATTTATGAGGTCCCAAGTAATTCTAATGCATGATATAGGCTCTAGGCACTTGTGGGAGTAGTTGCTATCAATCTTGTTTAGTTTGATTCACTTTTATTTTGAAGTTACTAAAAATTTCAGAAATTTTTCAGAGAAAGAAATATGTCCAGGAGAATGTACCAAGGTGGTTCCTACACAAAGAGAGGACCTAGGTGTGCTATGCGTGAGCAAGACTATGAACCACCAAGGGAAGCTGAGGTACGGTCGTGTGAATGGCCGTCAGACGAGTTTATGGTTAATGTAGGCATCAAGGATGAATTTGACGCATATGTGCGTAATGCCGATCTTGAGGACTTCATACAAGATAAGTGTCCTCAGTACTACTGATTCATTCGTGAGAAGATTTAAATATACATCTTCACGTAATTCTCAGAATGTCCTAGAAGATTTTACTACTGCTTGCAAACTCCCGCAGTGGGGCAATGTTCATGAACCCCACAAATCTGAATATAAAGACTTTCTTGCTAGTATCACTGTGGGAGAATATAAGGATATAGCACACGCTACCATAGGGAGCATTCATTTTCCTGCTATACATTATTTTGCTCTCTTCATTGGTAGATGCATTAACGGTAAAGATGAAGCATGTCACATGTGTGTCCCTGATCTTTGTGTCCTCAAGAGTGCTGTATTAGGTAATAAAGATTATAACTTGGGGGGCAATAGTTGCACGTAGGTTGCATAGTAATGGTATATCTGCAGATTTATTTGGAGGAATTTATGCAACCCGTGTTGCTAATTATCTTAGTATAGCTCCATGTGAGGGTGATATAGAGTTGCCTGCCGCCTATTTAGATTTTGACGCTATGGTCAGGCACCGTTTTCTTGTGAGGAATGAACAATTTCTCTAGTATCGACTAATCTTTGACAGACGTCATGCTGTCCATGTTACTCTCCCTGCTCCTTCCCTTTTTGATTACCAGGCAAAACGAAGATATGTTGTTACCAGGGAGGAGGCAGACGAACACAAGAGGAGAGCGGAGGCAGCTCGCCAACATGCCACAGCTCAGGAGGCATTGGCTGCTGCATCTTAGTACGACCCCGGTTATAACTTCGGATATCAGCCAGGTTATCCTTGGCATTAGACCAACTTAGGCCAAAAGCCTAAGCTTGGGGGAGTACGTATTTCTCGCCGACTTTACATTCATGTTCACACACTTATTCTAGTTGTTGGTGCTCATACTCTTTCATTGTATTAGCCATGCTAGTTAATTTCTTTTTCTAGCTTTCTTCTTGTGTGTTTCATAAACCTTAAGAAAACCAAAAAAAGTTAGTTTAATTTCCATGCTTATAGTAGTAATTAAAATGAAAACCCAAAAAGATTTATCGTTCTTATTTTACTTGTTGGGAGCTTTCCCGTGTAAATAGTTTTATTTTCTTTTCTTTTTTGGGGAGGGGTCGAGAGTAGAAGACCATAATGAACATGTTTAGTGGCTCTCATATGCATGATTGTTGATTTAACCTAGAGCCCATATTACTTTGTCTTCTCTCTTGAATTGAATGCTTGCAGATTCCAGCTTAGTCCAATGCATGTGAACTATTATTATTATACACACCGTTCGGTTGTGCAAGTGAAAGGCAATAATGACGATATATGATGGACTGATTGAGATGAGAAAAGCTGGTATGAACTCGACCTCTCTTATTTTTGTAAATATGTTGAGTTCATCGTTCCTGATTCAGCTTATTATGAATAAACATGTTTGCAATGACATTTAGAGATCATAGTTACTTATGCCATGCGTAATTAGCTATGAGTTTATAATGGTTTACCTTGCGTGCCAACATGCTATTAAAATGGTTATGATGTGGTATGATGAGATGGTATCCTCCTTTGAATGAATTGAGTGACTCGACTTGGCACATGTTCACGCATGTAGTTGAAACAAATCAACATAGCCTTCACGATATTTATGTTCATGGTGGATTATATCCTACTCATGCTTGCACCTGGTGTAGATTAATTTAAATACATGTTCATGACTATTGTCGCTCTCTCAGTTGGTCGCTTTCCAGTCTTTTGCTAGCCTTCATCTGTACTAAGCGGGAATACTGCTTGTGCATCCAAACTCCATAAACCCCAAAGTTATTCCATATGAGTCCACCATACCTTCCTATATGCGGCATCTACCTGCCATTCCAAGTAAATTTGTATGTGCCAAACTCCAAACCTTCAAATGAAATTCTGTTTTGTATGCTTGAGCAGCTCATGTTCCAATTAGAGTTGTCTGTATCTTTCATGCCAGGTGGGTTATTTTCAAGAGGAGTGGACTCCGCTCCTCATTCACGAGAAAATGGCCGGTAACCGAGATGCCCAGTCCCATGATCAAAAAGATCAAAGCAAATCAAAATAATAAAAACAAAACTCCCCCAGGACTGTTGTTGGTATGAACGATACCGCGTTGTTTCGGATGGCCGTGGAGTGTGCTTGTTGGTGGTGGGGGAGTAGAAATTTTTACCATTCTGTTTGTGAACCGCCTATAATGTTTGTAGCATGGAAGATATCGACATCTCATAGTTGTTGCGTTGACAGTGAAAGTATACCGCTCAAAATGTTATGCATCTCTATTTTAAAATCGAGCTCTGGCACCTCTACAAATCCCTGCTTCCCTCTGCGAAGGGCCTATCTATTTACTTTTATGTTGAGTCATCACCCTCTTATTAAAAAGCACCAGTTGGAGAGCACATCTGTCATTTGCATGCATTACTATTAGTTTATATTGGGTATGACTTGAATGGATCTCTTTTACCATGAATTACAATGTTTAGTCAGTCCTTGATCTTTAAAGGTGCTCTGCATTTATGTTTTGCGGTCTCAGAAAGGGCTAGCGAGATACCATTTTGTCATATCATATCATGATTGTTTTCAGAAAGTGTTGTCATCCGAGTTTTATTATTATTGCTCGCTAGCTGATTATGCCATTGACATGAGTAAATATGAGACCTAAGTGTTATTGTGAATATGGTTAGTTCATAATCTTTGCTGAAAACTTGAATGCTGGCTTTACATATTTACAACAACAAGAGCAAACAGAGTTTGTAAAAGTTTTTCTTTATTACTTTCAGTTTGTCAACTGAATTGCTTGAGGACAAGCAAAGGTTTAAGCTTGGGGGAGTTGATACGTCTCCAATGTATCTACTTTTCCAAACACTTTTGCCCTTGTTTTGGACTCTAACTTGCATGATTTGAATGAAACTAACCCAGACTGACGTTGTTTTCAGCAGAACTGCCATGATGTTGTTTATTGTGCAGAAAACAAAAGTTCTCGGAATGACCTGAAAATCCACGGATACAACTTTTGGAAAATATAAAAAATACTGGCGAAAGAATCAAGGCCAAGGGACCCACACCCTGTCCACGAGGGTGGGGGGCGCGCCCCCTCCCCCTGGGCGCGCCCCTTGTCTCGTGGGCCCCCTGATGCTCCACCGACCACAACTCCAACTCGATATATTCCGTTTCACGGAGAAAAAAATCAGAGAGAAAGTTTCATCGCATTTTACGATATGGAGCCACCGCCAAGCCCTAATATCTCTCGGGAGGGCTGATCTTAAGTCCGTTCGGGGCTTGAAAGAGGGGGATTCGTCGTTGTCGTCATCATCAACCATCCTCCATCACCAATTTCATGATGATCACCGCCGTGCGTGAGTAATTCCATCGTAGGCTTGCTGGACGGTGATGGGTTGGATGAGATTTACCATGTAATCAAGTTAGTTTTGTTAGGGTTTGATCCCTAGCATCCACTATTTTGTAAGATTGATGTTGCTATGACTTTTCTATGCTTAATGCTTTTCACTAGGTCCCAAGTGCCATGATTTAAGATCTGAACCTATTATGTTTTCATGAATATATGTGAGTTCTTGATCCTATCTTGCAAGTCTATAGTCACCTATTATGAGTTATGATCCGACAACCCCGAAGTGACAATAATCGGGATACTTCTCGGTGATGACCATAGTTTGAGGAGTTCATGAATTCACTGTGTGTTAATGCTTTGGTCCGGTACTCTATTAAAAGGAGGCCTTAATATCCCTTAGTTTTCACTAGGACCCCGCTGCCACGGGAGGGTAGGACAAAAGATGTCATGCAAGTTCTTTTCCATAAGCATGTATGACTATATTCAGAATACATGCCTACATTACGTTGATGAACTGGAGCTAGTTCTGTGTCACCCTAGGTTATAACTATTACATGAGGAATCGCATCCGACATAAATATTCATCACTGATCCAATGCCTACGAGCTTTTCACATATTGTGCTTCGCTTATTTACTTTTCCGTTGCTACTGTTACAATCACTACAAAACTGCTATCGTTACTTTTGCCACCATTACCATTACTATCATACTACTTTGCTACTAAATACTTTGCTGCAGATACTAAGTTATCTAGGTATGGTTGAATTGACAACTCAACTGCTAATACTTGAGAATATTCTTTGGCTCCCCTTGTGTCGAGTCAATAAATTTGGGTTGAATACTCTACCCTCGAAAGCTGTTGCGATGCCCTATACTTGTGGGTTATCATCAACCGCACACTATCCATGATGCTGAGAGCAGTTTTAAAGAAAAAAATGAACATGTGGGAAGAGTGTCTCCCTCACCTGGAGTTTGCATGTGGGAAGAGTGTCTCCCTCATGTGGGAAGAGTGTCTCCCTCACGTGGAGTTTGAAATTGTTTATGGTTTCAAACCTGCTTCTCCCATAGATCTTTTGCCTTTACCATTGCAGGAGCAAACAAATCTTGATGCAATTAAGCATGTTGACTTCATGAAGAAAATTCATGAGAAGACCAAGGAAAATATTGAGAAGATGACTGAACAATATGCAAAACGGGCAAACAAGGGAAGAAAGAAGGTGTTGTTTGAACAAGGTGGTCTTGTGTGGGTGCACCTATGGAAGGATCGTTTCCCGGATCAACGCAAATGCAAGTTGCAGCCACGTGGAGATGGTCCATTCAAAATGCTTGCAAAGATAAATGACAATGCATACAAGATTGACCATTTGATGGATTATGGTGTCCAACTTTCAATGTGTCCGACCTCTCTCCATACTTTGGACCATCAGAGTCGAGGATGACTCCTTTTCAAGGGGGAGGATGATGAGGACACCACAACCATTGACAATTCTCCAACAATTATAGGCCCAATCACAAGAAGTCGCGCCAAACTTATAAGTGACCAGGTGAACGCTAACTTAAGTTTACCTTATAACCTTGATGACACAACTATGCTTTCATCCCCACTGTTGTTGGTTGAACTTAGGTATCACATGTAAGAAATCCAATAACCTATGAGCTCTTGAAGCAACCGGTTTGGAGGAACAAGTTTGAAGAAAACAAGTTTCAAGTGAAGCTGGTGCTGTCAGATTTTACCTCTGATGTTTCATTGTGTCACACCCATGTGGTGGAGAGACGGGGCCATAGGGATACATCACCAGAAGCTCCATCAAATTATCTTTCCAATGCAAAAAACCTCACATCATTGTGAGGCAAAAGCACTAGTCATTCTCGTGGAAGGTGTCCAGGCTGTCAGGGCTTCATGAATTTTCGAGGAGCTCTCCAACAGCTCCCAAAGTTGACCGCTTATTCCCCCAAGGAAGGCATGCAAACCTGCCTACTTTTGAAACCATTTTCACACCTATCTAAGGGGGGTTGTCCCTGCTATAAAACCCCATCTCCCCATCCTCTAAAACACCTTTTTTCAAAACCATTCAACTACAATCTTATGAAGCAAGACTGCTAGATAGATCCGAGAGATCTTGCTACCATTGCTCTTGTGAGTTTATTCGGATTCGCGAGAAGGAGCCTCTGGTTCCCCCTAGTTCATGCTCTACGGTTCCAGTTGTTTTGTGTGGATTAGTCCCGGTTTGTGGTTCCGCAATTGTTCGCACAACGGGTTGGAGTTCTTGTAGCTTCGATCAGCCATCCCCAACGTACGGGTTGCATCCAACCTTGGTAGGTATAAAACTAGTTATCCCTAGCTTCTTGCAGCTAGCTATCCCTCTCGATTCGATCCTACGACGTGAAGATCAGGCCACCCTCGGGCGTGAACTCATTCATCGGGTTCTCACCTATCACAGTGCCTCTCCGATCATGACCGTCTGCCCTCCCACTGCTCCCAGTGGCGGAAAGAGAGATAGAAAATAGACGTTCGTGCGTCGGCCCTCACCGAAGAGACCACAAAGAAGAAGAAGAAGAAGGCTGCTCCAGCACCCCATCCATGTCCGGTGCCTCGTGCAGTGTCTCCGGCCACCTCTATGGCCACTGCTCTGGCGCGTTCAGGCGCCGCAGCCGGCAAGAAGGGTCGTAGCTGCCAAGTGCTCGAGGAAATGCCAAAAAAGTAAAAAACATCTTTTGCATTTCGGCCAATGAATTTGATGGTGATTGTTGGTGGCCGGTGATCATGGATTTTGTTGGTTTTGTTGTTATAGTGTGGAGATGAGCATGATCAAATTCTTGGCGTCTTTGGAGTCCTCGGCTAGGATTGGTCTAGATGATCACAATTATGATTCAGTTTGGGATCATTCGGAGGCGTCCGGAGAAGAGGAGGTGTCCGAAGAGGAGATGGAAGAAGAAGCGGAGGTGGCTGAAGAGGAGGTGGCCGATGGCGGTGAACTTGAGGAGGTGACCGAAGCACACACAAGGTCGTCAAGGTCACAAACTCACAACTACAATCAAGTTGAAGATGCTTTTTTTGCGAGAAGTTGAAGATGCTACTCTATGCTATGCTTGGATGAACATTTCCATGGATGGGAGAGAATTGCGGAGTACTACAAGAACTCCGTGGAGGTGCAATCAAGCCATACACAAGGGTCTCTTGTTGGAGAACAATGCATGGAAAAAAAATCTGTGCGCACACAAGATCCATCCATGGAGATACATAGCTACGAGAGGGGGAGAGAATCTACATACCCTTATAGATCGCTAAGCTGCAGCATTTATCAATGCGGTCGATGTAGTCATACACCTTCACGATCAGTCCCCATCAAGTACCGAACGTATGGCACCTTCACATTCATCACACGTTCAGCTCGATGACGTCCTCACCTTCTCGTTCTAGCAAGAGAGGTGAAGTAGTAGATGAGTTCCGGCAACACAACGAAGTGGTGACGGTGGTGGTGAAACTATTCCCCAGGGCTTCGCCAAGCATAACAGACATGGACGGAAGAGGAACTAGAACTAGAGGGAGAGGGGGTACCACACACGACTTGGGAATCGTGGTGTGTGTTGCCCCTCCTCTCCTCACATATATATAGGTGGGACGAAGGCAGCCCTAGGGGTGCCCCCAAGGGGCCGGCGGCTGCCCTGGGCTCCTGCCCTAGGAGCACCCCCTTTCCTTCCTATGGCGCAGGGGAGAAGGCACGAGAGGAGGCGCCCCCCTTTCCTTTTTCTCACGTGGAAGAGAAGGCAAGAGGGGGCAGGCCCTCTTCTCTTCCTTCCCTAGGGCCAGCGCCATGAGGTGGGGCATGCCAGCCCCTTGTGGGCTAGTGTGCTCCCTCCCCTTGGCTCATTTAGGCCAAATAACTCCCGTGGCCTTCCCGGAACCCCTTCCGGTGATCCGATAAATACCCGGTGCATTCCGAAACCTTTCTAGATACCAAGTACTATCATCCTATATATAAATGTTTACCTCCGGACCATTCCAGAGCTCCTCGTCATGTCCATGATCTCATCCGGGACTCCGAACAACATTCATTCATCAATTTACATAACTCATATAATACTATATCATCAACGAACATTAAGCGTGCGGACCCTACGGGTTCGAGAATGATGTAGACATGACCGAGATGCTTATCTGATCAATAACCAATAGCGGGACCTAGATGCCCATATTGATTCCTACATATTCTATGAGATATTTACCGGTCAAACCTTTATGACAACATACATAGTTCCCTTTGTCTATCGGTATGTTACTTGCCCGAGATTCGATCGTTGGTATCTCCATACCTAGTTCAATCTCGTTACCGACAAGTCTCTTTACTTGTTCCATAATACATCATCTTGTGACTAACTCCTTAGTCATTTTGCTTGCAAGCTTCTTGTGATGTTATATTACCGAGAGGGCCCAGAGATACTTCCCTGTCATACGGAGTGACAAATCCCAATATCAATTCACGCCAACTCAACAGACACGTTTGTAGATACCTATAGAGCACCTTTATGATCACCCAGTTACGTTGTGATGTTTGATAGCACACAAGTTATTCATTCGGTATGCGGGAGTTGCATTAAGAAAGGAATATGTATTTGACATTAAGAAAGTAGTAGTAATAAACTGAATGATCATATGCTAAGCTAACGGATAGGTATTGTCCATCACATCATTCTACTAATGATGTGATCTCGTTATCAAATGACAACTCATGTCTATGGTTAGGAAACCTTAACCATCTTTGATCAACAAGCTAGTCTAGTAGAGGCTCACTAGGGACACGGTATTTGTTTATGTATCCACACATGTATTTAAGTTTCCAGTCAATACAATTCTAGCATGAATAATAAACCTTTATCATGATTAAGGAAATATAATAATAACCACTTTATTATTGCCTCTAGGGCATATTCCCAACATCTCCTGGGTATCGTTGGGGCACCATTCACGACCAATGCAATCGATGGTCCAGTTGCATCAATCAAGAGAATCATGCACCACCAAGCAGCATGGAAGTCACGGAGCATAGCCCATGCATCCAAAACTTTTTAAGCATAGGAACAGGAAGTTCGGCCACAAGCCCTTCGCGTTGCATCAGTGCTACAAAAGAGCTTTGCAAAAACAAGAAGTGGATCAAGAGAGTTGCAGAGACCACTCCAAAGAGATCAAGGTTGAGCATATCCGTTGAGGAGGACGATGAGGTGGATGAAGGGGCCAACAATAGAACAGAAGGAAACATAATTGCAAAAGAGAGAAATAAGAGAAATGCATACGGTGGCACATACAAAGAAGAACTTGTGGCGATGATTTTTTTATGATATATATTGTGAAGTGGTTGACCTATGCAATTTTTTTATGCACTAAGTTTAGGAAATCAGCTAGGTGTGGCTAGTAGGAACCGGGTCCCTACCAGGGTGTGGTCTCAGGTTGTAGGGGTGGAAGGAGGGATGGCGTGGTCACCGTTGTTGCGTGCGCGCGCGCGCGTGTATGTGTGTGTGTGTGTGTGTGTGTGTGTGTGTGTGTGTGTGCGCGTGAGAGAGAGAGAGCAATGCCGACTAGGTTTAGGTCTCCCAGCTCCCTAAGGAAGCCGAGCAAATATGATTGCTTCTTGCTTAATCCTAAAACGGGCCATTACATGAGTATATAATCCTCCTAATAAGATAATTGGGGTAAGCCCCTAATAATGATAAGATAAACTGGGCCACAACTAACTGGGCTAAGCCCCAAATATGCCGGTGATAACATCTCTCCCCACCTACATAAACAACTCGTCCTCGAGCTGGAAGGTGGGGCAGATCAATGGTCGCCAAACACCTCCGCGTCAACAGGGGCGGGCTGGTCACCTAGCCCAGCGGCGGCGGTGTCCGCCTCAATGTAGTTTGCAGCCTCCAGGTAGAAGAGTCGTGGGCAGACGTGGCCCGGTACATAGGGCTCATCATAGTTGAAGCACAACCCGCGACGGTGATGCTCGAGTTGCTCGGCCGGGGTGAGCCGGCGGAACGGGCGTGCCGCAGCCGCGGCGAGGGGCGCCACAGAAACCTGGGCAGGCCGACTGATAACCCACAAGTATATGTGATCGCAACAGTTTTCGAGGGTAGAGTATTCAACCCAAATTTATAGATTCGACACAAGGGGAACCAAAGAATATTTGCAAGTATTAGCAGCTGAGTTGTTAATTCAACCACACATGGAGATTAATTATCTGCAGCAACTTAATCAGTAGCAAAGTAGTATGATAGTTTTGATACTAGTAGCAACAACAATAGTAACAGTAACAGTGATAACAGTGATTTGGTAGCAAGTGCAATAGTAACAATAGCAGAAGTAACTTAGCAAGAACAATATGTAGTAAAATCGTAGGCATTGGATTGGTGATTCGTTGGATGATATTCATCATGAGACAGTCATAACCTAGATCGATATGACACTAGCTCCAGTTCATAAATATAATGTAGGCATGTATTCCGTAAATAGTCATGCGTGCTTATGGAAAGAACTTGCATGAAATCTTTTGTCCTACCCTCCTATGGCAGCGGGGTCCTATTGGAAACTAAGGGATATTAATTCCTCCTTCTAATAGAGAACCGAAACAAAGCATTAGCACACGGTGAATACATGAACTCCTCAAACTACGGTCATGACCGGGAGTGGTCCCGACTATTGTCACTCCGGGGTTTCCGAATCATAACACGTAGTAGGTGACTATATATAACTTGCAAGATCGGATCTAGAACATAGATATAATAGTGATAACATAAACGGTTCAGATATGAAATCATGGCACCCGGGCCCAAAGTGACAAGTATTAAGCATGGAAAAGTCATAGCAACATCAACCTCGGAACATAATGGATACTAGGGATCCAGCCCTAACAAAACTAACTCGATTACATGATGAATCTCATCCAACACCTCATCGACCAGCGAGCCTACAAAGGGATTACTCACTCTCGGTGGGGAGCATCATGGAATTGGCGATGGAGAAGAGTTGGTGATGACGAAGATCGAAGATCCCCCTCTCCGGAGCCCCAAACGGACTCCAGATCTGGCCTCCCAATGAAGAATAGGAGACGGCGGCGACTCTGTCTCGTGAAACGCAATAATATTTTCTCCCCGATTTTTCTGGAAAAATAGGATTTTATAGCGTCGATTTCAGGGTCTGCGGGGCCACCAGGTGGGGACAACCCACCTGGGCGCACCTGGAGGGGGTGGCGTGCCCTAGTGGGTTGTGCCCACCCAGGTGCCCCTCTCCGGTGGTTCTTGGGTCCAGAATTTCTCTTTTATTGTATAAAAAATCCTCGCAAAGTTTTGTTCCATTCCTAGAACTTTTATTTCTGCACGAAAACAACACCATGGTAGTTCTGCTGAAAACAGCGCCAGTCTGGGTTAGCTTCATTCAAATCATGCAAATTAGAGTCCAAAACAAGAGGAAAAACATTAGGAAAAGTAGATACGACAGAGATGTATCAACTCCCCCAAGCTTAAACCTTTGCTTATCCTCAAGCAATTCAGTTGATAAACTGAAAGTGAAAAATAAAAACTTTTATGAACTCGTTTGCTCTTGTTTCCATAAATAAGCTTAAACAACACCCAGGTTTTAAGCAAATATTATAACTAACCATGTCCACAATAACTCTTAAAAATTATATTAACTCATATAAATAACATAATCAACTAGCGAGCAATAATAATACATCTCAAACAGCAACACATTGTTAAAACAACCATGATACAATATGACAATAGCCCTTTCTGAGACCGCAAAACATAAATGCAGAGCACCTCCAAAGTTCAAGCAGCGACAAAACATTGTAATTCATGGTAGAAAAGATCCAGTCATGATGCACCCAACATTAGCTACACACAATGCATCAGCATGACAACAATGCTCTCAGGTTCTGGCGCTTATTTGAGAAGGTGATGACACAACATAAAACTAAATAAATAGTCCCTTCATAGAGGGAAGCAGTGATTTGCAGAGGTGCCAGAGCTCAAATTTTAAATAGAGGTAAATGAAATTTTGAGACATGCACCCTTCTTGTTTACTTTGCGACTATCAGTTATCAATATCTTCCATACTAAACACATTAGTAGCTGTTCCCAAACAATAAAGTAAAGGTTATTGCTCCATAGGAGTTTTTGTTTGATTATTCACAAGTTCTCTTTTTTTTTGCAATTTGGGACTGAGAATCCCTATTACCGCCCCTTTTCTCATGCAATTGTGAGTGAATAAACACCCATCCCGAGAATAACCCGCTTAGCATGGATGATACCAACTACCTCATGTCGCTCTATGAACAATCCAGGCACACAAAAAGGATATTTATTTAAAGGTTTTAGAGGTGGCACATGCAAATTTACTTAGGACGGCAGGGTAATACCGCATATATGTAGGTATGATGGACTCATCTGGGATAACTTGGGTTTCAGGTTTTTGATGTACAAGCAGAATTCCCACTTAGTACAGGCGAAGGCTAGCAAATAGGTTGAGAAGCGGCTAGCTAGAGAGCAACAACGGTCATGAACATGCATTATGCATAAGTAACATTGGATACTAGCATGAGTAGGATATGAACACCATGAACATAAATATCATAGAGGCTATGTTGGTTTTGATTCAACTACATGCATGAACATGTGCCAAGTCAAGCCACTCGAACATCCAGAGGAGGATACCATATCATCATTTTACATCACAATCATTTTAACGCAATGTTGACATCCAAGATAAATCATTATCGACTCCTAGCTACTTATGCATGGAATGATAAACTATAATCTCTAAATGTCATTGCAAACATGTTTGATCATAATAATAGGCTGAATCATGGATACTAGGTTAAACATATTTACAAAAACAGAACAAGTTGAGTTCATACCCGTTTCTCTCTGCCATGGCCAGTTCATTGAATATCGTCATTATTGCCTTTCACTTGCACAACCGAACAATTTGAAAATAATAATAGTGCAAGAGTGCGGTGGACTAAGCTGGAATATGCAAACATTTTATTCAAAAGGAGAAGACAAGGTGATATGGACTCTTCGTCAGATCAACAATAATGCATATGAGAGCCACTCAACATTTTCATCGTGGTCTTGTCCTCGGTATGACTCAATAAAAAGAAGAGAAATTCAGAGGAACACACTGAAATATTTTTGGAGTTTTTGGTTTTTCATAAACAAGCAAATAAAAAGGGAAAAACAAAAATGAGAAAAACTATTTACACGGGAAAGCTCCCAACAAGCAAAAGAAGAACAAGGAAATCTTTTTGGGTTTTCATTTTAGTGCTACAAAAATTTAAGCTAGGAAGAAAAATAAAAAAGAAGTAAGAAATATGTTTTTGGATTTTCTCAAAGTTTTTCAAACACACAAGAAGAAAGCGAGAAAATAAATTTAACATGGATAATACAATGAAAAAGTGTGAACACCGACAACTGGAATGAAATGTGTGAACATGAATGTAACGTCGGTGGAAATACGTACTCCCCCAAGCTTAGGCTTTTGGCCTAACTTGGTAATCACCAGTCGTAGAAACCTTGAGGGCCTATGTTGAAGTGCTGGGGGAGCGGGCACCTGAGGGTCCCACTATTGAGGCTCCTCCTGTGCCGCAGCCAGGTTGTTCCGGTAGGCGACAATGTTCTCAGGCATAATCATGTATCCGCCTTGTTCGCATTCAACTGCGATGAAGCCGGTGAGGCCGGCATTACCAGCGTATTGTGCAAACTCTTGAAGGATTCCAACCCCTTCCATGAACGAATTATGCGGCCATTCGCACGGCCGTAATTCCGCCAATCTTCGGGTATGGAGATCACTGTCAGATGACTCCCCAATAACTCCCTTGGAGCTCTTCTTGGAAGCAAACTTCCTAAAGAAACTCATCCTTTTCCTATAAACAAAATTCTGAAATTTGGAGTCCACAAAATCTTTCTCAACAAAACTTCATAAGATTGTAAGCAACTACTCATAGGGATGTATATAGGCCATAGCAAGCATTCAAACTACTTAGAACTCTAAGAATTCAACATGCAAGCTCATCTACAGCAGCACCGAGAGTAGCTAATTATTCAAAATATAAACCACTAAAGCAAAAACTAATTGGACAAATGGAGGAGTCACATACCAAGCAACAATTCCCCGAAACAGTTTCGGAAATGGGGCTTTGAGCAAATAGATCAAAATCCGCGGTTTCGGGAGCAAGAACATGAGAGAGAGAGAGCAATGGTGATTTTTTTCTGGAGGAATGTGGTGATGTGGGAAGAAGAAGTAAGTGAGGGGGCCCACATGGGGACCGTAACCCACCAGGGCGCGCCTGGGGGTCCTGGCGCACCCAGGTGGGCTGTGCCCACCTGGTGCACCTACCTCTAATATTTGCACCAGAAATTCTTAAATAATCAGAAAAAATCGTATTAAATTTTCAGAGCATTCTGAGAAATTTTATTTTTGGGTCATTTCTTATTGCATAGAAAATTCAGAAAACAAAACAAGGCATGGCATTTTTTTATTTAACTAAGAAAAACAGAAAACAAAAAGTAGGGACAAAAGGTTCATCGACTTCATACCTCTAAAAAATGATCCATTAATAAGGTTGATCAAGTCTTATTAACAACCACTTTCGATTAGCATAAACCGAAGAACTTCCGTAAATCACTAAGTTACCTCAACGGGGATATGAATGTCCCCAACAATAAGCATTTCATATTTATTTTTAACAGTAGGTACAGGTAGTTGAAAACTTCCAATAGTGATTGTCAGAGATTTTTCAATAACATTAATACCATTCACTTGGAATTGCTTCTTCGGAAAGTGCACCGTATGCTCATTACCATTGATATGAAAACTGAACTTGCTTTTGTTGCAATCAATAATAACCCCTACAGTATTCAAGAAGGGTCTACCAAGGATAATCAACATGTTGTCGTCCTAGGGTATCTCAAGTATAACAAAGTCAGTCAAAATAGTAACATTAGCAACAACAATGGGCACATCCTCACAAATACCGATAGTTATGGAAGTTGAGTTATCAGCCATTTGCAAAGATATTTCAGTAGGTGTGAGTTTATTCAAATCAAGTCTCTTATATAAACAGAAAGACATAACACTAACACCAGCTCCCAAATCACATAAAGCAGTTTTCACATAGTTTCTTTTGATGGAGCAACGTATAGTTGGTATTCCCGGATCTCCAAGTTTTTTAGGTACTCCATATTTAAAAGTATAGTTAGCAAGTATAGTGGAGATTTCAGCTTTCGGTATATTTCTCTTATTGGTGATGATGCCTTTCATGTACTTTTCATAAGGATGCACTTTTAAGATATCAGTCAAGCGAGTACGCAAAAAGACTGGCCTCAGCATTTCAGCAAAACGTTCATCATCTTTCTTTTTAGTTGACTTAGGTGGAAAGGGCATAGGTTTTTTGAACCCATGGTTCTCTTTCCTTACCGTCTTTTCTAGCAACAAAGTCTCTTTTATCATATCTTTTATTCTTAGGTTGTGGGTTATCAAGATCAACAGCTGGTTATATCTCAACATCATTGCTGGGTTCTTTGTTATTTGTTTGAGTGTCTTCATGAACCTCATCGTTATCTTTTTCATTATCAGAAGGTGAGTGTAACGCCCCGAGCCCGACGCGCCAGGTGTCATCCAGTTATTCATCGTCGTTGCCATGTCATCCCGTGCGTGTCACTTTGCCATGTCATCATATGCATTTCATTGCATGTTTTTCAAAACTTGCATCTGTTCGGGTCTCCCAGTTCTCTCCATTGTCCATTCTAAGCCCAACCACACTCGCATGCACCCGTCGCACCTCCCAGATCTTGTTTCGTGAGCGGGAGAAAAACATTCTCGGAATGGGCCAAGATTTGACGAGCAGTCTTGGTATATCACCAGTAGGCCGCGTGTCAAATTTCGTTCCATTTGGAGGTCGTTTGATGCCCCAATGATTAACCGCGTTAACCGCCGAACCCCTTTATCTTTGCAGCCCAGCACCCCTCCACCACAACCCACTAGCCCATCTAAACCCCCTCCATGCTTTTCGTCATTGGATCATGATCGTGTGGGCGAAAACCGCACCTCAATAGCCCTCTCCTAGCTCCCAGAATCTATATAAACACCTCCCCCTCCGACATTCCGGACCAAACCCTAGCCTCCTCCTCCTCGCGCCGCCGGACAAGTCCACCGCCGCCTCCGCAGCCAATCTGGCGCCGCCACATCACCCCGTGTCGCCTCAGCCAGGCTCCCACCGCCACGGCTCGCCCGACCAACAGCCGGCCCGGCCCGGGCCGCGCCGGGCCCGAGCGCGCCACGCATCCGTGCGCTGTTGCCTGCGCCTCCTGCAACACTCCGCCTGCAGCCGCTCGCGCCCATCCGCACCGCCACCCGAGCCCGCGCAGCCGCACCCGAGTGCTGGACTCCTCCCCGCGCCTCGTGCCTTCCGTCGCCGCCCCGCCGCCTGGACCTCGCTGCCGGAGCGCGCCTCCGCCGCCGCACCTCGACCCGCTCGGCCTCAACCCCACCGCCTCGCTGCTTCTCCACCCACCGCCACCCTGGAGCCGCCCCGCCGGTGATCTGCTCTTCCCCGGGCTCCGTCTGCCACCACGGCCGCCGGATCCGATGGATCGGGTCGGGGGCGAACAGATCCGCCCAGCCCCGGCCCTCCCCGACACCCCAGCGCCGGCTCCGCCACCGCCGTGCCTCGGCAACCTCGCCTGCCGCAACCACCGCCCGATCCCCGTGACCTGGGCCGGCCTCGACCTCGGCCCAGCCCAGCTCCTCCACCAGCCTGCTGCCTCGCCTGGCCTGCCTCTCCACCGCTGGCCCAAGGCCACGCTGGTGAGCCCGCCCCGGTAAGTATCACCCTGGGCGTAGAATTCTATTCTGCGCCACTCTATTTTTTTTCGAATTTTGGCAGTCCCTAAGAAATCATCTAATGTGTGCATCTTCATCATGTCATAACTTTGTGCATTTTGCTCCGTTTTGCGTGTATGATATGTCAAAATGTTTATCTCTGTATTCTCTACATGATGGTTACTTTTGCATTCATGTTACTGTTCATATTGATGCCTTAATTTCTGTTGCAAAAGTGCTTTCTAATGTTAACTGCTGAAAACTGCTGTAACTTGTCATTCTGTCTTTTTATATCTTTTTGTGTAATTCTCTTTTGAGTATCATGTCAACATCTTTTAGGAGCATAATCATGTCATCCTTGCAGTAGTGCAATACATTTATTTTGATATGCCCTATGGTGAGCACATCAAGCTTGTGAAGTGGGCTACTTGCTGTTAATGTTCTGCCAAGTCTGAATATGTTATATCATGTTGACATGTTTGCTTGATGCTACCATCAAATCCATGCATAATCTGGAGAAGCCTAGTTGACATATTTTGATGTCCATGTTATGATCTATCATGCCGTGCCTTTTGATGCCATATATAGGTCCTGTAGCATGTGTTTTCGTATGAACTTGACTAAATGATGTTCCAGTTTTCTGTTAACTTCATGATGCCATGTTGTGAGCTTGATATTAGTTAACCTATGCCTCTTTTGGAGATGCTCCAGTTACTTGTTTTGAAGTATGCTTTGAGTAATGCTTCCACATGCCAAGTTTGATAATTTTGGACTTCATATTACCTCTGTTCCAAGCTTGTAAACATGCTATGATGATGTTGTTGTTTTACACTTGCTAAAACTGTTACATCATTCAAACTTGTCTTGATGGTTCCCAGTAGTCCATGAGCCATATGCATATGATGTCTTGATGTTATTTGCTCTTTGTTAGGTGTATTTTTATGCCATGCCCTTGGTTACTATGTAAAGTTGTTGTAGCATCTTCATTTCTTGCCTCCAACATGTCATCATATTAACCCTGCTCATGCATATGCCCTGTTTTTCACTGTCATAATCTGTGTTATCGAGTTGCTTTTTGTACTGATCATCTTGGATTAATCATGATGACTATGAACCTGAACCTTAATGATATTTGAAGCATGTTATCTTTGCTTTGAGTGCACATCAAGTTTATGCTCATATGTTGCATGTAGCATGTTGTTTTGTTGATTGCAAAGTGCCTAGTTGCTGTTTTGGGCAGATTGTTGTTATAACTTGTTTTGAGTGTATGTGTTGAACCATTGCTCCGTTTTGAGCATGCTCTACATGACACTTGCTTAGAATTGCATATAGATTCATAATATCTTGTTGAGTCCATGTTTTGAGTGTGTTTGCTTAATGTTTGAATGCATTTTGCATCAATGTCCTGTTTAACTCGTTTTCCTCATAACTTCTAGGCCGTAGCTCCGAATTAAATGAACTTTATATGTAACTTGATTAGAAAAATCTGTAGATCATCTTGGTGCACTTTAACTTGCTGTTTATCCAGCTTAATGTTTTGTTCAGTTCTGGACCAATTTTGAAATTTGCATATGAGGACTTACCGGAATTGTTATATGTTGTTTCCGGCCTCATTTAAACTTGCCTTGGTGTGATGTTCTTGTATGCCTCATCTCTTGCCATGAGTAGCATCATATAGCCTTGTCATGCATCGTCATTGGTTGAGCATCAAGACATGTTTATGTGTTGTCTATTTACCATGTTGTTTGCTTCGTTCCGGTTGCGCTTCTTCTCGTTAGTTCCTGTTTCGCTACGATCATGAGGATTCGTTCGACTACGCTTGGTTCGTCTATGGACATTTGTCTTCTTTATGGACTCGTTCATCTTCCTAGCGGGATTTCAGCCAAGATGATCGTTACCCTGGATCTCACTACGATCATTGATATGCTAGTTGTCTCGATGCTATCTCTACATCGCACTACCCACCACTTGTTTATCGAGTCTCCCTATATTTCTTGAAATAGCCTCTAACCTTTTCCACCATCCCAGCAAACCATTGTTTGGCTATGTTACCGCTTTCCTCATCCCCTCTTATAGCGTTGCTAGTTGCAGGTGCAGTTGCAGTTGCAGGTTATTCCATGTTGGGACATGGATATCTTGGGATATCACAATATCTCTTATTTTAATTAATGCACATATGTACTTGGTAAAGGGTGGAAGGCTCAGCCTTATGCCTGGTGTTTTGTTCCACTCTTGTCGCCCTAGTTTCCGTCATACCGGTGTTATGTTCCTTGATTTTTCGTCCCTAACACGGTGAGGGTTTATGGGCCCCTCTTAACAGTTCGCTTTGAATAAAACTCTTCCAGCAAGGCCCAACATTGGTTTTAACATTTGCCAACATAATAATATTGAATTAGTTAATTAATTTTCACAGGGCGTCATGAACTCGAGGATTCTTTATTCCACATAAACAGAGGGCCGGTGTTGATTGAATGAAATATGCCCTAGAGGCAATAATAAAGTTGTTATTTTACATTTCCTTATTCATGATAAATGTTTATTATTCATGCTAGAATTGTATTAATCGGAAACTTGATATATGTGTGGATACATAGACAAAACAATGTGTCCCTAGTATGCCTCTACTAGACTAGCTCGTTGATCAAAGATGGTTAAGTTTCCTAGCCATGGACATGAGTTGTCATTTGATAACGGGATCACATCATAAGTGGAATGATGTGATGGACAAGACCCATCCGTTAGCTTAGCATAATGATCGTTTAGTTTTACTGCTACTACTTACTTTGTGTCAAATATATATTCCTCTGACTATGAGATTATGCAACTCCCGAGCACCAGAGGAATGCCTTATGTGCTATCAAACATCACAACGTAACTGGGTGATTATAAAGATGCTCTACAGGTATCTCCGAAGGTGTTTATTGGGTTGTCATAGATCGAGATTAGGATTTGTCACTCTGAGTATCGGATAGGTATGTCTGGGCACTCTCGGTAATGCACATCATTTGAAGCCTTGCAAGCAATGTGACTAATGAGTTAGTTGCGGAATGATGCACTACGGAACAAGTAAAGAGACTTGCCGGTAACGAGATTGAACTAGGTATGAAGATACCGACGATCGAATGTCGGGCAATTAACATACCGATGACAAAGGGAGTAACTATATTGACATTGCGGTTTGACCGATAAAGATCTTCGTAGAATATGTGGAAACCAATATGAGCATCCAAGTTCCGCTATTGGTTATTGACCAGATAGGTGTCTCGGTCATGTCTACATAGTTCTCGAACCCGTAAGGTCCGCACGCTTAATGTTCGATGATGATTGGTATTATATGAGTTATGTGTTTTGGTGACCGAAGGTTGTTCGGAGTCTCGGGTAAGATCAAGGACATGACAAGGAGTCTCGAAATGGTAGAGAGGTAAAGATTGATATATCGGAAGGTTACATTCAGACACCGGAATGGTTTCGGGAAGTTTCAGATCTTTTTCAGAGTACTAGAAGGTTACCGGAACCCCCCGGGGAAGTAATGGGCCAACATGGGCCATAGGGGAGAGGGGAGGCAGACCACAAGGGGTGGCCACGCCCCCCTCCCATAGGGAGTCCGAATTGGAGGGGTGCGCCCCCCTTTCCTTCTCTGATTCCCTCTTCCTTCCCCTTTTCCCCCTCCAGAAAGAAGGAAAAAAGGAGGGGACGAATCCTACTAGGAGTGGAGTCCTAGTAGGACTCCCCCATGGCGCGCGCCCCTGGTGGCCGGCCTCCTCCCACCTCCTTTCTATACGGGTGCAAGGGGGCACCCCGAAGACAGAACAATTGTCTTAGCCGTGTGCGGTGCCCCCTCTAACATTTACTCCTCCGATAGTATCATCGTAGTGCTTAGGCGAAGCCCTACGCGGATCACATCACCAACACCGGCATCACGCCATCATGCTGACGGAACTCATTGACTCCATCAACACTCTGCTGGATCAAGAGTTCGAGGGACATCATCGAGCTGAAAGTGTGCCGAACTCGGAGGTGCCGTATGTTTGGTACTTGATCGGTTGATTTGAGAAGACATTCAACTACATCAACCGCATTAATCTAACGCTTCCGCTTTCGGTCTACGAGGGTACATGGACACACTCTCCCCTCTTGTTGCTATGCATCTCCTAGATAGATCTTGCGTGAGCATAGGATTTTTTTTGAAATTGCATGCTACGTTCTCCAACAGTGGCATCAGAGCCAGGTCTATGCGTAGATGATATGCATGAGTAGAACACAAAGAGTTGTGTTCGGTGGTCGTCATACTTCTTACCACCAATGTCTTATTTTGATTCGGCGGTATTGTTGTATGAAGCGGCCCAGACGAACCTTACATGACCATGTTCATGAGACCGGTTCCACCGACAGACATGCAACTAGTTTTGCATAAAGGTGGCTGGCGGGTATCTGTTTCTCCAACTTTAGTTGAATCGAATTTGACTGGGGCCAGTCCTTGTGAATGTTTAAATAGCAAACTTGATAAATCATCATTGTGGTTTTTGTGCCGTAGGTATGTACGATTCATGCTAGCAGCCCGTAGCATCCACGTAACTTGCAACAAACAATGTAGAGGACGTCTAACTTGTTTTTGCAAGGCATGTTGTGATGTGATATGGTCAAGACATGCTGTGATATAAGATTGTTGTATGAGATGATCATGTTTTGTAAAAGTTATCGGCAACTGGCAGGAGCCATATGGTTGTAGCTTTATTGTATGAAATACAACCACTATGTAATTGCTTTACTTTATCACTAAGTGGTAGCAATAGTCGTAGAAGCAATGGTTGGCGAGACGACCACGACGCTATGATGGAGATCAAGGTGTCAAGCCGGTGACGATGGAGATCATGACGTTGCTTCAGTGATGGAGATCATGAGCACAAGATGATGATGGCCATATCATGTCACATATTTTGATTGCATGTGATGTTTATCTTTTATGCATCCTATTTTGCTTAGTACGGCGATAGCATTATAGGATGATACCTCACTAAAATTTCAAGGTATAAGTGTTCTCCCCTATCACAGCCTGATTTTTGGCCCTTTCTTTTTCTTTTGATTTTCTGAGATTTTTGCTTGAGTTTTCTTTTTCCGTGGCTATGTGGTCTAGAAACTTGAGAAGGTGACTTCTTATTTCCTTCGAGAGTGGCATGTCATACCCAAATCCTTCCCTAGACCTTGTCATTTTCATCCTAGCCCAAATCCCAATGTTCTTTTATTGGGAATATTCCTTTTTTCTATTAAAGGAATAACTCAATTTGCCCTAGGTTGTGAAGCAACCTATATTTCCCTCACTCCTAAAATTCCCAAATAATTCTCATAATTTTTTTGGGTCATAACTTCATCAAATGTGGCAAAACTTTTCATTGCCATGTTTAAAATTATTCCACCAATATTCATTTCCTATTCTGCCCTAAATGGCACATTGTGAAGCAAGTGCTATTTTCCTTTGCCCAATTGACCTCAAACTTCTTGGACATCTTTTCTTGTCCATATCATTGCCACATGACAAAAGTTCAACCTCATTTGCCTAGTAATTATTTATTAATGATTTTCCAAAGTTTCTGTCCAGAAAGGAACTTTGTGAAGGAGGTATAAGCTAGGCATATCCAAATGAGTTGCAATTTATGCATGACCTCAATATCATCATATCATATCCCTACAATCAAGTTGAGCTCATGTCATGCCTCCATGTGAGCACAACTTCAAATCTTTGTTTCTGCCCAAATTTTCAGATTGTGAAGCAAGTATATTTTATCTTGCTCCATTATGGCTGAATTTTTTTTTGACTGGGTTGGCTAAAATTTTTCCTAGGTCTTCTCTTATACATATAACATATCTCCACCAAAATTGGGCATATTTCATCCAGCTATTTTCCATCAGGAATTTTTGCAAGTTTCTGTCTAGAGGAGATGTTTGTGAAGGAAGTACCATTTTGGCTTGGCCAATTGGTATGTGACTTTTTCAGCATCTTCATATGACCAAATAACTCTACCTTGCACAATTTTAGCTCAAGTCGACACTCCTAGTGAGTGCTTCTTCCTCATTTCCAAATCTGGCCAGTAGGGAAATTTCTACAGTAAGTGCTATCTAAACTCGAGCTGAAACCATGCCATCTTAGTCACCTTAATGAGTGATCAACCTCAGTCAAAGCTCAGCCTAATCCTCCCGACCAATCTGCTGCAGTAGGCATCAAACACCTTGATGTTCCTCTATTTCCTTGCAACCTGTGATCACTCGAGTAAGCACTGTGCTTGGTTTCTTCCTCCTTGGCATTCTCCTCTCCTTCCCTTGTCCCCCAG
Source organism: Triticum dicoccoides (assembly GCF_002162155.2). NCBI lineage: Eukaryota > Viridiplantae > Streptophyta > Magnoliopsida > Poales > Poaceae > Triticum > Triticum dicoccoides. The sequence goes on along the minus strand of NC_041387.1, from coordinate 61,496,489 downwards.
ACATGAATTGGCCGACCACAGTGCACTGTGTGCACCAGTGCACCCGGTGACCATCGTTCTGGCATGTCATCCGCGCGCTCTAGCGCCTTTGTCTTCTTCTCCCTCTCTGTGCACTTGTACCCTTGTCGCCTAGCCATGTCTAGCAGCTTCCCCGTGCCGTCTCTGTCCCTATGGAGCTCTTGCCCCCTCCGTTTGCTTCCTCAGCGAGCCGGAGCCGTCGTCCAATAGTGAGCGTCCACGGGATTGCTGTAGCCGACCGGCTCCGTTCGTGCCCCGACTGTTTCTTCCCCGTGCCCCTCGTCATCTCCTGCCCCGTGAGCTTCTCCCTGTGCCTCCCCGTTGTCTTCCTTTGAGCCCCCGAGCGCGCACACGCGTCCGTGGCGCCAAACATGCATCCGTAGCGACACCCGAGCTCGAACTGCCTCACCCGACTATAAATAAGCCACCCCCTCGCCTCCCGAGCACTCCATCAGCTCCTCCACACTCCTATTGCCCTCCCCGACCACTCCAGCAAGCTCCGGAGCCCCTCTAGCTCTTCCATTGCCGCCATGGACGCCGCCCCCTCCGACTCAAATTCAAGCTAGGCTGACCACTCCTCTCCTCCCTGACCTCTCCATGAGATTCCCCACTCCCCGGCGATCCTCCCCACCACCACATCACACCGCGGAGCCCCTGTTGCCGTCGCTACCTAGGTCCGGCCGCTGCTGCCTGAGCCTCTGTTGCTTGCTTCCGTGGTCGCTCCTCTCATCCCCGGTGCCGACCCTCCCTCCGGATGAGCTCAGCACAGCCGCCCTAGTCCGCTGGTGCCTTCCGCCCGACCAAAGACAGCCGGAGCTGCCCGGACCAACGCCGACATCGCCCCTCCCCTGCCTGCTCCTATGCTTCGGTCAGGCCAGCGAGAGGAAGAAGGAGCCAGGAGCCAGGAGGGCCCCGCGTCCTTCCCCGACCCCACCAGTCAATGACCCGGGGAGTTGACCCCGCTCAGCTTATGTGGCAAGTGGAAGCGCATTCGGTACACTACGCTTTCGTGTAGTGAAAGCATACTTCTCTATGCTTTCTAATAAGAATACGCTTTCGGTACAGCAGAAATGTATTTCTGAAAACACGCTTTCTCTTTTTCAGCTCAGCCCGCCGAAGTGCTTATATTGTGAACGTTCACTATTTAGCCCCTTTGCTGCATAAAAAGTGAACGGACACAACTTTTCACTCGTCACTCCGATAGAGGTGAATCCAACGCCCATGTCTTTGTCTCGTCGAGCCCGTTCTGTTCCCATAATTTTCACCATGTTTTGACATTTTCGAAAATGACCTTGATGCCCTTGCCCCTAATCAGCCCCCTCCGAGAGAGAACCCTTTCCAGCGATTCTTTCTGTGGCTTCACAGCACATCTCCCCGGAGTATTCTTCACCCCCAGGCAAGACACAAGACCCAATTTCATGATGGTCATGCAGTAGCCATGGTTTTCAACTTGAACATTTAATAACCGTCTGTTTGCTTATCTGCTACTGCTACTATCGTTTTGGTACTGCTTATAGTGTCATGTTCACCTTCATGCTATGTTTTGATGCATCTGGTTATCTTGCTAGTATTACTTCCGTATGTCATGCTTGGTAGTAGTGCATGTTGGTGTTGGTTATGTTCTTCGGTGCATGACCATCGTCTGTTACCGAGTATCGTGGTTATGCATGTTCCATTGCATCTAGCTGGTTACATGATTACTTGGTAGTATTGCGGTTACGTTCTTGCATGGTATTTATTGTTGATGCTAGTGGTTATGCTATGCTTATGAGTAGGGTTATGCTAGTGATATTCATGCTTGTCAGTATGCCATGCTCATCCGGATAAATGATTCACTTTTGTTATGCTTAAGGTTTATGTTGCATCCATGCTCATGTTGAAATTATACTCATGCATTGTAGATGCATCATGTTATTTTCATATGACTCAGCTTATTGCATTCAATTTTAACCAGACTTAATTGAACTTGAACAACTATTGGCTGAGTCATGGTGCCACCATATCGGGCTGACCAGTGCAACCACATTTGCCTTTTGTGGAGAGGTCCTAACTGGGTTTATTGTCATGCCTCTCGTCGGTGCCTCCAACAAGGGAAGGTTATGCGTGGGCGCTACCTTGGCCGGGTAAGACGGCATAAGCCTTGTGTGCCCATTCTTGTTGTTGTACCCGGGTTGTCCCTGTGTGGGATCGTTTGATTTTTACCACGATGATGGTCGTTGATGCCTTTGGTAGGATTGACACCCATGACTTAGCCCAGAGGGGAGTTGGTCGGAGTGGTCGGTAGAGTGTCACGGGCAATAGATCGGTTTTTTCGGAACGCCATTGGTCCACCCGAATGGGAGTGCGAGGCCATGGGTTCTGTGGTGTTGGTAAAGTGCGCTACCTTTGTAGAGTGTGTGTTTAAATCTATCGATAGCCGCGCCCGCGGATAAGGGCCCAGTTCGTAGTTGGTCACACTATGGGTCAACAATAATAATAATGATAACCTGATTAATAACAACCCCGATTCGAAGATGAAAGAAGTTGGTTGATCTTTATGTGATCATGAGAGGATCACCATGGTATCGAGGATACCGAGTTGTTGAATACTTGTGATGTTGTGCGAGAATCATGGGTAAAGATCAAGCTCCTTGTGGTCATTACTAATTACTACGGTATTGTTTATACCAAGCTTGATTGGATCCTAAGACGATCGGGTGATGTTGGATGTTGGTAAGTGATGCATGTGCTGATTATGAGATAACCCCGAGCAGAGTAAGTTGGTGCATGATAGTGTCATCATGTTGCATGTTAGTATCATCATGTTTATATGTCCATGCCATGCTCATATTGTGCTAGAGGTATCATGTTGTTCTTGCCATGTTGTTCTGATGATATCATGATTAACCTGTAATTGTCATGCTGTTGTTTGTCTTGATTGCTCTTGGTTGCTGTGAGATTGCAAGTACATTCAATGTACTGACCTGGCGTGTCATCCCAGTTTGCAGGTCATGCCGGGTCTGATTGCTTGTTTGTCGTGGATTCCCTGTTTGCGAGCTAGGTTAAGCATTCTAGTCAGAGTCCCTGCAGAGTGGAGTTCACCACCGTCGTCGTTGTTCCGCTACCAATAGTTATTCCGCTACTTCGTGTTTTTCTGCTGCTTGCATAGAGCAAACGTGGCCGGCGTAGTGTCGTCCTGCCGATGTAATCCCTTGTACCCATATAGATTGTAATAAAGAGCTGATTTGTTCTATGCTAAGCAGTGCCGTATTCCAGAAGACTTCTCCATGATCTCTGGGCTGGAATATAGGGTGTTCCAATTTCTTTGAGCCGGGGTGCCACAACTCTTGGTATCAGAGCAGGTCTGGCTGTAGGACGCCCTAGCCCACGCGAACGTTAGAAAACGATAGTGTAGACCCCAGTTCATGTTGCATTTGATTGCTGCATTTATTTGTTGCATAGCATGCATATAGACTCATTAGTTGTTACTAACGGATACTCTTATGAGTGTAGATGGCATCGGTTTCGATCCCCTATCTACACCCTCCTTCTTAGCATGCCTACTCTTCGGTGTTCGGTGTCATCTCTGTCCTAGCAGAGTGATGCCTTGGTATCGAGTGTTCCAGACACCATTTGCAGGAGTTATGCTCAGGTATTGCGTCGATATCTTTCCGCCACCCACCCATATCATTTTGGTGATAGACTTGTCTCTATCCCGAATCATGCCTTCCATCTTGTCCCTTTGGCAACCCTTACTGATCTGTGTTATTAGAAAAGGGAAATGCCAGCAAGCCTTGCCTTTCCTCCCCTACCTTGCCCTATCATTCCATTTTCAGACATGTACATTTTCCTTCTGTATGCTTGATGATGATGTGGTCGTGACCTCTGTGTTCCGACCCATGATCACCAAGTCTGTCCTCACCTCTGTATCCATCCAGATCCAGCAGGTGTTCAGCCAGCGCATGGTGTAGCCTTGGTTACGCCAAACCCTTTCCACACATGGATTTCACTTTCGTGCACACCTCACAGCATATTAGACCGTAATACCGCAGTTTCCGCGAGATTTATGTGCTTAGGTGTGCATGCATATTATTGTGTGAGTAGAATTAATATGTGATGTTGCTTGATTAGATTGTTTATATTATTAGTATGCTTGTGTGCTTTTGTTTTTGTTGTTTCTTTTGTTTCTTTCTTTGGGCCTTCGGTGTTACAAATTTTCCCCTTATTAAAGTTGCTCATCAACCGACATCGGACTCAAAGAATCAGCAAGGAGTTCAAATGATTGGAAGCCCAGCTAAACAAAATGGAATTATCAGCAGACTGCAGTGAACTTTGGAATATCTCGTGTGAATGCAAAAGAAATCTTGGATGGACTGTCAGTATTAAGTTTGCATTAGCATGCAGAACTCACAACTATACGGAAGTCTCAGCCGACTACATTGAGATTTGGGGATATCTGATCGTGATGCGGATAATCACGTTTGCCTCAGTGTGCAATCTTCATAGCATAAATGATCAAATCAGCAAGAAGATAAGCTATGTGCAAGATTGACAGTATATTATCAGTCAAAGGTGTGGTTCAGATGCAAGGATTGATTCTTAGTTGAGGATGATTTTGATATACCTGGAAGCAAGCAAGGATGTGCCATATACTCAGAAAGGAGGATAGTCCAGCAAAACCCCGATTCATACAAGAAATCAACAACAGAAATATTAAGATGATATGTATGTGGTAATCAGTCTGAGAAGCTTCTGGTTTAAGCGACTCAATTTTCCCTCGCAATCTACCAGAGAAGCTTCCAAGGCAAGATTCCTCAGTGAGCTATATGGATGACTTCCCGTGCAAGGTACCCTGTCTTATTCGGTACGTAACCGCAAAAGCTTATGGCATAAGGTACAGAGTCTTTCCCTAGTAAAGTCTTTAAGGGGGGAAGCTTCTGAAGCACGATATCCAGTCTTCTTTCGCAAGCTGTCTGATGAAAGTTTCGAGCACAAGTCATCCAATCTTCCTCAGTAGGGCATTGGTACAAGGTAGTACACTGTGAATTGATAGCATATGGCAGTGAATCCCAAGCATCAGATCCATAACAATTTGGTCAGAAGCAAGAATCAGTCAGAATACAAGTCTGCCTCAGGAATGAGATTCTCATATATATGTGGTAAGCATACCACCAAGGTCTTGCAAGTCACTTGAATGCAGATCTGACAGCCACATGAGGGTTGTTAAAAGAAGGAAGCCAGCTATACACCACAGTGTGACCAAGGATTATGAAGATTGACGACAACAATGAGTTCAGTACAAGTACATGTGAACCTAGAAGATGATCCTGGTGAGCCCTTGTCTCCTTTTCTCCAGTGACGGCACCATGCCCGTGATCTGAGCTGTTTTTAGCTATCCCGGGTGGATGCCGATTTTTATTTCTCTATTCAACAACTGTCATGAGTTCTGAGATGCTTTTCGGCCATCTCGTATAGCTGTTGAGTTTCTTTTTGTGACAGTGGCCCTATAGCTGCTTTTCAGCTATCTTAGAGAGTTGCCACTTTCTTCTTATCGACCCGGTCTCATGCTCTAAGCTGCTTTTCAGCCGTCCTGAGCCGTGGTTGAGTTATTTCAGTAATGTCCCATATCTGAGTTGTAAAGACTGTTCTGGTGGCTACTGATTTATTTGCCGATTTCTCGCAAGGGTTCGGATGATCATTTCTCTACGGTCAGAACTTGAGAGGTGATGAGTGAGGGAGTCCTGGATTCGGGGGTCCTCAGGTGTCCGGCCTAGGAGTGTGGGCCGGGTTACATGGGTCGTACAAGATCAAGCTGAAGATCATCAACCGTGTCCGGATGGGACTTTACTCAATACGTGGACGACAAGAATAGACTCTAGAAGTTTCCTTCCCTGATAATCCGACCTTGTACTAACCCTAGACCCCCTCCATTGTGTATATAAACTGGAGGGGTTAGCCTGTATACCGGGACTTATCATTAGAATCTTCATAGGCTAGTCATCTAGGGTTAGCTATTATGAACTCGAGGTAGATCAATTCTTGTAATCTTCATACTCATCGAATATAATCAAGCAGGAGTAGGGTTTTTACCTCCATCAAGAGGGCCCGAACCTGGGTAAACATTGTCTCCCCTGACTCCCTATTACCATCGATCTCTAGACGCACAGCTTGGGCCCCCTACCCGAGATCTGCCGGTTTTGACACCGGCATTGGTGCTTTCATTGAGAGCTCCACTGTGTTGTCTGCCAAAGAGCGATCCATGGCTCGCCTTGTCATCAACAACAATATCACTTCCGGAGGGTGCCTGACTTCGGGGCAGACCCTCCGGTTCGGCAGTTTTACCATGAGGGCCCGCACCGCCATCGAGCCCGCAACTTCGCTCATGGCTACTAGACACCGTCCTCGCATTGGCCTCGAGTACTCCGAAAAGCTGGATCCAGCAGATATTTCATCCTTAAACGAACTGCTAGACCGCATCGACACCCTGGGGGTCTCAACGGACTATGATCAGATCGGGCTCAAGCCCGACCAGAGGGAAATTACTCACCCACCGATCACCCACTTCATGGCGATCATCGAGGAACCGGCCATAGACACTCCCCCCCCCATATTGAGGACCAAGTATGTTCGGGTCCCTAAATCCCTTGAGGCGGATACCTCCCCTTCGGATGGGACTTTACTCCCACCGGACTCTGGTTTGGGTGTTGGATTGCAAGAGCCTTCGCGCTTAATCGGACCCGAACCGGTTACTACGGAAGCCATACCGGCTCCAAACACGGATGTGGAACAGGATACAAAATTTAATCCACCCACCCACCACAATCTATACTCTCCAAGCAACTCAGGTCCTCCAGATATATACGACCTGATGTATGTGCGGCAGCAGCCCCAGGAAACGGTCCATCACTTTTGGGCCAGATTCCTGCTTGTTAAAAACAAGATCGAGGACTGCTCAGAGGAAGGGATATTAAATGACATTGACTGTCGCCACATACAGAGCTTCACGGAACTATCGCATATAGTGCAAAAGTACTGTGCAATTGAAAGCATATGGAGGGCCCAGAAAACTCAATTGGAGCCTGCCACCTCGATGCAGTGTGCGACCCGGGCTAAAAGAATATACCCCGGTGGGTCACCCGACCATTGGGCTACGGGCATGAAGAACAAGCCCTTCACGGGACATAGGTCCGTTCTTGATGAACTATTGGACAAATCCTGCTTGATCCACACCACTCCGCACACAGTCCCAACCCATAGTCTCCGGGCATGTTGGGTACTCCGACAGGTAGCAAAAAGTGGAGAGGCCATCGTCACCACAACTCCAGAAGGATACTCACCAGAGAGGGACAACATTAACGTCCTAACCGTATTCGAGACTTTCTCTTCTAACAACCGGTGTAAACGGGCGCTCCGCGACCTCGCCGATGTCCATCAAGTTACCACACTGAGCCCATGGAACAAAACAGTGATAACCTTTACGGCCGAAGACGAACCAAAGGCTCGATCAGTCTGAGCACATGCCGCTTTGGTACTAAACCCCATCGTTGATGGTTTCCGGCTTACTAAAGTGCTCATGGATGATGGTTGTGGACTTAACCTCATCTATGAGGACACGCTAGACAAGATGCAGATGGATAGGTCACGCATCAAGCAAAGCAACACCACCTTTCGAGGTATTATCCCTAGTCAAGAGGCACACTACTGAGGAAAAATCAAACTCGATGTGGTGTTTGGCACGCCTGAGAACTATAGATCCGAAGAGTTTCTCTTCCACGTGGTTCCCTTCAATAGCGAGTATCACGCTATCCGCGGTCGGGATGCTTTCTCATAGTTTCAAGCTATACCCCATTATGGGTAAATGAAGCTCAAAATGCCCGGCCCCAATGGAATCATCACAATATCAAGCGACCCGGACAAAGCCCTCTGTGCCGAAAACAAGACCGCATGATTGGCCCTCGACACACTATCTGAAGCCCTAGTAGTAGAGGAATTAACTACCCTACGAGCTACTGTGGATATGGACAACATGATCCTTGATAAGAGATCCAAGTCCACCTCTTTCAAGCCAGCAGAGGAAATAGTAAAATTCCAAGTGCACCAAACGGACCCTAATAAAACAGCATCCATCTGAGCACAACTTGATCCGGCAGTGGACGCCGCCCTACACGCATTCCTGCGCGAGAATTGGAATATTTTCGCCTGGCATCCTTCAGACATGCCCGACATCCCACAAAGACTGGTGATAACCCACAAGTATAGGGGATCGCAATAGTTTTCGAGGGTAGAGTATTCAACCCAAATTTATAGATTCGACACAATGGGAGCCAAAGAATATTTGAAGGTATTAGCAGTTGAGTTGTCAATTCAACCAGACCTAGAGATTAATTATCTGCAGCAAAGTGATTAGTAGCACAGTAGTATGATAGTTTCGATGATACCAGCAGTAGTAATGGTAACAGTAACAGTGATAGCAGTGATATTGTAGCAGTAACGATGGCAGTAGCAATAGTAGTAACTTAGCAAGAACAATATAAGATAAATTCGTAGGCATTGGATTGGTGACTTGTTGGATGATATTCATCATGTGACAGTTATAACCTAGGGCGATGTGGCACTAGCTCCAGTTCATTGATATAATGTAGGCATGTATTCCGTAAATAGTCATCTGTGCTTTATTAAAAGAACTTGCATGACATCTTTTGTCCTACCCTCCCATGGCAGCGGGATCCATATTGGAAACTAAGGGATATTAAGGCCTCCTTTTAATAGAGAACCGGAACAAAGCATTAACACATAGTAAATACATGAACTCCTCAAACTATGGTCATTACCGAGAGTGGGCCCGGTTGTTGTCACATCGGGGTTGTCGGATCATAACCGTAGTAGGTGACTATAACTTGCAAGATTGGATCTAAAACATGGATCTAATGATGAATTCATAATGGTTCAGATCTGAGTTCATGGCACCCGGGCCCAGAGTGACAAGCATTAAGCATAGCAAAGTCATAGCAACATCAATCTAAGAACATAGTGGATACTAGGGATCAGGCCCTAACAAAACTAACTCGATTACATGATGAATCTCATCCAACTCCTCACTTACCAGCGAGCCTATGAAGGAATTACTCACTCCCGGTGGGGAGCATCATGGAATTGGCGATGGAGATGGGTTGGTGATGACGAAGAACGAAGACCCCCCCTCCCCGGAGCCCCAAACGGACTCCGAATCTGCCCTCCCAAGGAAGAACAGGGCTTGGCGGCGGCTCCGTCTCGTGGATCGCGATAATTCTTTCTCCCTATTTTTTTCTGGAAATATGTGATTTTATAGTATCAAGGGGGGGTCATATGTGGGGCCACCAGGTGGGTACAACCCACCTGGGTCCGCCAGGAGAGGGGGGCGCGCCCCGGTGGGTTGTGCCCACCCAGGTGCCCCTCTCCGGAAGGTCTTGGATCCAGAAATTTTTATTATTGATATAAAAAATCCTAGCAAAGTTTTGTTCCATTCCCGAGAACTTTTATTTCTGCACAAAAACAACACCATGGTAGTTCTGCTGAAAACAGCATCAGTCCGAGGTTAGTTTCACTCAAGTCATGCAAATTAGAGTCCTGTCGGCGTCCTGGATATGGGGGTATCCAGCCCTGCCTGCCTGCGGCCTACCATGTGGCTCCATCGATGGCCTGGTGCGGCCGAGCTTCACCATCGACAACACAAGACCCTCGCGAGGGGCCATGCCTCGCGAGGCGGACGACGCCAAGACCCCCAAGGGGATTGGCCTCCTCAGGCTGGCTCCCGAGGGGCAGAGAGTTCTATGCAAGGTTCACCTCACGAGGCTCAGCTGACGTGAGCCATGATGACCAAGGCCAGGTGGGCGCAGAGCGCAGGTTTCCTCTTTGGTGCAAAGGAGGCAAGCCACAAGCGCGGAGTCCCAAGGAATCAGCCAAAGGTTTCCATTATGGTGCAACGAGACCAAGACCGCCAGGACGGAGGTCATCAACGAGCCCACCACAGCGTCACGACCAAAGGCTTTTCGCAAGCGAAGACTACTTTTGTCAGGATAAGCTTTACTACTTGTCCCCTTCCAAATCCGGCCGTTGTGGGATCCCTTCCTGCCAACATTTGGAAAGAGGACCAAGGCCACTATAAATAGGACTAGCCACCACCATAGAAAGGGGGACAAGTCAAACTAGCACACAACATACCAGCTCGAGAACACCTCACCTCCCGAGACCAGTTCATCCACTGTACTAGTTCACCCTCAGCCCTTCGAGGCAATCCACCAAAAATGCTGGAGTAGGGTATTACACCGCAAGGTGGCCCGAACCAGGATAAACTGTTGTGTCTCTTTGTCTCTTTGAGCTTGACGCGCTAGGCTTAGGAGGATCGCGAGTAGGCACGCTGGGTAGGTTGAGATCTCCGCATGCACCCCAGAGTTCGAACCTCTCAAGGGTTTGCGGATACCTTAATCTGACATTTGGCATGCCAGGTAGGGGTGCGTCGGATCTTCTCTTCCGTCGATCAATCCACCACTACTCCGACACCTCCATGGCCGACGCGCGCCGGGCTCGTGCCGAGCGTCGGGCCGCAGTCGCTGCCCGCGTCGCTCAGACGGCTCCAGCGGGTGATGGTTGTGCCCGTCGCGCTCCGTCTCCGGCATACAACGCGGCCATGGGCCCTGCCAACCACGAGCAGCAAGCCTCATCGTTGCACCCGTCGGTGCGCCGTGACGGGTGCACCGCTACTCCATCGCTGACCCCAGCAGCTTCGTCCTCCCACGAGCGCCGCGGCCAAGCGGATGCGCAGGCCGCCCTGCTCATGGCGCGGGAGCTCCTTCGCTACCGCCCGGTGGGTGACATCTACGAGGAGTGGCTCGAGCGGATCGCTGAGCTCGTTAGCGTTGCGCACGGGGGCTCCGCCGAGCCGGCTCGCTCACTGCCTCAGCAACCACCTGCAGCGGGCGACGTGGCGCACGGGGCTCCTCCACCACCTCATGCCCAGGGCGCCATCATCGAGCCAAGGCGTGTGGCGCCATGGTGCGACCCGCCTCGCGCTCCATCGGCTCGGGAGGACATGAGCTGCCACGTGGTGCAACGTCCCCAGGGAGAAGCGCGCGTGCTTCCAGCACCCCAGCACCAGGCCTGCGTACCGCCGCAGGAGGTGGCGGTGCGCGTGCACTAGGACCAGTTTCCACCCCCTCAACGACCTCCAGTGGCCATGGCAGGATGCCGTGCGTTCACTCCAGAGCTCTGGAACATCGTCTGGCCAAGCAAGTTCAAGCCTGACCTGCCTCCACACTGCCGAGTTCCTGCAGCTCTATGAGCTGAGCATCGAGGCGGCCAGCAGTGACGAGAAGATCATGGCGAACTGGTTCCCAATGGCCCTGAAGGATGGCACACGTTCTTGGCTCCTGAACCTGACCGAGGGGTCGGTTTCTTCCTAGGAGGAGATGCGCAGCCGCTTCATCGCCAACTTCCAGGGCACCCGCGACCTTCCGCCGGCCGTGGGTGACCTGCGCCGCATCAAGCAGCAACCTGGAGAGACCCTGCAGAAGTATATCCAGCGCTTCAACAACATTCGCCTCAAGATCCCCAAGGTGTCGGATGAGTCCATCATCTCAGCGTTCACTGATAGCATCTGCGATGTCAAGATGAAGGAAGAGCTCGCCATCCATGAGGATCTCTGCACCGCTCTAGGGATGTTCAACATCGCGAACAAGTGTGCAAGGGCTAAGGAGGGACGCCTCTCCCTCCTTGATCTCCCCGATGCTGACCCAGAAGACAAGAAGACCAAAACCAAGGACGTGAAGCGCAAGGGGCCAGCCGTGCTTGCGGACGAACCAGAGACGAAGCGCGGCTGCGACCAGCCGGAGTCATCCAAGAGCAACCGTCCGTTCTGCATCTTCCACAATGTTCACAACCACAACACCAATGACTGCCAGGAGCTCAGGCCCTTCGTGACGGGTGAGAGAGTCCTGGATTAGGGGGTCCTCGGACAGCCGGACTATATGCTTATGCCGGACTATTGGACTATGAAGATACAAGATTGAAGGCTTCGTCCCGTGTCCGGGTGGGACTTGATGACCCACAAGTATATGGGATAGTTGTGGCCTCTTTCGATAAGTAAGAGTGTCGAACCCAACGAGGAGCTAAAGGTAGAAAAAATACTCTCTCAAGTCCTATCAGCCACTGATACGACTCTACGCACGCTTGACGTTCGCTTTACCTAGAACAAGTATGAAACTAGAAGTACTTTGTAGGTGTGATAGGATAGGTTTGCATGATAATAAAGAACACGTAAATATAAACTAGGGGATGTTTAGATAAAGATGCAATAAAGTAAGTATTAGTAGAGAGCTTTTTTGTTATGAGAAAGTTATTTGTCCCTAGGCAACCGATCACTTAGACCGGTAATCACTATTGCAATTCTATTTGAGGGAGAGGCATAAGCTAACATACTTTCTCTTCTTGGATCATATGCACTTATGATTGGAACTCTAGCAAGCATCCGCAACTACTAAAGATTCATTAAGGTAAAACCCAACCATAGAATTAAAGCATCAAGTCCCCTTTATCCCATACGCAAACAACCTACTTACTCGGGTCTATGCTTCTGTTCACTCACGTCACCCACCATAAGCAAATCATGAACATATTGCAAACCCTACAGCGGGGATCCCTCATGCTTGCGCAACACGGAGAGCACCATAGGACAACACCAATAATAAAACATGCAACTCAAACCAATCACGATCATCAATTAACCCATAGGACAAAACAGATCTACTCAAACATCATAAGATAGCCATAAATCATTGGGAAATAATATATAGCGTTGAGCACCATGTTTAAGTAGATATTACAGCGGGTAAGAGAGGGGTTACACCGCTGCATAGAGGGTGGATGTAACACCCACGATGCGGCTATATCTCCCACATGTCGAAGCACGACTTAGAGGCATAACCGCATTGTGGTTTTGTCACAAGAAGGGTCATCTTCACACAATCCCATGTAATGAACAAGACTAGGATAAAGAGTTGGCTTACAATCGCCACTTCACACAATGAACATATAATAAAATCATACATCAATCAGAGTACACACATAGTCCGACTACGGACGAAGCCAAAAGAAAACAAGATAACCCAACTACTAGATCCCCGATCGTCCCAACTGGGCTCCACTACTGATCAACATGAAATGAAACATAGCAACGACCAAGATCTTTGTTGAGCTCCCATCTGAGCTCGGTTGCATCGCCTGCACTGGTATCATCGGCACCTGCAACTGTTGTGATATTATTTGGTGAGTCACGAGGACTCAGCAATCTCAAAACCCGCGAGATCAAGACTATTTAAGCTTATTGGTAGGAAGTGGTAATGAAGTGGAGTTGCAGCAAGCACTAAGAAAATATGGTGGCTAACATACGCAAATAAGAGCGAGAAGAGAAACAACGAAACGGTCGAGAAACTAGAAGTGATCAAGAAGTGATCCTGAAACTACTTACGTCAAACATAACCCAAAACCGTGTTCACTTCCCAGACTCTGCCGAAAAGAGACCATCACGGCTACACACACAGTTGATGCATTTTAATTCGAATCTGGTGTCAAGTTCTCTACAACCGGACATTAACAAATTCTCATCTATCACATAACCACGGGCACGGCTTTCGAAAGATAATACCCTGCAGGGGTGTCCCAACTTAGCCCATCACAAGCTCTCACAGTCAACGAGGGATATTCCTTCTCCCAGGAAGAACCGATCAGTCTCGGAATCCCGGTTTACAAGACATTTCGACAATGGTAAAACAAGACCAGAAAAGCCGCCCGATGTGCCGACAAATCCCGATAGGAGTCGCACGTATCTCATTCTCATGGCAACACCGGATGAGACTAGCTACGAGTAAAACTAGCCCTCAAGTTTCCTCGAGGTGGCCCCGCAGGTAGCTCGGTTCGGACCAGCACTTAGAGAAGCACT
>NC_041387.1:61469641-61482004 GCF_002162155.2 Triticum dicoccoides | reverse complement strand
ACCCTCGAGTCTGCAGAACCCAAGGGAAAAGGCTTAGGTGGCAAATGTTAAAACCAAGGTTGGGCCTTGTTGGAGGAGTTTTATTCAAAGCAAACTGTCAAGGGGGTCCCATCACCCAACCGCGTAAGGAACGCAAAATCAAGGAACATAACACCGGTATGACGGAAACTAGGGCGGCAAGAGTGGAACAAAACACCAGGCATAAGGCCGAGCCTTCCACCCTTTACCAAGTATATAGATGCATTAATTAAACAAGAGATATTGTGATATCCCAACATAATCTTGTCCATCATGGAGCAATCTTCAACTTCACCTGCAACTAACGACGCTATAAGAGGGGCTGAGCAAAATGGTAACATAGCCAAACAATGGTTTGCTAGGAAGGGTGAAAAGGTTAGAGGCTGACATGGCAATATGGGAGGCATGGCAGACAAGTGATAGGTAGCACAACATAGCGATAGAACAAAGCAGCTAGCAAGCAAAGATAGAAGTGATATGGAGGGTAATGGTCATCTTGCCTGAGATCCCGCAAGGAAGAAGAACGAGTCCATGAAGAAAACAAACGCACGTAGTCGAACGAATCCTCACAACTCCGGAACGAAACCGAAGCTAACGAGAGAAGCAAACCGGAAAGAAGCAAACAACATGGTAAACAAACATGACATAAACATGGCATGATGCACAATCAAGTATGATGCATGTCCGGTTTAATGAGGCATGGCATGGCAAGGTGCAACAAACAATACTACGAATTAAGTGGAGCTCAATATGCAACGAGTTGCATATTGACGTAACACCACATCAATTATTTAGTTTCTCTCTCGGTTATGAACATGACAAGATTAAATGTTGGTTAACATGGCAAGAGGTGAAGCATAATTAAACTAGCTATTTAGGCAAGTTTAAATGAGGCCGGAACAACAAACAACAATTCTGGAAAATCCCCATATGTCATTTAGCAATTTAATGCAAACACAATTATAACCATTTAAATGTTGGTAACATGATGCGGATGACATAAACAAGGTTTATGCAATTTTATAAAATGTTGACATGAACATGTTATGAAGCATTTGGTCACCATGGCGGAACGAAAAGGGTGCCACAGCGGCGAAACGAAAATGGTGCCACGGCAACATTCGAGTCCCGGTAACTCATTGAGATACCGGTGCAAAAGAGCAAGTGTGCGGATGTGCAAAACATGCAAAAGATGGTGGGGTGATCCCGGTTACCGGGTGTCCCACATGACGGTGGCATGGCAAACGAGGAACATGCAAAGACAAATCGATCACGGTGCAAAACTCGAGCATCTCATACAACACACAAGCATTCGTTCACGGGTGCTCGTCTCGGGGTTATACCTTCGAAGCATGCATTTTGGGGTGGTTCAAAATCGTCGAGGGAAGTAGTCGTTCACGGGTCATAGGGGAAGTAGTCATACATGTTTCGTAGTGGAAGTAGTTGTTCATGTCCCATAGATGTTTGGGGTCCACGGGGTCTATGAGGGTCGACGGTAGTCGTACACGGCAACCATAGTTGAACTTGTAGGGCCGACGATGTCGTGGTACTTGGTGCAATGCACGGGATGGTAGTCCAACAATTGTCGGATAGGGACTTGACGCATAAAAAGTCTTTGGTGCCACGGTACTTGTCCATGTAGACGTACTTTCGAACAGGAACTTGGCACATCCAAAATGAGCAAGGCAAAAACCCTCGTTTTGCGGTGCTCGAACTTGACGAAATCCACGAACGGGTCTTGGTGTATCCTGGTCTTGGAGAGGTCTCTGAAAAGAACTTGGCGTCCACGGGGACATGGAGTAGCGGTCTTGGCGTTGAGCAGGGGTCGAAGGCCAACGAGGGACGAAGTGGATGCTGCTGTTGCATGCCAGGAGGCGAAGCAAAGCGGTTACGAGCTCGAGGCAGCGCTGGGAGGACGGCGACGAGGCGGACTAGGCCGGCGGAGTAGGAGGATTGCCGGGGTGCGTGATGTAGAGACGGTCGCCGGAGGCGGGGAAGCGGGGTCGCGACGAGCACGACTCGGGGAGGCGCGAGGGCAGGGGTGCGGATGATGTGAAGACGGCCGGATCCGGGCGACGAGGCACCGAACCCCCACTTGGCCAGGGTAGGGGAGGACGGCGACGAGGGATTCAGCGTGGGTGGCCAGGCGTGCGGAAGGCTGAGGTCGAAGGCGAGGCGCGGGGGAGGTCCGGGCGTGGCGGCAGCGAGAGGGTGATGAGGAGAAGCAGGAGAGGCCATGGATCGGGCACATGAGCTCCTCTCCTGAGCGTGGTGGCGGCGCGAGGGAGGAGAGGGAGGCGAGTGAACGAGGGAAGGGAGAGGGGATCGAGCGTAGATGGGGATCGAGCAGGAGGCGGCGGCCAGAGGGAGTGATCGAGAGGAGGGGGTCAGGGCTAGGGTTAGATAGGTAGGGGCCGGCTGGGCCTTGGGCCATGGAGGAGCTAGGCTGCGGATGGGCCTAGATGGCCTGCTGGGCTCTCTCTCACTCTAAAAAATAAAAATAAAACAGAGATGAGAAAGAAAAGAAAGAGGTTAGAGGTGGAGCTTGAGCAGGAGGGTATTTTTCCCGGACTCATAAAAATGAGCTTGATCCAAGAAAAATAGAAAAGAGGCACGAATGCAAGATTTAAATTCAAACTCATTTGTATATCATCCAAATGGGTTTGAATTGGGACTAGGTTTGGTGTGGTCAGAAATGTTGAGATTTAAGGAGGAGCCTCAATAAAAGGGAAAAGAATTATAGGCAAGGTTACAGAGTCAAAACTCGAAGAAGGAAAAGCCAAGGGATTAAACATGCACGTGTATTGTGGTAAATTCCAAATTAATGGAATATAATTTTTATAGCTCCCTAATAATATTGGGAGGATATATGTTATAAAGAGAAATCACCATTTGAATTCCCCCGATTTAAATAGATCAAAGATCTATGCAATTTATTAGTTGAGTTGAGATGCAAAGATTAATGACATGATGGATGGCATGATGACATGATGCAATGCAAAAATAAAAGAGCAAGCATAAATGAAACACACGGTGATCACGGAAATATGGAAGTCTTCCAAAGCGTCGGTCTCGGGGTGTCACAGTGGAAGAGTTGGTGATGAAGGCGGTGAAGTTGTTGGTGAAGATCGCGGTGATGATGATGGCCCCCGGCGGAGTTCCGGCGCCACCGGAAGCAAGGGGGAGAGGCCCCCCTTCTTATTCTTCTTCCTTGACATTCTCCCTAGATGGGAGAAGGGTTTCCCCTCTTGTCCTTGGCTCCCATGGCGTGGGAGGGGCGAGAGCCCCTCCGAGATTGGATCTGTCTCTGTGTCTCTCTCTGTTTCTGCGTTCTCAGATTCTACCACTTCACCGTTTCTTTTATATCCGGAGATCCGTAACTCCGATTGGGGTGAATCTTTCACCCAGATCTTTCTCATAAAATTAGCTTTCTTGCGGCAAAAGAAGAGCATCAACCGCCTTACGGGGCCCCCAGGAGAGTCCAGGGCACATCTGCCCCCCTAGGGCGCGCCCCCTATCTCCTGGCCCCCTCGGGCACCGTCTCGCGTTGATTTTACTTCCCAAAAATGATAAATATTCCAAAATAATTCTCCGTCCATTTTTATCCCGTTTGGACTCCGTTTGATATGGGTTTTCTGCGAAACATAAAACATGCAACAAACAGGAACTGGTACTGGGCACTGGATCAATATGTTAGTCCCAAAAATAGTATAAAAAGTTGCCAAAAGTATATGAAAGTTGAAGAATATTGACATGGAACAATCAAAAGTTATAGATACGATGGAGACGTATCAGCATCCCCAAGCTTAATTCCTGCTCTTTCTCGAGTAGGTAAATGATAAAAAAGATAATTTTTGATGTGGAATGCTACCTAGCATAATCTTGATCATATATCTAATCATGGCATGAATATTAATACATGAGTGATTCAAAGCAATAGTCTATCGTTTGACATAAAAACAATAATACTTAGGGCATCCTAACAAACAATCATGTCTTTCAAAATATCAATGCTTCCAGAACGTTATCCCTACAAAATAATATAGTCTTGTATGCTCCCTTTGCTTAACACAAGGTACCCCTCATGCCTATCCCGGTGTCAGCCAAGCAATTGTTTCATACTTTAGTATTCTCAAACTTTTTTAAGTTTCACGCAATACATGAGCGTGAGCCATGGATATAGCACTATGAGTGGAATAGAATATGATGGTGGAGGTTATGTGGAGAAGACAAAAAGGGAGAAAGTCTCACATCGACGTGGCTAGTCAACGGGCTATGAAGATGCCCATCAATTGATGTCAATGCGAGGAGTAGGGATTGCCATGCAACGGATGCTCTAAGAGCTATAAGTGTATGAAAGCTCAAACTGAAACTAAGTGGGTGTGCATCCAACTTGTTTGTGCATGAAGACCTAGGGCATTTGAGGAAGCCCATCATTGGAATATACAAGCCAACTTCTATAATGAAAATTCCCACTAGTATATGAAAGTGACAACATATGAGACTCTCTATATGAAGAACATGGTGCTACTCTGAAGCACAAGTGTGGTAAAAGGATAGTAACATTGCCCCTTTTCTTTTTATTTTTTTTATTTTTTTATTTTTTTTCTTTTTGGGTGGGCTTCTTTGGGCCCCTTTTTTATTGAGGCTTATTTGGCCTTTCCTTTTTTTTTTCTTTTTTTTCTTTTTCTTTTTCATTTTTTTTCATGGGGCAATGCTCTATAATGATGATCATCACACTTTTATTTACTTACAACTCAATATTACAACTCGATACTAGAACAAAGATATGACTCTATATGAATGCTTCCGGTGGTGTACCGGGATGTGCAATGATCTTGCGTAGCAATGACATCAAAAAACAGACAAGCCATGAAAACATCATGCTAGCTATCTTACGATCATGCAAAGCAATATGACAATGAATGCTCAAGTCATGTATATGATGATGATGGAAGTTGCATGGCAATATATCTCGGAATGGCTATGGAAATGCCATGATAGGTAGGTATGGTGGCTGTTTTGAGGAAGATATAAGGAGGCTTATGTATGATAGAGTGTATCGTATCACGGGGTTTGGATGCACCGGCGAAGTTTGCACCAACTCTCGAGGTGAGAAAGGGCAATGCACGGTACCGAAGAGGCTAGCAATGATGGAAAGGTAAAAGTGCGTATAATCCATGGACTCAGCATTAGTCATAAAGAACTCACATACTTATTGCAAAAATTTTAAATCCCTTGAAACGAAGTACTACACGCATACTCCTAGGAGGAAGGTTGGTAGGAGTTAACCATCGCGCGCCCCCGACCTTCACGCAAAGATAAACAATCAAAATACAATGAGCGCCAATTTGGTTACATAGTTAATAGACCATACGTGCATGCTTAGGGAATCACAAACCTTAGCACCAACATCCTTACTAAACACAACCATCTACTAGTACCTCCCACATATTATCACCTCTATATCGCAAAACTATTGCAAGGAATCAAACATATCATATTCAGTGATCCACAAGTTTATGTAGGATTTTATGACTAACCATGTGATTGACCAATTCATGTCATCTCTCTAAATTGATCTAAGTGAAGCAAGAGAGTTTAATTCTTTCTATAAAAGATATGCCCACGCTCTAACAAATATAAGTGAAGCAAAAGAGCATTCTACAAATGGCGGTTTTCTATGTGAAGAGAAAGAGGCAATCCAAACTTCAAATGATATAAGTGAAGCACATGAAGCATTCTATAAAGCCACACTCAAAAGATTTAAGTGAAGTGCAATGAGCATTCTATAAATCAACCAAGGACTATCTCATACCAGCATGGTGCATAAAAGAAAAATGAAAAGTAAATGCAAAAGACGCTCCAAGACTTGCACATATCGCATGAACGAAACAAATCCGAAAACATACCGATACTTGTTGAAGAAAGAGGGGATGCCTTCCGGGGCATCCCCAATCTTAGATGCTTGAGTATCCTTGAATATTTACTTGGGGTTCCTTGGGCATACCCAAGCTTGAGCTCTTGCCTCTCTTCCTTTTCCTCATATCGAGACCTCCTCGATCAAACACTTCATCCACACAAAACTTCAACAGAAAACTCGGTAAGATCCGTTAGTATAATAAAGCAAATCACTACTCTAAGTACTATAGCAAACAAATTCATATTTTGTTTTTTCATTGTGTCTACTGTAATATAGCTTTTTCATGGCATAAATCCACTGATATAAATTGATAGATTCATCAAAACAAGCAAACTACGCATCAAAAACAGAATCTGTCAAAAACAGAACAGTCTGTAGCAATCTGAACATCCACCATACTTCTATTACCCCAAAAATTCTACCAAAATTAGGAAAAATAAAAAGGTTGTACAAAAAGACAGTTCAAAAAGAATCATAACCGTTTGACGTTCCAAATAAAAATGTAAAATCGAGCACTACAGCCAAAGTTTCTATCCTGCACCGTACAAACCAACATGCATTGTAAACATCCTAAAGGCAAACCTTGGCACATTATTTTTATAATAAAATGAAATTGTACAAGGGGATAATTATTTTTGTTGAAAAGTTTCTGTAATTAAGATTCACAAAGTTTCCGTGAGCATGAACAAACTTCAAGGCTAGCTCCCACTTCAACAATGCTTGTCTCTCTCACTTTCACTTTCCCTTTTGAAAAGTTTTTAGGTTCCCCTCTTTATTTTTTTGTTTTTAGACTATATAAAAGCACTCAACAGAAATAAATGACTCTCTAAAACTTCCGGGTTGTCTCCCTGGCAGCGCTTTCTTTAAAGCCATTAAGCTAGGCATTTAGTGCTCAAGTAATGAATCCAGCCGGATCCCAAGGTATATCAAAGCCAATTTTAATTAGCAATGGTTTGTGATTTAGTAGTGAGCACAAAGTAACATATATCATGCAACAACGAAGTCTAACTCTCTTCCTATGCATCGGCATGTCATAAAAGAACAATTCATGCACACATAGTAAAGGCCAATGCATAGTATAAACAGTTTCTTGCAATTCTATCGTGTTGTAAACATAAAGAGGCGGAGATGTAGTTCCTCTCTCATAATAATTGCAAGTATGAGCAGCAAGCACATGCATATTATATCTATCAGAATCATCATGTGTATTAGTAAAAGGCAACCCATCAATATAATCCTTAATAAGCACAAACTTCTCCGATATAGTGTAGTTGGGAGAATTCAAAAAGATAATAGGATTATCATGCGTGGGTGCAATAGCAACAATTTCATGTTTAACATAAGGAACTATAGCAAGTTCATCTCCATAAGCATAATTCATATTGGCATCTTGGCCACAAGCATAGCAAGCATCAACAAAAAGGGATATTTCAAGAGAATCAACGGGATCATAGCAATCATCCTTCGGTAAGCACGAAGGGGAATTAAACAATGTATGAGTTGAAGAGTTACTCTCATTAGAAGGTGGGCACGGGTGATCAATCCGCCCTTCCTCCTTTTGTTCTTCGCTCTCCTCATCATCTTTTTCATCCAATGAGCTCACAGTTTCATCAATTTCTTCTTCTATAGCTTCCTGCAAAATATTAATCTATTCTTGGACAGCGGAGAATTTCTCAATATATAGTTTAACATAGGCATTAGAAGCATAATTATCATAACAATATTCAAGTATAGCAAAATTTTCAGATTTGTAGAGAGTAGCATCATACTTTTCAATCAAAGAAGCAATTTCATAAGCACCCTTAAAAGCAACAAATTCTTCAATTTGTTGAACATCATAGTGATTACAAACACTCTTAGCATATGAAGATACGATTCCATTATCAATAAACTCACATTGGTAGGGAAGGTATTTCTTAGGGTTTTCAGAACAACAAGTAATATCATGTATTTCACATAAATTCCAAGCATAGCATTGCAAACGATGAATTTGATTCGGTAAAAGTTTCCCTTTTTCAGATATACAGTGTCGCACATAACAAGCATGCTCATCTAAAGATTTGCCCTCAACTAAGCTAGTTGGGGTTTCAGCACGAGCACAAAGGGATCAAAGATGATCCAAGTAAAAAGCTTCAGGAGTGTGATAGATTTTGAGTGGTTCTTCAACCATTGGTTCAGTAGGTACAACTAATTTTTTTGGTATTTTTTGTTTCCTACCCATAACTAGAGATAGAAAACAACTAAGAACAGCAAATAAAACTTACTTAGTGATAAACCAAACAAGAACACACGAGAATATTCACCCCACGCTATGACTCCCCGGCAACGGTGCCAGAAAAAGGTCTTGATGACCCGCAAGTATACGTGATAGTTGTAGCCTCTTTCGATAAGTAAGAGTGTCGAATCCAACGAGGAGCTAAAGGTAGAACAAATACTCTCTCAAGTCCTATCGGCCACTGATACGACTCTACACACGCTTGACGTTCGCTTTACCTAGAACAAGTATGAAACTAGAAGTACTTTGTAGGTGTGATAGGATAGGTTTGCAAGATAATAAAGAACACGTAAATATAAACTAGGGGCTGTTTAGATAAAGATGCAATAAAGTAAGTATTAGTAGAGAAATTTTTTGTTACAAGAAAGTTATTTGTCCCTAGGCAATCGATAACTTAGACCGGTAATCACTATTGCAATTCTATTTGAGGGAGAGGCATAAGCTAACATACTTTCTCTTCTTGGATCAGATGCACTTATGATTGGAACTCTAGCAAGCATCCACAACTACTAAAGATTCATTAAGGTAAAACCCAACCATAGCATTAAAGCATAAAGTCCCCTTTATCCCATACGCAAACAACCTACTTACTCGGGTCTATGCTTCTGTTCACTCATGCCACCCACTGTCACACCCAATATGTGATACTATCCTAAGGAGACTTGCATATTGATACAATACCACCAAGGATAGAACCGCATATTGATACGCTTTTGCAAGGTGGATATCATTACATCAACATTACATAATAGATGGGGATACATACAAAAGGCATACAATGCCACACGAATACAACATCATCTTACATAAGAGCACCATCCGACTACGGATGAAACACAAACAGAAACTCAAACGACATCCACCCTGCTAGCCCAGGCTGCCGACCTGGAACCTATCCCCTGATCAAAGAAGAAGCAGAAGAAGAACTCCAAAACAAGCAAACATCGCTCTCGCGTCATTATCATCGCATAACCTGTACCTGCAACTGTTGTTGTAGTAATCTGTGAGCCACGAGGACTCAACAATCCCATTACCATGGGTATCAAGACTAGCAAAGCTTAATGGGAAAGGAAGGGGTAAAGTGGTGAGGTTGCAGCAGCGACTAAGCATATATGGTGGCTAACATATGCATATGAGAGCGAGAAGAGAAGAAAACGGAATGGTCGTGAAGCTAGCAATGATCAAGAGCTGATCTTGAACTCCTACTTACGTCAAACATAACCCAAAACCGTGTTCACTTCCCGGACTCGGCCGAAAAGAGACCATCACGGCTACACACGCGGTTGATGCGTTTTAATTCGAATCTGGTGTCAAGTTCTCTACAGCCGGACATTAACAAATTCCCATCTGCCACATAACCGCGGGCACGGCTCTCAAAAGTTTATACCCTGCAGGGGTGTTCCAACTTAGCCCATCACAAGCTCTTGCGGTCAACGAAGGATATTCCTTCTCCCAGGAAGACCCGATCAGTCTCGGAATCCCGGTTTACAAGACATTTCGACAATGGTAAAACAAGACCAGCAAAGCCGCCCGATGTGCCGACAATCCAGATAGGAGATGCACATATCTCGTTCTTAGGGCAACATCGGATGAGACTTGCTACAAGTAAAACCAGCCCTCAAGTTTCCCCGAGGTTGCCCCGCAGGCAGCTCGGTTTGAACCAGCACTTAGAGAAGCACTAGCCCGTGGGGGGCTAAAATAAAGATGACCCTCGGGTTGGCCGACCCAAGGGAAGGGTATAGGTGGTGGTGAGGCAAATGGTAAAACCAAGGTTGGGCCTTGCTGAAGGAGTTTTATTCAAAGAGAACTGTCAAGGGGGTCCCATAAATCACCCAACTGCGTAAGGAATGCAAAATCAAGAAACATAACACCGGTATGACGAAAACTAGGGAAGCAAGAGTGGAACAAAACACCAGGCATAAGGCCGAGTCTTCCACCCTTTACCAAGTATATAGATGCATTAATTAAATAAGAGATATTGTGATATCCCAACATAATCCTGTCCACCATGGAGCAATCTTCAACATCACCTGCAACTAACAACGGTATAAGAGGGGGCTGAGCAAAGTGGTAAGATAGCCAAACAATGGTTTGCTAGGAAAGGTGAAAAAGGTTAGAGGCTGACATGGCAATTTGGGAGGCTTGAAGAGCAAAAGATAGGTAGCGCAGCATAGCGATAGCATCGAGACAACTAGCATAGCAATGATAGCAGTGAGATCCAAGGTAGCGGTCATCTTGCCTGAAATCCCACAAGGAAGAAGAATGAGTCCATGAAGAAGATGAAGCCACGAAGACGAACCAAGCGTAGACGAACGAATCCTCACGATCGCAACGAAACAGGAACTAACGAGAAGGAGCACAACCGGAAAGAAGCAAACAACAAGGTAAACACACAACACATAGACATGGCATGACGCACAACCAAGTATGATGCATGATAAGGCTACATGAAGCTACTCATGGAAAGAGATGATGCATACAAGGGCAACACATCAAAGCAAGTTTAAATGAGGCCGGAAACAACATATAACAAATCCGGTAAGTCCTCATATGCAAATTTCGAAATTGGTCCAGATCTGAATAAACCTTATGTTCAAGTTGTTAAACAGCAAGTTAAGATGCACCAAGATGATCTACACAAGATTCTAGTCAAGTTACATATAAAGTTCATTTAATTCGAAGCTACGGCCTAGAAGATATGAGCAAAACAAGTTAAACATGGCATTGATGCTAAATGCATCCAAACATCAAGCAAACACCTCAAAACAAGGATGCAACATGATAAGATGAAACTAAATGCAAATCTAAGCAAGTTTCATATAGAGCACACTCAAAACGGAGCAACGGTTCAACACATACACATCATACAAGGTTAAAGGGCATGCTGTCCAAAACAGCAACTAGGCATATTGCAAGCACCAAAACAATAATGCTATA
Organism: Triticum dicoccoides; assembly: GCF_002162155.2. Classification (NCBI taxonomy): domain Eukaryota; kingdom Viridiplantae; phylum Streptophyta; class Magnoliopsida; order Poales; family Poaceae; genus Triticum; species Triticum dicoccoides. The sequence continues at coordinate 61,470,851 of NC_041387.1, read as the reverse complement.
GCACCTCAACATAAGAACAAAAGGCATGGTCATGAAGTATAGGTAAAGCACGACAAAACATGAACACTGAGATATCTCCAGAAATCAATAGAACATGCTCAAATGGACATGGCAAGGTTGCAAATAATAACAGTTCACAGACAATGGAAATCACTGGACATGGCATAAATAACATCAAGTTGCCAAGTTTAGAGCTATCAAACAACATGCTACAGGAACATATCATGGCAACCAAAGGCATGGCATGAACCTACTAATTTCATAGAACAAAAGTCCCTTACTGACCTAATTTCAAAGATCAACAAAAAAGATGGTAGCATCCATGCAAACATGGCAATTGATACGACAGATTCAGACATGACAGGAACAACGATAAGCAGGCATGTTGGTGAGATCGCACAACTCACCACAGAGCAATACACAGTAATAAGACACATTTATGAAGCTAATAATGGCAAGATCAAGTTCATAGGGTACGTGGATCACTAGCAAAGCTCATGGAAAAACTGAACTTAATCTTAACAGGCTGACAGCAACATTATTTAGCAGTTTGAGAGCAAGATTACAACAAGCTACAGTAGTCTATAAATGCAACCAGGGACATGGATGGATATATCATGACATTTATAACAAAACATACTTAGTGAACATCTCCAGGTTATGCATAGAATGACTTGTAGCAGCAGGTTTACATAGCATCATGATATAACAGATTCAGCCTAGCAAAACAGCAACAACAAGTACCCTACTTCACGAGCTTGATGCACTCACTACAAGACTCACAAAAATACATAGATTGCACCACTGTAAGGATGGTATGATGTAGTACAAAACACATGTAGATCTCATGCTCATAGGATGCACACACAAAATGCAATGAAAAAGACAAATCATCAAGTTCTGTTAACAGACACCAGTTAACATCATATAGCACTCTTGCAATGATGATTAGAACATGAAGATGAACTCAAAAAAGCATGGCTCAGTGGAACAAAATGAAGAGCATCTCATGATGAACATTTTGCTATATCATGCACGCAAAACGGAGAACTATGCATGGAGTTATGGCAGGTTAAAGATACTCACATAATATGATGATCTGGGGACTTGGCCATATTCCGAAAAAATAGACGCGCGCTAAATACTAAAAATCGCACGGGCGGGTTTAGTGGGCTGCTCTCCCTGGGCCAACAGGAGCTGGGCCGGCTCG
>NC_041387.1:61467405-61469282 GCF_002162155.2 Triticum dicoccoides | reverse complement strand
CAGGAGGCTCCGGTGGGGCCCACCTGGAGGGCGCGACGGAGGAGGCCCTGCGGCCATGGCACGGCGGGGCTGGCGACCTGGGCAGTGGGGACAGGCGAGGCCTACACCGGTGGGGATGGGACGCGGCGGAGGCGGGGTCGTGGATCCAGCCGAGGGCTCGCCGGATCCGGACGGAGGCGAGGAGCTCTGGGCGGCGGCGGGGCACCTCCTGCCCATGACGCAGAGGAGAGAGGGGGGGGTTAGCGAGAGGGAGAGAAGGGAAGGAGAAGGAGATACAGGGGCGGCGGGACCTGAGACCGGTGGCGGCGGAGCAGTCCGGCGAGGTCGCCGTGGTTGGCCTCCGGCGACCCGACAGCGGGGCGGCGAGGCGCTGCAGTGCGGGACCTGAGCTTGGGAGGACCTCGAGCTTGCGGGAGAGCGGGGCGCGGCGGATGGGCTTCCCCGGGCCCCGATCTGGGCCTAGCGGGCCTGGCACGCTGGAGGGGCGAGGGGAGGCGGCTGAGTGGCTGTGGGGCACGGGGGTGGCGACGTGGCACGTCGTGGTTGGTCCGGGGCGCGGTGGCGGCGGCACCAAGTGGCGAGGGGTGACTGGGGTGGCGCCGAAAGCGAGGAGGCGGGTGGAGTCTGCGGCAGGAGGTTAGGGGAGGGGTCTAGGTTGCCCAAAAATGGACTAGGGTGTCCTTATATAGCAGATTTGCTAGGGTTTGGGGTCTAGGGGGGTTTTGGGACCCTCGAATCGCGATCCAACGGCTCCAGACGCGAGGGGGGTATGTTGGACCTAGGTGGGCTGTGTAGAATGCCTTGGGCTGAGAAGAAAGGGATGAAGTGCGGCCCGGCATGGTTTTCGGATACCGAAAACGTCCGACGATTAAACCGACTATACGCGGCTATATGTTTAACGGTTGGGCTATCGAATGGACTCCGACTGCGACGAAACTTGACAGGCGGTCTACCTATACTATAATAAGACCGCGCGCCAAATTTCACCCCATTCCGAGAACATTTTTATGCCACTTATAAAATAATATTTCGGAGGTGCCGCGGGCGCGTGCGAGTGTGGTTGGGCTCAGAACGGATAACGGAGAGAACCAGGGGAACCTGAACGGATGCAAGTTTTGAAAAACATGCAGATGAAATGCAGATGATGACATGGTAAAATGCAACACGCAAGCAAATGACATGGCAACAACAATGAATAACTGGAGGACACCTGGCACATCGGATCCGGAGCGTTACACCCACCATAAGCAAATCATGAACATATTGCAAACCCTACAACGGGGATTCCTCATGCTTGCGCGACACGGAGAGCAGCATAGGACAGCACCAATAATAAAACATGCAACTCAAACCAATCACGATCATCAATTAACCCATAGGACAAAACAGATCTACTCAAACATCATAAGATAGCCATACATCATTGGGAAATAATATATAGCGTTGAGCACCATGTTTAAGTAGAGATTACAGCGGGTAAGAGAGGGGTTACACCGCTGCATAGAGGGTGGAAGAGTTGGTGATGAAGGTGGTGAAGTTGTTGGTGAAGATCGCGGTGATGATGATGGCCCTGGCGGAGTTCTGGCGCCACCGGAAGCAAGGGGGAGAGGGCCCCCCTTCTTCTTCTTCTTCCTTGACCTTCTCCCTAGATGGGAGAAGGGTTTCCCCTCTATTCCTTGGCTCCCGTGGCGTGGGAGGGGCGAGAGCCCCTCCAAGATTGGATCTGTCTCTCTGTCTCTCTCTGTTTCTGTGTTCTCAGATTCTGCCCCTTCACCATTTCTTTTATATCCGGAGATTAGTAACTCCAATTGGGGTGAATCTTTCGCCCAAATCTTTCTCATAAAATTAGCTTTCTTGCGGCAAAAGAAGAGCGTCAA
>NC_041387.1:61421834-61467013 GCF_002162155.2 Triticum dicoccoides | reverse complement strand
CTAGGGCACGCCTGCCTTCCTGGGGCGCACCCCCTATCTCCTGGCCCCCTCGGGCACCGTGTCGTGTTGATTTAACTTCCCAAAAATCATAAATATTCCAAAATAATTCTCCGTCCGTTTTTATCCCATTTGGACTCCGTTTGATATGGGTTTTCTGCGAAACATAAAACATGCAACAAACAGGAACTGGCACTGGGCGTATATGAAAGTTGAAGAATATTGGCATGGAACAATCAACAATTATAGATACGACGGATAGGTATCAGGACTCTCCTTTGCATGGAAGGCAAGCTTGGCAATTCGGATATGTAGATTCCCTTCTCCGTAACCGACTCTGTATAACCCTAGCCCCCTCCGGTGTCTATATAAACCGGAGGGTTTAGTCCGTAGGACAAGAGCAATCATAATCATAGGCTAGCTTCTAGGGTTTAGCCTCTACGATCTCGTGATAGATCAACTATTGTAGTACTCATATCATCAAGATCAATCAAGCAGGAAGTAGGGTATTACGTCCATAGAGAGGGCCCAAACCTGGGTAAACATCGTGTCCCCTGCCTCATGTTACCATTAGCCTTAGACGCACAGTTCAGGACCCCCTACTCGAGATCCGCCAGTTTTGACACCGACATTGGTGCTTTCATTGAGAGTTCCACTGTGACGTTGAAAAAAGGTTTCATGGCTCGCCTTGTTATCAAGGACAACATCGCCTCTGAGGGAGCCTTGGCCTTAGGCCAAACCCTCCGACTAGGCGGCTTCTCATGACCTCCCGGTCGGCCGCCGTGCCGATGATGACTTCTCGGGTCATCAAAAACAGCCTCCACGTCAGCTCGAAATACGCCAAGCGGATGGATCCAATGGAACTTTCGTCCTTGAACGAGCTCTTGGATCGCATCGCTGCTTTGGGAGTCACTACGTACTATGATCGGATTGGGCTTAAACCCGATCAAAGAGAGATTAACTCTCTGCCAATCACCCATCAAATAGCGGTGGTGGAGGAGCAATTCAGCAACTCTTCCTCTATCTTGAGGATGAACTATGTCCGGATTCCCGAGCTCTCTGAGCCGGATACCTGCTCGCAGGATGACATGACCCAAACTATGAATTTAGGATCGGATAGTGGGCCAAAAAAATTGGGTAACATCCCGGAACCCGAACTTCCAAGTTCGGAAGCTCCTCAGCCTCTGGGTCCCGGATTGGGTCAGGGTTCGGACTTAAATCCACCCACCCACCCAGATACAAGCTTTCTTTCCCACATTAGACAACAATCCCAAGAGACAGTACATCACTTTTGGGCCAGATTCCTCCTTGCAATGAGCAAGGTTAAGGACTGTCGCGAGGAAGACGCAATCTCATTCTTTTGCAAAAATTGCACGGACAAGGGCATCCGTAACGCCATAAGTCGCCGTGACATATCACACTTTGCTGATTTGGCGACCATAATACAGAAGTATTGTGCGATGGAAAGTGCCTGGAAAACCCAGGCATCATTCTGGGATCCTCTGGCTCTCACTAAACCCCTCATCCGAACCAAAAGGGTGCACTCTTGCAAGTCACCCGATCCAATCATAAAGAAACCGAAGCCCACTACAGGGCGTGGAACCGTATTGGAGGGATGGCTCCAAAGGCCATGCAAAATTCACACCACACCGGATACTGTACCAACACACAGCCTTAGAGCATGTTGGATACTTCGGCAGGTGGCCAAGAACGGCGAGGATCTCCTCATTAACAATACCGCAGAGCATCATCCCGCAGAAAACAACAATACAATGTTGACAGTCTTCGAGACTTTCGCCTCGAATAACTGGCGCAAGAGAGCACTCTGTGGCCTCGCCGAAGTCTGCCACGTCGCAGCAATAAGTCCCTGGAACAACACGGCTATAACCTTTAATGCCAGTGACGAACCTCAATTCTGAACAGTCCGAGCACTAGCCGCTTTGGTCCTTAGTCCAATTTTGGACGGCTTCCGGCTTACTGAAGTTCTAATGGACGGCGGCAATGGATTAAACCTCATCTATGAGGAAACTCTCAACAAAATGGAAATAGACAAGAGCCGCATTGAGCAAAGCAGCATGACCTTCTGAGGAATTATCCCTAGTCGGGAGGCACGATGTGCGGGAAAAATCACACTCGATGTGGTATTCGACATGCCGGAAAATTACAGGTCTGAAGAGATAACATTCCAAGTGGCCCTGTTCAGTAGTGGATACCACGCCCTTTTAGGGCAGGACGCATTCACGAGCTTCCAAGCTATACCCCATTACGGGTACATGAAGCTCAAGATGCCCGGGCCCAACGGGATCATCACTCTAGCCAGTGATCCAGACATAGCACTCCACGCCGAAAATAAAATCGCTGCCCTGGCCCTTGAGGCATTATCCAAAGCCCTGGCGGCCGAAGAATTAACTGCATTACGCTCCATAGTGGATAGGGATGATGTGATACTCGATAAGCGATCCAAGTCCACCTATTTCAAACCAGCGGACGAAATAGTCAAATTCCAAGTCCACCCAATGGACCATACAAAAACAACATCCATTGGGGCACAGCTGAACCCCACAATCGACGCTGCACTACGGGCGTTCTTACCCGAGAATTGGGACATCTTCGCATGGCACCCTTCAGATATGCCAGGGATCCCACGAAGGCTGGTCGAGCATAGTCTCAACATATTGAAGGGATACAAGCCGGTCAAGCAGACACTACGGCGCTTTTCAAAGCCTAAATGACAAGCTATGGGAGAGAAGCTAGCCAAGTTACTCGAGGCCGGATTCATCAGAGAAATAAAACACCCGGACTGGCTAGCAAACCTGATGATGGTACCAAAGAAGGATAAATCCTGGCGCCTATGTGTCGATTTCAAGGACCTCAATAAGGCTAGCCCCAAGGATCCCTTCCCCCTCCCCCACATCAATCAAATCATCGATGCTACTGCAGGACACGACTCATTGTGCTTCCTTGACGCATACTCCGGATACCATCAAATCAAGATGGCGGAGTCCGATCAAGCCGCAACAGAATTTATCACCCCATACGGCCCTTTCTGTTTAACACCATGCCTTTCGGGCTCAAAAACGCCGGTGCAACTTACTAACGCATGATTCAGACATGCCTGGAAAAACAAATCGGCAAAACATTTGAGGCATACGTGGACGACGTGGTCATCAAGACCAGACACGTTGAATCTTTAATAGACGACCTGAGGCTCACGTTCAACAACCTCCGAACATATGACATCAAGCTCAATCCGGGAAAATGTGTTTTCGGGGTTCCCGTCGGAAAGCTGCTGGGCTTCATCATTTCCAACAGAGGAATTGCAGCAAACCCAGCTAGAATCCGAGCTTTGTCACAGTTGGCTACCCCAACAGACCTCAAACAAATACAGAAATTAACTGGATGCTTGGCTGCCTTAAGACACTTTATCTCCCGATTGGGAGAAAAGGCACTACCTCTTTATCGCCTTCTTCGATGCACCGAACACTTCGAGTGGACGGATGCGGCGACGGCCGGACTGGAAGAAATAAAGGCCCTCCTGGCCAGCAACCCAATCCTGGCTACACCAAACCTTGGCGAACCCATGTTGTTGTATATAGCTGCAACACACCAGGTTGTAAGCGCAGTGCTCGTCGTCGAACCAGAGGAGGACGGGTGTCAGGACCCCGACTCGATGCCACATAGGTCTAGCATGTAACACCTCATATCACTTTGCGGCCTCACACACGGTATTCCCACAGGTGTCGTCTTACCTTTGCCCGGGACCGTTTGCGCCTTTTGGCACATGTATATGATAGTGTCGCTAGCATCCATATGATAAGGAGCCCGGGCTGACATGGCTAGTCGTAAACCCAATGTGGCACAGACTTACAGGGACAGGCATCCATGACCCAGCAACGAACGTGTCGGTCATCAGCAAGTGGGTCCGGGCTGTAGCACTGGGCTAGCAGGACTCCGGTAAACCGGGCTGTAGCGGGCTAACAGGACTCCGGTACTCAATGCGTGACATTTCCCCGAAGGGACAGACACAGGAACGAAGAAGGACACATGCCGGCCAGCCTAAGTGTTCCGGAGCAGTAGCAAGCTACCATGGCTCCGTGGAAACACTAGGAGACATTTCCCGGTAAGAGAGGCTACTAAAGATAAACAACTAGATAGTCAGATCCCACACATACCAAGCATTTCAATCATACACACAATATGCTCGATATGTGCAAATACAACAAGGCATCACAACATGACTCTACGACACAAGTACTTTATTTAAGGCTCAGAGAGCCATACATAACATACACATAGGTACGGGTCACACGACCCAGCATTCAAGTCATACAGTCATACAAACCAGCAGCGGAAGTAACTTGTCTGAGTACAGACAACTAGTAAAATAAAAGAGGCTTGGAAAGCCTAACTATAGTACGTGGTCCTTCACAAGCTCAGGATCACCACCTGGGCCTTAGCCTACTCATTGATGTCAACGTCTACGAAGAACCCATCAGAAGGGGTTGCAGCGTCTTCTGTAAAAATGTAAATTACAGCAACATGAGTACAAAGGTACTCAGCAAGACTTACATCAGATCCTACATACATGCACATTATCAAGAAGGGTTGGTGGAGTTGTTGCAGCAAGCCAGCTTTGACTCTTGGCTAGGCTATCCTACGAGACTCCAACTTGAAATGGTTTTGCGCACACGAGTCCACTACTCACCACTTCAATACACCACCGAGGATTCACCTCCGTCTTCCTACGGAAGAGCCATCCTCGGCACTCAGACTTATCTTGAGGATTTTAGTAGTTTCCATTTACTTGTCTATGAACTGTATAGGCAACCAAGTAGTCCTTTACCGCGGACGCGGCTATTCGAATAGATTAGGTTAACCCTGCAGGGGTGTACTTCTTCATACACGCTCTCACCACTTACCGTCGTTTACACGACATGTACTCGGCAACCTTCAAGCGGAAGCCCAACGTGGGTGTCGGCCACGACCTACCTAATCACCTAAGTCTCCAATCCAGGTTTATCTCCTATCCAGGTTCCATCCGCAGGGAGTCCGACCGAGGTTTCCCATACGGCCCCGAACGATGTGTACAGGGTTCCGTGACACCTAACGGGTGCCCCGTATTCCCGGCCACGTACCTACCGCATCACAGCCCACCCCTACGGTCAGCGCTGTCCACGGCCTCCAGTAGGCTACAAACACCAGAAACTACTTGCAACTCCTGGACGGAGAACTAGGGTGAGTAAGAAGCCGAGAGGGTCCATTGGTTTCGGGCCCAATGCATGGTAGTAGCTGATTCTTAAATCACACATACAGATCTCAGTGCTTAAGGTCGGCTTCAATGAAACAACCCACCATGTACTCCTACATGGCCTCTCATCGATACCTTTACCAAATCGTATTCACCACACCACTCTCATTACCGACATAATCATTTCACTCCAGCCCATCACCCAGATGAACCAGACCTGACTCGACTCTAAGCATAGCAGGCATAGCAAGGTAGGAACACCACATACATATGGCTCAATCAACTCCTACACATGCTAGTGGGTTTCATCTAGTTACTGTGGCAATGACAGGTCATGCAGAGGAAGTGGGTTCAACTACCGTAACACACAACAGTTTGAAACGCGTTGTCTTAATGCAGTAAAAGAGAGCAGGAGCGAGAACATGGGATTGTATCGATATGATCAAATGGTTGGTTGCTTGCCTGATGGTTCGATGCACTGATACGGTTCTTCGCTAGGGTAATCACGGTACTCCTTGGAGGCAGAACCTGCCGCAAAGAACATCGATACACAGCCATCACCAAACAATGTGCGACAATATGATGCATGCATGAAACATGGCAATATGAGTGTGTTGGGCTAATGCAACTAAGACCAGAAGGGTTTGAACCAATTTAAACCAAAGATTCAAATTTCAAACTCATACATGGCCCTTTAAAGTGTTTTACCTTGTTCTGCATTAAACATCAAGTTAACTTGTTTAATCATGCATGAAAATAGTACAGATGGATAGATTGGATTTTTCTGATCATTTTTCATATACAACTTGTCTGATTTGGAGTTACAGATTAAAAGTTATGAATTTTTGAAGTTTAAACTATATTCTGGAATTTCCTATATTAGAAAAATCCAGAAAATCAATTACTGCGTCAGCCTGACGTCAGTGTGACATCAGCGGGTCAACGGGACACGGTCTGGGTCAAACCTGACAGTGGGTCCCGCGTGTCAGTGTGATTAGTTAAACTAAAATTAATTTAAACTAATCCTAAATAGTTAACAGGGCTGGGCCCCACCTGTCATTGACTCAGGAGAGTCAACCAGGGCCCACCCGCGGTCAAAACCGGGTCGGCTGCACCGGCGTTTAGCCGCCGGCGAGCCCGACGCGGCGGCGGAAGTGGTTTTTGCCGTTCCGGCAACCAAACGAGTCGCGGAGGCCATCGGAGTGGAGCTGAGGAGGAGCCGCAGCTCTTGGTGGAGTCCGTTGGGGTCGGGGTGGCCGGAGTTGGCGCCAGCGACGACTTTGGTGGCCACCGGAGTTCGGCCGAGGGCGAACTTTACGCTAGAGGGGTCGGTGAGGTGCGGGGAGTAGCTGGTTAGGTGCTACGTGACACGGTGAGCATGATGGACACCAGTTTGTGGTCGGAGGATGACCGGGAGCACGTCGGCGACGAGCTCCACGGTGGTGGGTGCGGTTGAGCTCCGGGAGGTCGCTACACGGCTCGGAAGCAAGAAAAGAAGGGAGGGGAAGATGGCTAAGCTCACGGGGAGTTCGGTGAAGCACTTGGTGCGGCCGGGGACGGGCCGGAGCGACGACGGCGTTGAAGGGGATCTCCGGCGACGGCGGTTCGGTCGAGGTCGGTGCGGTGGGCTCAGGCCTTGCGAGCGCTCGGGGCTCGGCTTGCTCGAAGGAGAGGAGGGTGGCGGAGCTCCTGGACACAGCGGCATAGCGTGGGGTTGACGGAGGGTGTGGCTATGGCAAGGGGGTGGCGGCGATGGCGTCGGCCATGGCGGGGGAGCGCGAGAGAGAGGGGTTGGGGGAGAATGGAGGTGTCCTGGAGGTTCACGGCGCGGCGTGGAGTTCATCCATCCAGCCACGAGGCGAGGAGGTGAAGCAGGGCGACGGCCAGCTGCGTGGCGCGCGCTGCGGTCGCCGTCGGGCACCTGCCTGGCCGGCAAGCAGCTCGCTGGAGCGGCGCTGGGCTGGGCCGGCAGGTGGGCCGGGTGCTGGGCGCCAGGTAAGTTTTTGCTATTTCTCCTGTTTTCTGTTTTTTTAATACTTCTGCAACTTTGTTGAATTATTAAAAATACTTAGGCAACTCCTAAAATCACCAAACTACTCCTGGTCCATAGTTGGATTATTTCCAACATGAAACATTTTAGTTTGGAGATATTTGAGCATCTGAATATTTTATATAATTTTAAATGCCCAAATTCAAATATCTATGATTTAATTCAAAGACCCTAAGATGACCTAGGAAAATGTGCATCACTTTTGGCAGAGGTTCTGAACCAAGACAAAAATGATGGGCATTTTAGAAGGGCATTTCAGGTTCATTGAAAAAGGTTTTTAGTAAACCCTAGTTGGTTTCAGAGGGGGCTGGGGGTTCTGTCATCCCCATTTCAGGTTTCTGATGAAAGAATAAACATGATGCAACACTCTAATGCATGAACTAGCTAGGGTGTGACAACTCACCCCCACTCAAAAGAATCTCGTCCCGAGATTTGGGTTCCTCCGGAAAGAAGGCGGGATACTCGAGTCGAAGACGATCCTCCCTTTCCCAAGTTGCTTCATCCTCAGAATGGTGCGACCATTGAACTTTGAGAAACTTGATATTATGACGTCGAGTGGTACGGTCGGCCTGATCGAGGATACGAATGGGGTACTCTCGATACGTGAGATTATCTTGGAGATCAAGCGTTTCGTGGTCCACTCCACGGATAGGATCCGAGAAGCAACGCCTGAGTTGAGAAACGTGGAAGACATCGTGGACTCTGGAGAGATGCGGCGGTAGTTCCAACTGGTAGGCAACTTCTCCTCGTTTAGCGAGAATACGAAAAGGTCCAATGTAACGGGGAGCCAATTTGCCTTTGATACCGAAACGATGGGTTCCCTTCAGAGGAGTAACCCGAAGGTAAGCCTTCTCGTTAACCTCGAAAGTCATAGCCTTATGTTTTCGGTCATATTGACTCTTTTGACGAGATTGGGCTGTTTTCAACTTTTCACGAACGATGCGAACTTGCGCTTCTGCTTCCTGAATCATATCCGGGCCAAAGAATTGTCTTTCCCCGGTTTTTGACCGGTTAAGGGGTGTTCGACACCGTCGTCCATAGAGAACTTCAAAAGGGGCTTTACCCAAGCTAGATTGATAGCTGTTGTTGTAAGCAAATTCGGCAAATGGAAGGCATTTCTCCCACTCCATTCCGAATGAGATAACAGAGGCTCGAAGCATGTCTTCTAGAATCTGGTTGACGCGTTCTACTTGACCACTTGATTGAGGGTGAAAAGCGGTGCTAAAGGAAAGGCGGGTTCCCATAGCATTTTGGAAACTTTCCCAAAATCGAGAGGTGAAAAGACTTCCTCGATCCGAGTTAATTTCCAAAGGAACACCATGGAGAGACATGATTCGGGAGATGTATAAGTCTGCCAACTGACTAGCGGTTATACTCTCACGAACAAGTAAGAAATGGGCTACCTTGGAAAGACGATCGACCACGACGAAGATAGCATTATTCCCTCTCTTGGTCCTGGGAAAACCGGTAATGAAATCCATACCAATTTTATCCCATTTCCATTCAGGAATAGCTAGGGGTTGAAGGGTGCCAGCAGGCCGTTGATGCTCTGCTTTTACACGATGGCAGACGTCGCAATTAGCAATATACTGAGCAATTTCTCTCTTCATCCTAGTCCACCAGAACCTCTGGCGTAGGTCCTGATACATCTTGGTACTACCGGGATGAATTGTGAGAGGAGATTCATGAGCTTCCTTAAGGATCAATCGCCTCAGGTTTCGCACCTTGGGAACCACTAGTCGATTCCCGAAGTATACGACCCCTTGATCATCAATGGAGAAACAATTCGCAACTCCTTTCTTGATGTTTCTCTTGATGCGGGAAATTCCCGGATCTACCTTCTGTGCTTTGATGATCTGATCCGTAAGGGTAGGTTTCGCCACCAAGGTGGAAAGAAAACCTTGAGGAACAATGTGAAGGTTAAGCTTCCGAAATTCCTCATGGAGAAGCGGTTGACTTTGTTGTAACATCAGGTTGTTACAACAAGATTTACGATTTAGCGCATCAGCCATGACGTTGGCTTTCCCTGGGGTGTAAGTTATTCCTAAGTCGAAATCTGTGATCAACTCAACCCAACGTCTTTGTCTGAGATTCAAATCCGGTTGGGTGAAGATGTACTTCAGACTTTGGTGATCAGTGAATATTTCGCAACGATTACCGAGAAGGTAATGTCGCCAGGTTTTAAGTGCATAAACTACAACTGCAAGCTCTAGATCATGAGTAGGATAATTCTCCTCATGTTGGTGTAATTGCCGTGAAGCGTAAGCAATTACGTGTCGATCTTGCATGAGAATGCAACCTAGTCCTTGTCGCGAGGCGTCGCAGTAGATAACAAAGTCCTTGGAGAAGTCTGGCGGTACCAGCACGGGAGCAGAAGTCAGGCGTCTTTTCAGTTCCTGAAAGCTGTGCTCACATTGTGGAGTCCATTCGAACTTTTTATCTTTCTTGAGGAGTTCGGTTAGAGGTTTTGCAACTTTGGAGAAATTTTCGACAAAGCGACGGCAATAGCTCGCTAAGCCCAGAAAACTCCGAACTTGCTTGACCGATTCAGGTGGAGTCCAATTAAGGACGGCTTGAACTCGCTCAGGGTTAACAGCAATACCTTTACCAGATATTACATGACCCAGATAGGTCACTTCTGACAACCAAAATTCACATTTAGAAAATTTGGCATAAAGGCGATGCTCTCGAAGTTTCTTCAACACTAGCCTTAGATGTTCGGCATGTTCTTCCTCATTCTTGGAGTAGATGAGTATATCATCGAGGTAGACCACGACGAATTTATCCAAATACTCCATGAAGATTGAGTTCATCAACCGAGAAAAGGTGGCTGGAGCGTTAGTTAAACCAAAGGACATGACGGTGTACTCGTATTGGCCATAACGAGTAACAAAGGCCGTTTTAGGAATGTCCCCGTTCCTGATTTTGATTTGATGGTAGCCCAACCTCAAATCCATTTTGGAGAAGATTGAGGATCCAGCGAGCTGATCATACAGGTCGTTGATCCTGGGGAGCGGATATTTGTTCTTGATTGTGACCAAATTGACAGGTCGATAATCTACAACCATCCGGTCCGTACCATCCTTCTTCTTGACGAAGAGGACGGGGCAAGCCCACGGAGATGAACTGGGTCGGATGAAACCCTTTTTCAAGGACTCATGGAGTTGTTTCTTAAGCTCGGCTAGTTCTAGTGGTGCCATCTTATAGGGTCTTCTAGCAATCGGGACGGTTCCTGGAATAAGGTCTATTACGAACTCCACATCCCTGTCAGGTGGAACACCTGGCAATTCCTCTGGGAAGACATCCGGGAAGTCACGGACTACCGGAACGTCCTCAAGGTCTGGCAAAGGGCTGGCGTTAAGAGAATATAACTGTCGCTTGGCTATTCGGGTCAAGACATTGACTATCTTCCCCGAAGGATGGGTGAGTTGAACAGTCCTAGAGAAGCAATCAATTTTGGCATGATGGGCTGACATCCAGTCCATACCCAAGATGATATTAATATCTGAGGATTTAAGAGCTATCAAAGAGGCAAGGAAAACAAGTCTATCGACTTGGATTTCATTTCCATGACTTACCCTGGAGGTTTGCCATCTAGAACCGGGAGTAGAAATTTCCATAGTGGATGGCATGTCACAGAATGCGGTGTTATGCAAACGAGCATAATTTTCGGATATGAAAGAATGAGAGGCTCCTGTATCGAAAAGAACAGATGCCGAGTGGCAATTAACAAGGAGCATACCGAGAACGACGTTGGGATCCTCTTGAGCTTCTTCGGCAGAGATACAGTTGACATGGCCACGTGTAGCGATGGCCGGCTTGGCGTGGAACACTTTACCTGTCGGCTTGCCTCGGCCAACAGCTTTAGCAGATTGGTTGGGGTTGGTTTGGGGGCACTCGCGCATATAGTGGCCTGATTCCCCACACTTGAAACAAGTCACGGAACTGGTACGTGGAGGAACACTGTTGGTTGGACCACCATAGGGCTTGGCTGGTGCGAACTGTTGGACGGGGCGAGGCGCCTGGAAGGATGGCCTCGGTGTGAACCTGGGTGGCAGGGCAGTGTTAGGCACCCACACGCGGCGCTTCTGAGGACCAGCACCGGATGAGGAACCCACGTCACGGCCATGCTTGCGTGTTCGTCATAATCAGTCTGACCAGTCTCAGCACTGATGGCCTTGTTAACAAGCTTCTGAAAAGATGTGCACTCATGCAGACGGAGGTCGCGGCGAAGCTCAGGACTAAGTCCCTTACGGAACCTTGCTTGCTTCTTGGCATCAGTAGAAACTTCCTCAGTTGCATATCGTCCGAGGTTACCGAACTCCCTGCTGTAGGCATCCACAGAGAGTCGGCCTTGAGTGAAACTGCAAAATTCCTCACGTTTACGGTCCATGAGACCCTCCGGAATGTGATGTTCACGGAAAGCCTCGCTGAATTCAGCCCAAGTAGTGACATGGCCCGCTGGGCGCATAGCTCCATAATTCTCCCACCATAGACTGGCGGGGCCTTCAAGATGATATGCAGCAAAGGTGACCTTGTCAGCCTCAGCTACTAGCGCGGAATGCAGTTTGTGAGAAATACCGCGAAGCCAGTCATCAGCGTCGAGATGCTCGACGGAGTGGTGGAACGTGGGTGGATGTAACTTGATGAAATCACTGAGTGACACCAAGTTATTTCTCTAATGGTGTGCTGTGTTCTGTTCAATACGCTCCAACAAACGGTTGGTCTCCCGCTTGTTTCTCTCGGCTTCCAGCATAACCTCGGCTAGGGAAGGAGGATGAGGCAGATTTGCATTCCTGACTTCACTGCCTTCGGCCTGCTCTTGAGCAGGGTTATTGCGCGTGTTGACCATCCTAGGTAAACAAGACAATGATTTAGTCAGAATGATAAGATTTCGACATAGGATACAGAATGTAAGGAATAACTCGGAATGCAAGATGATCATCTGTATGACATGGTAGATACAGAAACTGCTTCTTTTATTCCATCATCATACACACCATACAAGGTTTAGTACAAGACCAAACAAGGTACTATTACGGTGAAAAAATATTACATCTCATCGGAGGCACTCTGAGCTCCTATACATTATTTTTCTACACCTTCGGAAAGCAGTACAAACTAGGTCATATCCCACGAGTCACGCAGGACGATAGACGACACAGCTAGTACGAACTAGTGATACTACCACTAACTCAGACCGATCCGTAGTAGTCCTCGTAGAAGTCACCTCCATAGCCTGGAAGCTCAACATGATCATCCGGGAACAGACGATCTCGCGGAGCTTGTGGACCATAGGGGCTAGGATGAGGTCTTGGACCAACAGACGGTGGCCTGCGGGGACCGCGAGGTGGGGTGATGCCTCCTACATCACGCCAACCCATCACGTCTGGCAGAGCAGATATCACAAGATAGAGATCGCGCATATCCGAATATCAAGCTTGCACAGCCGGTGCAAACCGAGTCAACGTGGCCCAATGGTCAGCACGGGTATTGAAAAGCTCTAGCCTCAAGGCCCGATTTTCACGGTCCTTATCCTCGAGCATCTCAGCAGTGGTGCGAGTCCGTGAATCCTCCTGAGTGGGGTCAGCATAGATAGCCTGGAGATACCCTTGTGCTCCCGGAAGTGATCCTGGCATATACCGGAAATCAGAGTCCCGAAATAGGCCAGTCCTGACTCGCATGATGGTCATCATAGAGTAGGCGGCATCCTGCACAGCCATCTCAGTAGTAACCCCGAGTCCATAGGAGCAGTGAAGGGGCTCGGTGGATCCAGGATAAGATGGAAATATCCTGACAGTGCAGAGATACTGGCTTTGATTAAAGTCTCGAAATTGCTCTTCGACCGTGTACTCAGGATACCAACGGTATCCAGCCTCAGTCATTACCCTGACCAACATGGCAGTATGGCCGGGTACATCTAGGCATCGAGTCAGGCGAACCACTTGATTGAGGTCGCGAGTGGCCATCTGAAAGCATAACCATAATGCAAAGGCATTAGAATTTCTAGCAAAATTTCGACATCATAACAGCTGTAAATGCTCAAAAAGGATTTTGAGACATTTGACAAAGGATTACATACACACTCAACAACATCATATCAAAGTTCTGAGTCCATCCCAGCAACATAATGTGGTAGTAGAACAGAACTAGGCTTGTATCCATCAAACCTATAAGGTACTACTGAATAGTAACACGTGAACCTCATAGAGAGAAAAGATCCTAATTCCTTAACCCCCGGTGGAAGGATAGACTGACTCAGATCAGAATGTCATAAGATAAAGGAGTAAAAAGAGCCTTACGTTCCAACCCACAAACAATTCCCCTACATATAACTAAAGAATTTCTAGACTCAGCATCGACCAGTTTGGCTTGGAGAACGTATAGGCAGTCCGGCTCTGATACCAACGCTGTCAGGACCCCGACTCGATGCCACATAGGTCTAGCATGTAACACCTCATATCACTTTGCGGCCTCACGCACGGTATTCCCACGGGTGTCGTCTTACCTTTGCCCGGGACCGTTTGCGCCTTTTGGCACACGTATATGATAGTGTCACTAGCATCCATATGATAAGGAGCCCGGGCTGACATGGCTAGTCGTAAACCCAAAGTGGCACAGACTTACAGGGACAGGCATCCATGACCTAGCAACGAACGTGTCAGTCATCAGCAAGTGGGTCCGGGCTGTAGCATTGGGCTAGCAGGACTCCGGTAAACCGGGCTGTAGCGGGCTAACAGGACTCCGATACTCAATGTGTGACATTTCCCCGAAGGGACAGACACAGGAACGAAGAAGGACACAAGCCGGCCAGCCTAAGTGTTCTGGAGCAGTAGCAAGCTACCATGGCTCGGTGGAAACACTAGGAGACATTTCCCAGTAAGAGAGGCTACTAAAGATAAACAACTAGATAGTCAGATCCCACACATACCAAGCATTTCAATCATACACACAATATGCTCGATATGTGCAAATACAACAAGGCATCACAACATGACTCTACGACACAAGTACTTTATTTAAGGCTCAGAGAGCCATACATAACATACACATAGGTACGGGTCACACGACCCAGCATTCAAGTCATACAGTCATACAAACCAGCAGCGGAAGTAACTTGTCTGAGTACAGACAACTAGTAAAATAAAAGAGGCTTGGAAAGCCTAACTATACTACGTGGTCCTTCACAAGCTCAGGATCAGCACCTGGGCCTTAGCCTACTCATTGATGTCAACGTCTACGAAGAACCCATCAAAAGGGGTTGCAGCGTCTTCTGTAAAAATGTAAATTATAGCAACATGAGTACAAAGGTACTCAGCAAGACTTACATCAGATCCTACATACATGCACATTATCAAGAAGGGTTGGTGGAGTTGTTGCAGCAAGCCAGCTTTGACTCTTGGCTAGGCTATCCTACGAGACTCCAACTTGAAATGGTTTTGCGCACACGAGTCCACTACTCACCACTTCAATACACCACCGAGGATTCACCTCCGTCTTCCTACGGAAGAGCCATCCTCGGCACTCAGACTTATCTTGAGGATTTTAGTAGTTTCCATTTACTTGTCTATGAACTATATAGGCAACCAAGTAGTCCTTTACCGCGGACGCGGCTATTCGAATAGATTAGGTTAACCCTGCAGGGGTGTACTTCTTCATACACGCTCTCACCACTTACCGTCATTTACACGACATGTACTCGGCAACCTTCAAGCGGAAGCCCAACGTGGGTGTCGGCCACGACCTACCTAATCACCTAAGTCTCCAATCCAGGTTTATCGCCTATCCAGGTTCCATCCGCAGGGAGTCCGGCCGAGGTTTCCCATACGGCCCCGAACGATGTGTACAGGGTTCCGTGACACCTAACGGGTGCCCGGTATTCCCGGCCACGTACCTACCGCATCACAGCCCACCCCTACGGTCAGCGCTGTCCACGGCCTCCAGTAGGCTACAAACACCAGAAACTACTTGCAACTCTTGGACGGAGAACTAGGGTGAGTTAGAAGCCGAGAGGGTCCATTGGTTTCGGGCCCAATGCATGGTAGTAGCTGATTCTTAAATCACACATACAGATCTCAGTGCTTAAGGTCGGCTTCAATGAAACAACCCACCATGTACTCCTACATGGCCTCTCATCGATACCTTTACCAAATCGTGTTCACCACACCACTCTCATTACCGACATAATCATTTCACTCCAGCCCATCACCCAGATGAACCAGACCTGACTCGACTCTAAGCATAGCAGGCATAGCAAGGTAGGAACAACACATACATATGGCTCAATCAACTCCTACTCATGCTAGTGGGTTTCATCTAGTTACTGTGGCAATGACAGGTCATGCAGAGGAAGTGGGTTCAACTACCGTAACACACAGCAGTTTGAAACGCGTTGTCTTAATGCAGTAAAAGAGAGCAGGACTGAGAACATGGGATTGTATCGATATGATCAAATGGTTGGTTGCTTGCCTGATGGTTCGATGCACTGATACGGTTCTTCGCTAGGGTAATCACGGTACTCCTCGGAGGCAGAACCTGCCACAAAGAACATCGATACACAGCCATCACCAAACAATGTGCGACAATATGATGCATGCATGAAACATGGCAATATAAGTGTGTTGGGCTAATGCAACTAAGACCAGAAGGGTTTGAACCAATTTGAACCAAAGATTCAAATTTCAAACTCATACATGGCTCTTTAAAGTGTTTTACCTTGTTCTGCATTAAACATCAAGTTACCTTGTTTAATCATGCATGAAAATAGTACAGATGGATAGATTGGATTTTTCTGATCATTTTTCATATATAACTTGTCTGATTTGGAGTTACAGATTAAAAGTTATGAATTTTTGAAGTTTAAACTATATTCTGGAATTTCCTATATTAGAAAAAATCCAGAAAATCAATTACTGCGTCAGCCTGACGTCAGTGTGACATCAGCGGGTCAACGGGACACGGTCCGGGTCAAACCTGACAGTGGGTCCCGCGTGTCACTGTGATTAGTTAAACTAACATTAATTTAAACTAATCCTAAATAGTTAACAGGGCTGGGCCCCACCTGTCATTGACTCAGGAGAGTCAACCAGGGCCCACCCGCGGTCAAAACTGGGTCGGCTGCACCGGCGTTTAGCCGCCGGCGAGCCCGACGCGGCGGTGGAAGTGGTTTTTGCCGTTCCGGCAACCAAACGAGTCGCGGAGGCCATCGGAGTGGAGCTGAGGAGGAGCCGCAGCTCTTGGTGGAGTCCGTTGGGGTCGGGGTGGCCGGAGTTGGCGCCGGCGACGACTTTGGCAGCCACCGGAGTTCAGCCGAGGGCGAACTTTATGCTAGAGGGGTCAGTGAGGTGCAGGGAGTAGCTGGTTAGGTGCTACGTGACACGGTGAGCATGATGGACACCAGTTTGTGGCCGGAGGGTGACCGGGAGCACGTCGGCGACGAGCTCCGCGGCGGTGGGTGCGGTTGAGCTCCGGGAGGTCGCTACGCGGCTCGGAAGCAAGAAAAGAAGGGAGTGGAAGATGGCTAAGCTCACGGGGAGTTCGATGAAGCACTTGGTGTGGCCGGGGACGGGCCGGAGCGACGACGGTGTTGAAGGGGATCTCCGGCGACGGCGGTTCGGTCGAGGTCGGTGCGGTGGGCTCGGGCCTTGCGAGCGCTCGGGGCTCGGCTTGCTCGAAGGAGAGGAGGGTGGCGGAGCTCCTGGACACGGCGGCACGGCGTGGGGTTGACGGAGGGTGTGGCTATGGCGAGGGGGTGGCGCCGATGGCGTCGGCCATGGCGGGGGAGCGCGAGAGAGAGGGGTTGGGGGATAATGGAGGTGTCCTGGAGGTTCACGGCGCGGCGTGGAGTTCATCCATCCAGCCACGAGGCGAGGAGATGAAGCAGGGCGACGACCAGCTGCGTGGCGCGCGCTGCGGTCGCCATCGTGCACCTGCCTGCCTGCCTGGCCGGCAAGCAGCTCGCTGGAGCGGCGCTGGGCTGGGCCGGCAGGTGGGCCGGGTGCTGGGCGCCAGGTAAGTTTTTGCTATTTCTCCTGTTTTCTGTTTTTTAATACTTCTGCAACTTTGTTGAATTATTAAAAATACTTAGGCAACTCCTAAAATCACCAAACTACTCCTGGTCCATAGTTGGATTATTTCCAACATGAAACATTTTAGTTTGGAGATATTTGAGCATCTGAATATTTTATATAATTTTAAATGCCCAAATTCAAATATCTATGATTTAATTCAAAGACCCTAAGATGACCTAGGAAAATGTGCATCACTTTTGGCAGAGGTTCTGAACCAAGACAAAAATGATGGGCATTTTAGAAGGGCATTTCAGGTTCATTGAAAAAGGTTTTTAGTAAACCCTAGTTGGTTTCAGAGGGGGCTGGGGGTTCTCTCATCCCCATTTCAGGTTTCTGATGAAAGAATAAACATGATGCAACACTATAATGCATGAACTAGCTAGGGTGTGACAACGGGCATAAGTTCCCGCTTCAAAAGCCGGTATACTATGTATCCATTGTCCTCACACCATGCAAGTCACGATACCCACATTATCAAAAGATAGCATACGCGGTCTTCATGGCATCCCGGAAAGTATGACACTACTTTCAAGAGTGTTCAATCACGGTGGCCTCCGAAGTACCACTCAATGATATAATAAATAATCGCGATGCCACGGGCCGGATTGCTAAGTGGGCCATCGAGCTCCTCCCATTCGACATTACATATAAACCACGGCGAGCCATTAAATTGCAAGTACTGGCTGACTTCGTCGCCTAATGGACAGAAGCTGAACTCCCTAAAGAGTACGGCGCATATTCCAATTGGATCATGCACTTTGACGGCTCCAAAATGCTGGCTGGTCTGGGAGCGGGTGTTTTCTTGAGATCCCCCACTGGAGATACAGTCCAATACGTACTCCAAATACTATACACAGACTCCAACAATGCGGCCGAATACGATGCTCTGTTGCATGGTCTTCGGATGGTGGTCTCCATGGGCATTCAACGCCTAAAAGTACGTGGGGATTCGAACCTCACAATATCTCAAATAAATGGAGACTTGGACGCCAAGGATCCGAAAATGGCGGCTTATCATAATGTAGTCCTCCAAATGTTAGCTCAATTCGAGGGGCTTGAATTTCATCATGTGGTTCAAGAAAACTATCAAGCGGCGGATATCCTTGCCCGCATCGGTGCTAAGTGCGACCCCGTCCCACCTAACATCTTCTTGGAAAGGCTTTTCAAGCCATCCGTGGTTTGGCAAGGGGGGACCGGCAATACTAGTCCGGATCCGACCACAACCCCAGATTCCGAACACACTGACATAATAGGAGGCTCTGTCACCGAAATAACACCTTCGGCCCATCTAATCCTGGCTGTCATCGCCCCATGGACCGAACCCTTCTTAGCCTACCTAAATAGTCAAGAACTCCCCAAGGATCAAGAACCCTCGAGGCACGTTGCATTATGCGGCGCTCTAAAGCCTACAAGGTCCACGAGGGAGAGCTTTGTAAGAAAAGCGCTACCGGAGTACTGCAAAGATGTATCTCCGAAGAGGAAGGGCGGCAGCTCTTGGCCGAAATTCATGCTGGACTCGGCGGCCACCATGCCGCAGCTCGGGCCCTTGTAAGCAAGGCCTTCCATACAGGTTTCTACTGGCCGACAACCCAAGCAGACGCATAGGACCTCGTCCCACATTGCGTCGGTTGCCAGCTCTTTGCCAACCAAAGCCACATGCCGCCCACCGCTCTCAAAACAATCCCCATAACCTGGCCCTTTGCAGTCTGGGGGCTCGATATGGTCAGACCCCTTAAAGGAGGAATCCATAAGAAAAAATACATGTTGGTCATGGTGGATAAATTCACCAAATGGATAGAAGCCAAACCAGTTAAAACGGCCGAATCCGGACTGGTGATAGACTTCATATCAGGGGTCGTGCACCGCTATGGTGTCCCCCACAGCATCATCACTGATAATGGCTCCAAATTCATAGCCGATGAGGTGAAAACTTGGTGCGGCAATATGGGCATTAAGCTCGATTACGCCTTTGTCTATCACCCTCAAAAAAACGGACAAGTCGAACAAGCAAACCGTCTTATTATGAGCGGCATCAAACCCAGACTAGTGAGATCTCTGAAGGAATCAGACATGAACTGGGTCGAGGAGCTTGACTCCGTACTATGGGGGTTGCGGACCACGCCAAATCGCACTACCGGATACACACCCTTCTTCATGGTGTACGGCGCAGAGGCGGTATTGCCCTGCGAGATTATTCATGACTCACCTCGAGTGTGCATGTATGAAGAGAGAGAAGCCGAGCTTGATTGGCAGGACAGTTTAGATGCCCTGGAGGAGGAGCGCGACGTGGCAAAAGCATGTTCTGCATTCTATCAGCAACAGGCTCGGAGGTATCAAAGCAGAGAAGTACGGGCCAAAACTTATAACACTGGCGAACTCGTTCTACGCCTACCGGAGAAGAAAAAGGACAAGCTCAAGCCCAAGTGGGAGGGTCCCTTCATCATTGATAAAGTTCTCACCGGAGGAGCATACCGCCTGTGTGATGCATCAGATAATTGACTCGAGCCGAACCCATGGAACGCGGCCAGACTCTGAAGATTCTACGCCTAGCGCCGAACTCTTTGTTCGTCTCATTCCCTCCGCCTTTTTTTATTTTTTAGTTATATATCCTCTCTCTTTCTTTTTATGTCTCTAAGGCTTTAAGTGTGACTCGACTACACACTCTTGATGCGCTAATCCTCAAGTATGCGTGCTCATTATACCTGGGGGCTTCTTATACAGTAGCTTAATATAATTATCTTCCGGGCATGACGCCCACTGCATATGTGTTCCTTTCCCATATGTACCTTTTCTTCACCATTATATGCATCAATATGACTTAAGTTTTGGCCAAGCTTGTTTGCCTGGCTCCTGTGTTTATGCCCTATGTTCCCGTTAGTTCGGCTAGGGCATAAGGGGAGCACCTCTGCGATTGTTACTGCCGGGTACTCCGGGCGTGAACCTCAGACTGGGTGAAGCCGAAAGCTAGAGTTCTTAAGAAAATATTTGGTCGGTGAACTAAAGATGTTTTTACCTATTACAATACAAACCCCCAGATGTTGCATATACTGCGTCTTTGCTCGCAGTTTGGACATGCACATTAATGCATGCGTACCCAGGGAAAGGAACCCTTAACGGGACTATTCTCTCTGGAAGATGTTTCTTACTATCCATGTAATATAACATAGCTAGTTGGGTACTTGTTTATTCAAGCAATTATGACCCCTACACCTGGTTTACACGCGTACCCCGGTTTATATAAATGAGCGGGTATTCGAAAACACTCCGGACTGTCGGGTCTGGAGGCTGAAGCGAAAAGGTCCGCCATGACAAATGATTTACAATCCGGTTAGGGACAAATATGTCAATTGAAGTACATAGTCACTTAGACTCACATACTTCTTCTTCTATGCCATCCAATAGGTTGTCTAGCCTACAAACCCGTTGGGAATACTTTGCGGCTAATCCTACCTGGTCATATACCAGACTAATAGGAATCTCCTTCCCATCTGACCCTACAAGTCCAACTCGGGCCATGTGATTCGGATCGAGCTTGGTATACCGTGTTTTCACCATGGCCCAAGCTTCCGTCGCACCTTTTCAACACGCGGATATCTTCCATAGTCGGAAACACCGCCGCACTCCCTTGAGCAGCTGTACGAGCTCCCCCATGCTTCCTGGCACGGAGGCGGATGGCCACAAGGCCTTGGCAACACCCTGCATCACCTGCCGAACTTGTTCGTGCAGTTGCGAAAGCTCTTGCAGAAGATCGCCTAGGGATCTGGGCATATCCTCTTCAGGATGACTAGTCAGCATACCTACAGAGATAACTCTATTAGCTTGTTTCTTCGCCGAACTATATAAAGGTTCATTTGAGCACATACTAAAAATGCCGCGTGAAACCTTCTATTCTCCTTCACGGAGTCAGCTAGCTGGGCTCGAACATCTTTAAATTCTACGCTCAGCCGGGTATTGGCATCCTGGAGATTGTTTTTCTCCCGCCTGACCCGTGTAAGTACACGCTCGCCAGCCTCTAGTTGTCGTTGAGCTCTTTGTTCATCCTCTTGTAGGATCTCCGGATTCACTCTGGGATTGTCTGCGGAATCTACTGTTAGATCTGCAACGTGCCGAACACCAAATGGAACACGTAATTATGTTTTTTCTCGATTGAGAGAAATATTACCAAGCGAGGCCTTCTTGGATTCCTCCATTTCGGTAGCTGCGACCCTTAGCTGGGCTTGACACTTCTCCAGCTCTTGAGACAAATGGGTATTCTTCTCTATAAGAACCTATTCATACAATTATCCTTAAATCAGTTGTACCAACTGTTCCAAGTCTCAGGAGCTACTGATATGCATAATTATTAGATTTTGCTTACCCGTATATCTTTTAAATACTGGTTTGTGGCTCTAGCAAGCCCATCTTGAGCAGCTCGGATGTACGCGTCTCCCGAGTTGAAGGCATTGAAAGCCTCTTCAGAAAAACTAGGGTCGCGGAGTGCGGCCCGCCGATGCCGATGATTCATAGCACTCTCTACCTTGGAATTTGTAGCAGATATTCTATCTGAATCCTCTATAGTTGGACCGTTCAGTGTCATCCCCACGTTAGCCTCCACCCTCGAGGCCGGTTCTGAAATCTGGCTGGTAGAGGTGTGACGGGCAGGATCCCCGAATACAGTCCAGCGAATGTTCTTTCTGCCAGGACACAGCGGATAATGTTATATTTTAAGATGACAATCATGGAGCATGTTTTAAACCGTACATCTTCGATGGCGGCTCGGCCATGTCTCTGCTCACTTTCCTTTTTGGAAGCCTACCGGCTTGGGTGCCCCTTGTTGGTGAGTCGTCGTGGGTTCGGCATGGCGTGCCGATGGCCTTCCCTTTATAGCATAATATATGTGCGGTGGGTAAGGTGGAAAGAGTGAATCCTTTTCGGAAAATTAGTCTCCGGTTCACTTACACGTGACGCTGGGAGGAGGCCGGGATAGTCGGCAATGATGGCCACCAAGGTGCCGTCACAGCTCGCCTCGTAAAACACCTTGTCGCCAAGCTCCACAAATATGTTCGGATCCTCTTCGAGCCCGGGGTCGAGGGCCCGATTGTGGTCCTCTAGCTGTGGAGGCGGGCTTTGGATCTCCTTCATAGCTTTCCACATTTCCTATTATGGACTAGCGAGGTGAATATTTGTGATGAAAGACTGTGGGAATGAATAGAGTTGAGTAAGAGATAGCAACTCACCCAGCTAGGGGGATTGTACATGGAAAATCCATCCCGTGGCTTAATGCGGATGAACTCCTCTTCTTCTCCTTTGTATAAATCGGACGGTATTTTCGCCAGAGCGGTGGCGGAGTCCGAACACTTCCGACCACAACGGGTGGCATTGTCTTCTCCGTTGAAGTGCCACATGGGATGCCCCCGATACTGGAGTGGCTGCACCCCCCGCATTATGCATATTGGCATAACCTCGATCATTGTCAATCCAGATTTGGCAAGCGTTTTTATCCTCCCCATCAATTGAAGGACCTCTCTGCTATCTTCCTCCTTGGGGCACCAAGGATGGCAACTATGGCGTTTCTTCAACGGGGCATTTGTAAACTCAGGAAGACCCATTCGGATAGGGTCAGGAAGGAAGACGTCCTCTTTATAACACCACTCGGAAGGCCGATTTTGAACCAATTTTGAACCTCTTTATAACATCTACCGCACCAATTTTGAACCAGTACATTTTTTTAGCATGATGCATTACAAAAATCATAATACCAACTCTAGGCCAAGACGAAGCATTTCCAAAGTGTGATCATACATTACACGGATATTCAATATGCAACCATCTATTGGTATCTACACCACATCAGTTTACAAAATCCTCCATGAAATGGTAATTTACAGAATATATTGACAAAATATATCACACAACAACGCTAGGAACCAGTACAATCCAATTACAACAACAGAAAATATGATACTATTGAGGCTGCTATTCAGGTTCTTGTCGTCGCCCCTCCTGATGGTAAGTATCATGTCATGGCAGATTGTGTTGGCCAGCACCAAGAAGCCTGCTACCCAATCATACCTAACATATTTACAACATTAGATAGTAGATAGTAGAAATAAAAGAATAAGAACAAACTTCAAAAATAAATTATGTGTTGTCCAAAATTCTTAAATTTTAACAAGCCTGCATATCAGAATAACAAAATATACTTTAAAACAAAACTAAACATGAGGTTGCCTAAAATTAAATCAAATAAAAGTGGGTCAAATGAAAGTCTAATCAAGTTGACATATAAGTGACAATGTAATAGAACATACATCGGAGAACACAAGTACTCAACAACAGTTAAGGCCATATAAACCCGTCGAGAAAATGGCATCACTAACAAATAATATCAATGAAGCGGAGCCGCTACTCATCGGTTACTCATCGACCTCGCGAGCGTAAGCTTCAAATTTTTCATGTGTCAACAAGCATACACATGAAACTAAATGTTTATCTAAGGCACCTATAGTAGTAAAACACAATTGCTTGACAAGTAAACATCAAATGGCATGCAAAATAACTATGAGCCGTGGCCACTAATAAATCTATAAAACTAAGTGGCAAATGGTTCTCTGAAGAGATACTAGATAGGATGTATCAGTTATTGCTCTTAACAACATGCATGTTGTGGTTACTTTTAATTCAAGTGCATGAGAAGTTCATCACAAGATCCAAGGGGCACAAACAAATTAGTAAATTAGTAGAAAATCACACCATGGTGAAAAATGCCTAACTCAGAACTACATTAACTAAATAGGTGTAGTTCAGTAGCAATTAAGGTAGGGAATGGAAATACTGGACAAATCATAGGAGTGGCAGTAGAGAACCAACCCCTAGTTGATCACGGAGCAGCTCCACCAATAGTTATCATGTCCACCCTCTCGAGCTCTATTGTGCGCCATGCAGCAGTACGACTGCTACAACACCACCTAGACCTACATCCCAAAAAAGCAGAGATCATAGTTAGGGAGATTACAGTGTTAATTGATTGTAAAAAAGGGAAAACATCAGGGAAAAGATTTAGGATCAGACAGTAGACATCAACCCCTACTTCTCGGCAAAACTATCGTGGAGGGCAACCTGGCTTGGAGGCAGGGAGCACATGAGTTGAAAAAGAAATGTGTGTCACTGTGTTGGCAAGTTCTAGCTTGGTGTGTACCTCCAGGTTGAGGGAGAGTGAACTAACATGGCATTGGTTCTAGTACTAGTAGGCGCACAACCAATGGTAGTAGTACTACATTTGCTTAGTACACAAACGAACAGGTTTAAACCTCTGTAATATAACTGCAGTACTGCCACACTGTACCAATGTATTTTTCTTCTTAGATTCAGATTAAACTTAATTCTGGTTATATATATTCACCAAGCTGCAGTTGACAATATGGACAGAAGTGTACGGAGAAAACTCTAAACAGAACATGTCACCATATTAATACAGTAACAGAAATCATGTCTCCTATTTGATGAAATTATTCACCACTTGATTACATTGATTCATACTGAATTATATTTTGATAGAAAACTAAACTGAATGCATATAGACCACTTAATTATATTGATTTAGAGAAGAGAGATACATAAAACTGTCAGAAAAATCTAAACTGAATTAGATCTTGGTAGAAAATTAAACAAAATTTGATCTTGATAGAAGCCCACATAGCACAGTGCAGCCGGTTGACGAACATGTGCCTTCTGTCTTTACTGGGTACCCTGCAGTGTAAAGATACATAGAAAATTCAATGTTAAAGATCCAGAGAGGAAACCCGCAAACACAACTCGGCATCTACTGCACGCACACACATCTCACTCGTATACACACCCTAGCCCTCGATAGCCACTGCCGCCACCATGTCAGCACGCACACACAACACCCTAAGATTTGGAGAAGGCAGTAGCCAAGCTTAAGTAATCGATTGAAGAGGGAGGCCACGCACCAGCCTTAGGCTTCCCACACTGCCCACGAACGGCTGTTACAACTACCAGCTTAGGAAAATGAACCTGACCTGTGGTCGAAGCAGCATCATGAGGCCATGGTGTCGAGGAAGCCAACAGACGGGGCGGGAGCCACACCGGAATCCAGCGATGGCTAGGGTACACTACGGCCTCCTGCGAGCCATTGTCCTAGACCGGCCACCGCACAGTTTCTCTCCTCCGACCAGGCCAACATCGGGGGATGAGCCCATGCTGGATCTGCGCGCGCCCAAGACGTGGATCTCATCACTCGGGCTGCTGCCGCCGTCAAACTCGGCAGATCAGCAGCGCATGCTGCGGATGCGACGTGAAGACAAGGCGGAGGGGGAGGGGATAGTTGCCACTAGGTGTGGGTGGAGGAAGTCGGGAGAGGATGGGGAGGTGGGGACTGGGTCGAGGAACAAGAGAACGTCGGAGTGATGGGTGTGCGGCGGACGGAAAGGAGTGGATCTGGGAGAAGGAAGAAGATGGGGGCGGCAGCTGAGGGAGAACGAGATGAGGGCAGGGAGAAACTTAGGGTTAGATTTTATACGAGGAATGGGTTAGGCGGGCTCCAGCGGGCTTGGGCGGCCTTTGGGGCCGTGCTAGGCCGGTTCATGACGGATTCCCAGAACGTCACCGGAAATCCGTCATGTATTAACCGATTTCTTGTAGTGAAAGCTGTCAGGACCCTGACTCAATGCCACACCGATCTAGCATGTAACACCTCATATCACTTTGCGGCCTCATGCACGGTATTCCCACGGGTGTTGCCTTATCAGGCCCGGGACCATTTGCGCCTTTTGGCACACGTATATGATAGTGTCGCTAGTATCCATATGACAAGGAGACCGGGCTGACATGGCTAGTCATGAACCCAAAGTAGCACTAAATTACAGGGACAGGCATACATGACCCAACAACGAACGTGTCGGTCATCAGCGAGTGAATCCGGGTTGTAGCAACTGGGCTAGCAGGACTCCGGTAAACCGGGCTATAGCAGGCTAACAGGACTCCGATAGACACCGCGTGACATTTCCCCGAAGGGACAGACACAGGAACGAACAAGGACATATGCCGGCCAGCCTTAGTGTTCTAGAGCAGTAGCATGCTACCAGGGCTCAGTGGAAGCACTAGGAGACATTTCCAGGTAAGAGAGGCTACCAAGGATAAACATCTAGATAGTCAGATCCCACACATACCAAGCATTTCAATAACATACACTCAATATGCTCGATATGTGCAAATACAACATGGCATCACAACATGACTCTACAACTCAAGTATTTTATTCAATAGGCTCCAAGGAGCGAGATATTACAAACATGGGTCTCATGACCCAACATTCAGAGCATACAAGTCAAAGCACAAGAGGAAGCTTAACATGTGTGAGTACAGACATCTACAAATAAAAAAGGCTGAGAAGCCTAACTATCTAAAAGATCCTGCCAAGGGCACAAGATCGTAGCTGAGGTAACAAGCTAAACGTCGAAGTCCACACGGAACTACTATCGAGACTAAAGTCTCTCTGCAAAACATAAAATGGGCAAACGTGAGTACAAATGTACCCAACATGACTTACATCAAAACTAGCCACACATGCATCATTATCAACAAAGGGGGTGGTGGAGTTTAACTGCAGCAAGCCATCTTTGACTCGGTGGCTATCCTGAACTACGATTGCAAGTAACTCTTTTGAGGTGGCGCACACGAGTCCACATATTCACCATCACAATACACCACTATGGATCTGCTCCCGTCTCCCTACGAGACGCCATCCATAGCACTCACGCTTATCTTGCGTATTTTAGAGTATCCACTTTCACTTGTCTATGAACTATATAGGCAACCCAAAAGTCCTTTACCGCGGACACGGCTATTCGAATAGATAATGTTAACCCTGCAGGGGTGTACTTCTTCACACACGCTCTCACCACTTATCATCATTTACACGACATGTACTCGGCAACCTTTAAGCGAAAGCCCAGCGACGGTGTCGTCCACGACCTGACTAACCACACAAGTCTCTCGTCCAGGTTTATCGCCTATTCGGGTTCCATCCGCAAGGAGATTCGGCCGGGGTGTCTCTCACGGCCCCAAATGATGTGAGCAGGGTTCCCAAGCCCACCATCCAGGTGCCACTTGGTACACCGTGCCACTGTGCCTAGACTGTCCCAAGCCCACCTATACCGGGTGCCACTTGGTAGACTACTAGCACTACCTACAAGCACCAGAAACTAGTTGCAACTCGTGGACAAAGATCAAGTTGATTAATAAGCCGAGAGCGGCCGAGTTACCGGAATCCAATGTGTGGTAGTAGCTATTCATGGATCACAAACACAGAACTCAGTTCCCGAGGACGGTTTCAATGAGACAACCCACCATGTACTCCTACATGGCCTCTCACCGCTACCTTTACCAAATCGTGATCACACACTTAGCTCTCAATAGTAGGACATGTTCACCACTTTCCAATTCATCCCCGATGAATCAAACCTAACACAACTCTGAGCAATATCAGGGATGACAAACAAGCACGAATGAGAAATAGGCACATCAGGGCTCAAACAACTCCTACTCATGCTAGTGGGTTTCATATATTTACTGTGGCAATGACAGGTCATGCAGAGGATAAGGGGTTCAACTACCGCAGCAAGTAACAGATGAATAGTTGTTGCCCTAATGCAGTAAAAGAGAGCAGGAGCGAGAGAGTGGGATTGTATCGGAATGAACAAGGGGGTTTTGCTTGCCTGGCAATTCTAAAGATGATATGACTCTTCATCGGTGTCATCGAACTCATCGTTGGAACACGTCTATCGAGAGGGAACAACACCGGCAAACAGAGAAGGAACACAATCAATGCAATGCAACAATATGATGCATGAATCTGACATGGCAATATGTTGTGATTTGAGCTCATGCAACTAGCAATGATTTGAATGGAGTTGGTTTGAACACTAGGTTCAAATTCAAACTCCACATGGGACATTTAAAATGCCATTTATTCAAATTGTCATAAAAAGTGGCTGTAAGTTGTTCAAACATGCATGAAAATGCCGTAAACAGATTCTTTGGATTTTTCTGATAATTTTTCATATATAAATCTTTTAAATCTGAGTTATAGATTATTTTCTATGATTTTTAGAAGTTTTAACTATTTTCTGGAATTTCCTGGTTATTTTAAATTAGACTAAAACCAGAAAATAGTTTACTGTGTCAGCATGACATCATGCTGACGTCACCAGGTCAACGGGCGGCCCAGGTCAAACTGACCAGTGGGCCCGCGTGTCAGTTACTAACCTAACTAACTGGGTTAATTAGCGTTTTAACTTAAGCTAACCTAGATTAAATTGGGCGGGCTAGTCCCGCATGTTAGTGACCCAGGGGGAGGTCAAGCCCCTGGTTAGTGGGTCAAACCCGCCGGCGTCTAGCCGCCGGTGGCAGCAGACGCGGCGGGGCACTCGGGAATGGGCTGTGGCGCCCCGTTCGCGGTGTGGCTGGGCTCGTTCAAGAGCCCAGACCATCGCGCGTCGGGTGGTGGAGCCAGCCGGGCCTGGGGCGGCTGGAGGCGACGGCGAGGAGCTCGGCCGCGGTGGCCGGAGCTCGGATGCGTGCGGTTAGCATTGCGGGGTGCAAGCGGGCAAGGGGAGGCGCTAGCGAGGCTCAGCGCGGGGCGGCAAGCTCGGTGGACACGCGTCTAGGACCAAACGGTCACCGGAGCATTGTCGCCGACGAGCTCGAGCGGCAGCGCGGTTCGATCGGCAAGATGGCAACGGCCACGGGGCGTAAACAAGCTCAGAAAGAGGGGGAACATACGCAGAATCTCACAGCGGAGACGATGGAATGGTCAGCAGGCTCGAGGACAAGTCGGAGACGATGAATGGATGCCGGCAATCTCGGCGACTGAGAGGTTGAAGATGATGGCATGGAGGCGACGCAGAGCTTCCCGTGGTGTGTTTCTTGGCGAGGAGGAAGAGGTGGTCGAGGCGGATCCGTTGGAGCAGGTAGAGGGACGAGGGGAGCCCGGTGGACACGGTGGTGCTCGTCGGCGCTCTCGGACGCGAGCGAGAAGAGCGGGGAAGAGAGGCAGAGGAGACATGAGGATGAGGGAGGGGTCGAAGGGGTTCTGCCAGGTGGTGTGGCATCGTCCTGGGGGTCGGGAGGAATGCAGACAAGCAGGAGGTGGCCGGCGCGTGGGCGCGCGTGTTGGGCACGCTCCTCCCATCCTTCTGGCGAGTGGAAGGGGGTGACTGGCAGAGGCTAGTGGGCTGGGCCTCTGCTGGGCCGCTAGGTAAGCCCAGGTGAGGTTTCTCTCTCTCTCTCCTCTGCTTTCTAATTTAGTTTCTGTTTTTCTATTTCTGTCATTTGTTTTGATTTAGTTTAGGCACTAAACCATTTGATAAAATCCCGAAACTTTTTATGGGCACTAACTAAATTATTTTAGAGGCCCTCACCAAGTTTCAAAATTATTGGAGCTAGTAAAAATGTTTATAGAATTTTAAAGCTCCAATTCAAATACATATTGGATTAATTCAAAGCCCATTTAAGTCCTGGAAAAATGTCCACCAATTTTGGTTTAGGTTTTCACCTTGTTCCATAAATTAGGAACATTTTTAAGGCATTTTGGGTTCATTGAGAATATTTGAATGTGAACCTAGTTGAATTCATTTGGTGTTGGGATTTGGTCATCCCCATTTCAAGTTTCAAAAAATAAATAAACATGATGCAACACAAGACTAGCTAACCCAAAGCTGACCAGAACTAGGGATGTGACAAGCGGAGTACATAGCTCCTTCGGAAGCAGCAAATGAAGGAGTCTGGATGAAGGAGTTCATATTCGATCTAGGTGTAACACCTAGTGCATCGGCTCCAATGAAAATATTTTGTGACAATACTGGATTAATTGCCTTGGCGAAGGAATCCAGATTTCACAAAAAGACCAAACACATCAAGAGACGCTTCAACTCCATCCGAGATTTGGCCAAGGAGGGAGACATAGAGATTTGCAAAATACATACAGATCTGAATGTTGCAGACCCGTTGAATAGGCCTCTTCCACGAGCAAAACATGATCAGCACCAAGACTCCATGGGTGTTAAATTCATTACAATGTAACCTAGATTATTGACTCTAGTGCAAGTGGGAGATTGAAGGAAATATGCCCTAGAGGCAATAATAAAGTTGTTATTTATATTTCCTTATTCATGATAAATGTTTATTATTCATGCTAGAATTGTATTAACCGGAAACTTGATACACGTGTGAATACATAGACAAAACAACATGTACCTAGTATGCCTCTACTAGACTAGCTCATTGATCAAAGATGGTTAAGTTTTCTAGCCATGGACATGAGTTGTAATTTGATAACGGGATCACATCATTAGTGGAATTATGTCATGGACAAGACCCATCCGTTAGCTTAGCATAATGATCGTTCAGTTTTATTGCTACTGCTTACTTCGTGTCAAATATATATTCCTCTGACTATGAGATTATGCAACTCCCGGACACTAGAGGAATGCCTTGTGTGCTATCAAACTTCACAACAAAACTTGGTGATTATAAAGATGCTCTATAGGTATCTCCGAAGGTGTCTATTGGATTGGCATAGATCGAGATTAGGATTTGTCACTCCGAGTATCGGAGAGGTATCTCTGGGCCCTCTTTGTATGCAGATCATATGAAGCCTTGCAAGTAATGTGATTAATGAGTTAATTGCAAGATGATGCACTACGAAACGAGTAAAGAGACTTGCCGGTAATGAGATTGAACTAGGTATGATGATACCGCCGATCAAATCTCGGGCAAGTAACATACCGATGACAAAGGGAATAACTATATTGACATTGTGGTTTGACCGATAAGGATCTTCATAGAATATGTGGGAACCAATATGAGCATCCGGGTTCCGCTATTGATTATTGACCGAAGAGGTGTCTCGGTCATGTCTACATAGTTCTCGAACCCGTAGGGTCCACACGCTTAACGTTCAATGACGATTGGTATTATATGAGTTATGTATTTTGGTGATCGAAGGTTGTTCGGAGTCCCGGATGAGATCACGGACATGACGAGGAGTCTCGAAATGGTCGAGAGGTAAAGATTGATATATTGGAAGGTTACAGTCAGACACCAGAATGGTTTCGGGAAGTTTCAGATGTTTTTTTGGAGTGCCGGGAGGTTACCGGAACCCCCCGAGGAAGTAATGGGCCAACATGGGCCATAGGGGAGAGGGGAGGCAGCCCACAAGGGGTGGTCGCGACCCCCTCCCATAGGGAGTCCGAATTGGACTAGGGGAGGGGGCGCGCCCCCCTTGCCTTCTCCGGTTCCCTCTCCCTTCCCCTTTTCCCCTCTGGAAAGAAGGAAAAAAGCGGGGTGAATCCTACTAGGAGTGGAGTCCTAGTAGGACTCCTCCCCATGGCGCACGCCCCTGGTGGCCGGCCTCCTCCCCCTCCTTTATATATGGGGGCAAGGGGGCACCCCAAAGACAGAACAATTGTCTTAGCCATGTGCGGTGCCCTCCTCCATCATTTACTCATCCGATAGTATCATTGTAGTGCTTAGGCAAAGCCCTGCGCAGATCACATCACCAACACCATCATCACGCCGTCATGCTGACGGAACTCATCGACTCCATCGACACTCTACTGGATCAAGAGTTCGAGGGACGTCATCGAGCTGAACATGTGCAGAAGTCAGAGGTGTCGTACGTTCGGTACTTGATCGGTTGATTTGAGAAGACGTTCGACTACATCAATTGCGTTAAGTTAACACTTCACTTTCGGTCTATGAGGGTACGTGGACACACTCTCCCTCTTGTTGCTATGCATCTCCTAGATAGATCTTGCGTAAGCATAGGTTTTTTTTGAAATTGCATGCTACGTTTCCCAACACTGATGGTGTTGGTCCCAAACTAGAGCAATGTGCGGGGCCGCCCCTTGGCAAATTGGGGTATTTTGGCTCCTGTACACGTAGCTCATCCACCGTGGCCTGAGACGAGATAGGCACGGCTACTATCAGGGTGTCGGCACGTCGGGAGGTCTTGCTGGACTTGTTTTACCATTACCGAAATGTCTTGTGCACTGGGATCCCGAGTTTGATATGATGTCTCGCGATGGAGGATTGTCTCCGCGGATCGTGAGCTTGTCATGGGATAAGTTGGGACACTCGTGCAGGGTTTAAACTTTCGAGAGTCGTGCCCACGGTTATGTGGTAGATGGGAATTTTTAATATCCGGTTGTAGAGAACTTGACTCCTAATTCAAATTAAAATACACCAACCGCGTGTGTAACCGTGACTGTCTCTTTTCGAGCAAGTTCGGGAAGAGAACACGGTGGGGTTATGTTTGAATGTAAGTAGTTCAGGATCACTTCTTGATCATTACTAGTTTGTGACCGTTTGCGTAGCTTATCATCTTATTCTTGTACTCGTAAGTTAGCCACCATACAATGCTTAGTCGCTTCCTGCAACCTCACCACTTATCCATTCCATACCCATTAAGCTTTTCTAGTATTGATACCCATGGTAATGGGATTGCTAAGTCCTTGTGGCTCACAGATTACTACAAGAACAGTTGCACGTACAGGTAATGCGATGATCATGACACGAGAGTGATGTTTACGTGTTTTGGAGTTCTCCTTATGATTATTCTTCGATTGAGGGATAGGTTCCTTGTCGGCAGCCTAGGCTAGCAGGGTGGATGTCATTTGAGTTTCTGTTTGTGTTTCATCCATAGTCGGATGTTGCTCTTATGTATGATGTTGTTGTTTTCTTGTGGCATTTTTATGCCTCTTGTATGTATCCCCATCTATTATGTAATGGTATGATGTAATGATATCCACCTTGCAAAAGTGTTTCAATATGCGGTTCTATCCTTGGTGGGACCTCCGAGTTCCTCTTGGATTGGATCGCATATTAGGCGTGATAAGTTGGTATCAGAGCCTTGACAGACCATAGGAGCCCCCTTGATTGACCGTAGCATGGTCGTTGTTGAGTCTAGAAGAAAACTTTTTTTTCAAAGTCTAGTTATATCGGAGAGTAGGACTTCTTTTTACTCCTCAGCCCCTTCATAGCTCTGGTGAGAAATCTTGATGTAGGTGTTTTGAATTACTTCTCTTCCCCTTCAAATTTTCTTTAGGATCATGAGTTAGTTTTTCTTTGTTGTGATGCCAACTCTTTTCGTCTAGTGCATTTCTCGTCAACTTGATTCGATCTCCTTTGTATTTGCCAACATCAATCCTCAATTCTTTCTCGGACGGGGAAGCAATGTCGTCCAAAGTTATCTATATTTTCCCACCTGCCCACCTTTTTTTTCGGAGCCGGAGTCCGTAATCGAGTATCCATCCTACTCGTGTGAAGCCTCTACATTCTTTCCTCAATTATCTCAACCGGTGCTTTTCACTTCAAGTTATTCGTCGGTTCCCCGTTCCAAGTTGCCTTTGTTTTTCCCGCCCTCCCACCCTTTTTCTTCCCGGAGTCTGAGTCTCTATTCGAGCATCAATTTCATTCGTGCAGAGCCTCTTCAGTCTTTCCTCAATCACTTCAATCAGTGAATTCTCATATAGTTCATCATTGTTTTTCTTGTTTGCCTTTTTGGTGGATTCAATTCCAATTTTCGGTGTTGATCGTATTATTTGCCTTGGCTCAAATGTCCCCCCCCCCCTCGCTCATTCATCTCTCGCCAGTTTATCCTTCTGGAGTGCTCAAGACATGTCAGAAGATTCGTCTCTGCATTCAATTATTTCGAGGTTGTCACCTCACTCAACTCTTCAATTGTTTCGGTGCATTATTTCTCGTTTTGGTGCATCATCTCGCTTCTTCAATCGTTTCCAACGGTGTTTTCTCTTTAGTGGGCCCTAACCCACAAGTCTTTTCACAGGATCTTACCTGACTCGTCTAATTCTTTCGTAGTTATTCTCAAATCCATCTCAAAGTGTGATGTAAGAATGAATTTCATCAGTCAGATGCCTCCTTCGATATCGCTTTCGAATCATTTTCATATTTCGCTCAACCTTTACCCTTTGCATTATTCCGGAGTTTCTCAACAGTTTTGGTGGTGTTTCTTGTCGCCATTCTCTACATTTGAAGACCGAAGAAGAGTTTCTCTTAAATCTTGTTCGTTCTCTCGAAGATTCATTGTTCAAGCTTCAACATATTATCTCAAAATTCTTTCTGATTGTGAGCATTCTTTTCATACCCATCCAAAGCATTTTAGGAGTTGCTTTCTCTCTCGATCTCCCGGAGGCCATCATTCCATAAGAGTTCTTCATCCTCACATTTCAGCTATCGTTATCCAATTACCCCCGCACGTCTCTCAAGTAGTCTTTCATCAGCTCGTGATCTCTTTGTTCTTTTGCATCTATATCCCCTCAAGCTTATTTGTTCTTCTAATTCTTCCCGGCGATTCATTCTCACTTCTTCATTATTTTTCAAATTCTCATGATGGTTCGTTCAAGATTTCTTTTCCTTTGTTATCATATCAATTCATTCGTTCTTTCCAATCCTACCGGTGGTTCAGGAAGACCTTCCCAAGTTTTGTGTTATATCTCCCCTTAATCTTTTCTAACGTGAATAAGTAGTATGCAAATACATTGCTTCCCGTAGATTTAATGGGTGGAGGATAAGCATAACATGATTCTTATTCTCCTTTCATCAAGTTGAGTAATCCCTTCCTTCATATTTTGTTCATGATGAATAAATTCTAGTCCCAAGTGTTTTCGTCTTTTCTTTTCAGAGTTCAAGTTTCCTTGGCCATCTCATCGAAACCCCCGTCCTTTTGTTTTACCTGAGTTCTTCATGGTGGTTCTTCACGATTTAATTCATTCTTCAAGTGTTCATCAAGATTCTTGTTGGAGGAATTCAAGTATCTTTTCTTCTTGTGTCTTAAAGTGCAATCAATTCTCCGTATTCTTTTGAAGTGGAGTTCTACATTTCTTCATTCTTCTCAGATATTCAAGCATTCAGTTGTGGCATAATTTCACCTCAAGTTTTGAGATGTTTTTTCCATAAGTCCACAACAAGCTTATTATTTTGTTGTTGATTTTCTCAACAACTCCATTCAATCCTTCCTTCTAAGGATGCTATAAAATTTATTTGTGGTGGAAGTTGTTTTTTTCTTATCCGTTCCTTTCATTCCACTTTTTCAATTCTTTCGGACGTATTGTGTTGTTCATCTCTTAAGTGTCATCCCATATTGTGAAGTTCATGTGCTATTCCTTCAATTTCAAGACGGAGTGTTGCCCAAATTCTTTCGTTCTCATTCCTTTTCTACCTTGTCCTAACCGGAGTGGTTTCAGAGTCTACCTTATCCCTTGAACTCTTATTCTCGTCATATTCGCCATCCCTCCTTTCTACCAAGTGCTCTCGACTTTGTTCATCTTCTCTCTTGTGTTCTTGCTTAAACTTATCCTCTTTCTCTTTCGTCTCCTTCCTAAGATCTCGGGATGAGATCTTCTGTTAGTGGAGGAGAGTTGTAACGCCCCGAGCCTGATGCGCCAGGTGTCTTCCAGTTATTCGTCGTTGTTGCCATGTCATCCGCTTGCGTGTTGCACTTTGCCATGTCATCATATGCATTTCATCTGCATGTTTTTCAAAACTTACATCCGTTCGGGTCTCCCAGTTCTCTCCATTGTCTGTTCTGAGCCCAACCACACTCGCACGCACCATTCGCACCTCCCAGATCTTGTTTCATGAGCGGGAGAAAAGTGTTCTCAGAAAGGGACGAGAGTTGACGAGTGGTCTTGGTATATCACCGGCAGGCCGCCTGTCAAATTCCGTTCCATTTGGAGGTTGTTTGATGCCCCAATGGTTAACCGCATGAACCGCTGGACCCCTTTCTCTTTTCAGCCCAGCACCCCTCCACCATAGCCCACTAGCCCATCTAAACCCCCTCCATGATATTCGCCATTGGATCACGATCGTGTGGGCGAAAACCACACCTCAATAGCCCTCTCGAGCTCCCGGAATCTATATAAACACCTCCCCCTCCGAAATTCCGTATCAAACCCTAGCCTCCTCCTCCTCGCGCCGCCGGACACGTCCAACCCCGCCGCCGGACATGTCCACCGCTGCCTCAACAGCCAATCCGGCGCTGCCACGTCACCCCGCGTCGCCTCAACCAGCCTCCAACCGCCGTTGCCCGCCCAACCCATGGCCAGCCTGCCCCGGGCCGCACCGGGCCCGAGCGCGCACCGCGCCCGTGCGCCACCGCCTGCGCCTCCCGCCTCGCTCCTCCCACAGTCGACCACGCCCATCCGCACCACCGCCCGAGCCCATGCCCGAGCGCTGGCCTCCTCCCTGCACCTCGCCCCTTCCATCGCCACCCCGCCACCTGGACCTCGCCGGCAGAGCGTGCCTCCGCCGCCGCACCTCGACCCCGCCGCTTCGCCACCCGCCGCCGCCTTGGAGCCGCCCGTTGGCGACCTACACCTCACCGGGCTCCGTCTGCCACCACGATCGCCGGATCCGGTCGGATTGGGTTAGGGGTGACCAGATCTGCCCCGCCCCGGCCCTCTTTGACGCCCCAGTGTCGGTTCCGCCGCCGCCATGCCTCGGCAACCTTGCCGGCCGCGACCACCGCCCGACCCCCGTGACCTGGGCCGGCCTCGACCGCGGCCCAGCCCACCTCCTCCGCTAGCCTGCTGCCTCGCCCGGCCTGCCTCTCCGCCGCCGACCCAATGCCATTCTGGTGAGCCCGCCCTGCTAAGTCTTGCCCTGGGTGTAGAATTCTATTCAGCGCCACTGTTATTTTTTAAATTTTGGTTGTCCCTAGGAAAATCATCTCATGTGTGCATCTTCATCATGTCATAAGCTTGTGCATGTTCCTCCATTTTGCGGGTATGATATGTCAAAATGCTCGTCTCGAGATGCTCTACATGATGGTTGCTTTTTCATTCATGTTATTGTTCATCTTGATGCCTTAATCTCTGT
Organism: Triticum dicoccoides; assembly: GCF_002162155.2. NCBI lineage: Eukaryota > Viridiplantae > Streptophyta > Magnoliopsida > Poales > Poaceae > Triticum > Triticum dicoccoides. Next base: position 61,429,749 of record NC_041387.1, on the reverse strand, counting down.
TGCAAAAGTGCTTGCTGATGTTAACTACTGAAAACTGATGTAACTTGTCATTTTGTCTTTTTATATCTTTTTGTGTGATTTTCTTTTGAGCATGATGTCAACATGTTTTAGGAGCATAATCATGCCATATTTGCAGTGGTGCAATCTATTTATTTTGATATTCCCTGTGGTGAGTGCATCAATCTTGTGAAGTGGGCTACTTGCTGTTAATGTTCTGCTAAGTCTGAATCTGTTATATCATGTTGCCATGTTTTCTTGATGCTACCATCAAATCCATGCATAATCTGGAGAAGACTAGTTGACATGTTTTGATGTCCATGTTATGCTCTATCATGCCATGCCTTTTTATGCCATATATAGGTCTTTTAGCATGTGTTTTCATTGATATGCACTTGCCTAAATGATGTTTCATTTTTCTGTTAACTTCATGATGCCATGTTGTGAGCTTGATATTAGGTAATCTATGCCTCTTTTTGAGATGCTCCAATTACTTGTTTTGAAATATAATGTGAGTACTTTGTACACAAGCCAACTTTGATAATTTTAGATTTCATATGACCTCTGTTCCAAGCTTGCAAACATGCTATGGTGATGTTGCTGTTTCACACTTGCTGAAACTGTTACAATATTCAAACTTGTCTTGATGGTTCTCACTCATCCATTAGCCATATGCATATGATGTCTTAATGTTATTTAATCTTTATTATTTGTACTTTGATGCCATGCCCTTGTTTGCTATGTATAGTTGATGTAGAATCTTTGTTTCTTGCCTCCAACATGTCATCATATTAACCCCGCTCATGCATTTGCCATGTTTTTCACCCGTCATAATCTTTGTTATCAAGTTGCTTTTTGCATTGATCATCTTGGATTAATCATGATACCTATGAACCTAAACCTTAATGATATTTGAAGAATGTTGTTAGTAATTTGAGTGCATATCAAGTTTATGCTCATATGCTTCCTATAGAATGTTGTTTTGATTATTGCAAAGTGCCTACTTGCGGTTTTGGACAGATTGTTGTTACAACTTGTTTTGAGTGTATGTGTTGAACCGTTGCTCCGTTTTGAGCATGCTCTATATAAAACTTGCTTAAAATTGCATATAGATTCATAATATCTTGTTGAATTCATGTTTTGAGTGTGTTTGCTTGATGTTTGAATGCATTTTGCATCAATGCCATGTTTAACTCGTTTTGCTCATAACTTCTAGGTCGTAGCTCCGAATTAAATGAACTTTATATATAACTTGATTATAAAAATGTATAGATCATCTTGGTGCACTTTAACTTGCTGTTTAACAACCCCAACTTAATGTTTTGTTCAGTTCTAGACCAATTTCGAAATTTTCATATGAGGACTTACCGGAATTGTTATATGTTGTTTCCGGCCTCATTTGAACTTGCCTTGGTGTGATGTTCTTGTATGCATAATCTCTTGCCATGAGTAGCATCATATAGCCTTGTCATGCATCATCGTTGGTTGAGCATTATGCCATGTTTATGTGTTGTGTGTTTACCATGTTGTTTGCTTCTTTCTGGTTGTGCTTGTTCTCGTTAGTTCCTGTTTCGCTGTGATCGTCAGGATTCGTTCGACTACGCTTGGTTCGTCTACACCCATTCATCTTCTTCATGGACTCGTTCTTCTTCCTAGATGGATTTTAGGCAAGATGACCGTTACCCTGGATCTCACTACTATCATTAATATGCTAGTTGTCTCGATGTTATCGCCATGTCGCTGCCCACCACTTGTTTATCGAGCCTCCCTATATGCCATGAAACAGCCTCTAACCTTTTCCACCATCCCAGCAAACCGTTGTTTGGCTATGTTACCACTTTGCTCAGCCCCTCTTATAGCGTTGCTAGTTGCAGGTGCAGTTGCAGTTGCAGGTTGTTCCATGTTGGGACATGGATATCTTGGGATATCACAATATCTCTTATTTTAATTAATGCACATATATACTTGGTAAAGGGTGGAAGGCTCGGCCTTATGCCTGGTGTTTTATTCCACTCTTGCCGCCCTAGTTTCCGTCATACCGGTGTTATGTTCCTTGATTTTGTGTCCCTAACATAGTGAGGGTTTATGGGGCCCTCTTGACAGTTCGCTTTGAATAAAACTCTTCCGGCAAGGCCCAACATTGGTTTTAACATTTGCCAACATAATAATATTGAATTAATTAATTAATTTGCATAGGGCGTCATGAACCCGAGGATTCTTTATTCCACATAAATAGGGGGGCCAATGCTGATGGTGTTGGTCCCAAACTAGAGCACCGTGCAGGGCCACCCCTTAGCAACTTGGGGTATTTTGGCACCTGTACGCGTAGCTCATCCATCATGGCCTCGGACGAGCTACGCGCGGTTACTATCAGGGTGTCGGCACGTCGGGAGGTCTTGCTGGACTTGTTTTACCATTGTCAAAATGTCTTGTGCACTGGGATCCCGAGTCTGATCGGATGTCCGGCGATGGAGGATTGCCTCCGCGGATCGTGAGCTTGTCATGGGCTAAGTTGGGACACCCCTGCAGGGTTTAAACTTTCGAGAGCCATGCCTGCGATTATGTGGTTGATGGGAATTTTTAATATCCGGCTGTAGAGAACTTGACATCAGATTCGAATTAAAATACACCAACTGCGTGTGTAACCGTGACTGTCTCTTTTCGAGCAAGTTTGGGAAGAGAACACGATGGGGTTATGTTTGAACATAAGTAGTTTAGGATCACTTCTTGATCATTACTAGTTTGCGGCCATTCGTGTAGCTTCTCATCTTATTCTTGTACTCGTAAGTTAGCCACCATACAATGCTTAGTCACTTGCTGCAATCTCACCACTTATCCATTCCATATCCATTAAGCTTTGCTAGTCTTGATAGCCATGGTAATGGGATTGCTGAGTCCTCGTGGCTCACAGATTACTACAACAACAGTTGTAGGTGCAAGTAATGTGATGATCATGACGCGAGAGTGATGTTTACTTGTTTTGGAGTTCTCCTTCTACTTCTTCTTTGATTGAGGGATAGGTTCCTGGTCGGCAGCCTGGGCTAGCAGGGTGGATGCCATTTGAGTTTCTATTTGTGTGTCATCATAGTCGGATGTTGCTCGTATGTATGATGTTGTTGTTTTCTTGTGGCATTTATATGCCTCTTGTATGTATCCCCATCTATTATGTAATGCTACGATGTAATGATATCCACCTTGCAAAAGCATTTCAATATGCGGCTCTATCCTTGGTGGGACCTTCGAGTTCCTCTCGGATTGGATCGCATATTGGGCGTGACAGTGAGTGTTCACTACCAGATTGACTTTCAACGTTAGAGATAGAAACTTCGTTATCATTATCAGGAGGTTTTTCTACTTCAGGTTCACTAGAGGCATGCAAAGTCCTATCATTTTTCTTCTTCTTTCTCTTTTTAGAAGGACTAGGTGCATCAGTGTTAATTCTTTGAGAGTCATGTTGAATTATTTTTGGGTGTCCCTCAGGATAAAGTGGTTCTTGAGTCATTTTAGCACCTCTAGTTGCTGCTCTAACAGCAAAGTCACTTATATTATTGTTCATTTCATCAAGCAACTCTCTTTGAGATTTAGCAACTTGTTCTAATTGAGTTTGAACCATAAAAGCATGCTTTCCTACACCTCTAACATCATTTGAGATTCTAAATAGAAAGTCACTTAAGCGAGCAATCATATCAGAGTTGTATTTCAATTGTTTCATAACATTTGCATTGAAGTGAACTTGCTTTCTAATGTAATTATCAAACTCATAAAGGCATTCACTAGGATTTTTATTATGAGGATCATCACTATCATTGAATTTCATTAAAGAATTTACCTCTACCACCTTAGATGGCGGTGGTGTTTCAAGCCCATGTATTTCTTCAATAGGTGGTATTTAACATCCTCTACTTTACCTTTTTCCTTCATAGATTTCTTTGCCTCTTGCATATCTTCAGGACTAAGATATAGGATACTCCTCTTCTTCAGAGTGGGTTTAGGCGGTGTTTCAGGAGGAGTCCAATCATCATAATTTTTCAATATGTTATTCAATAATTCTTCAGCTTGCTCAATAGTTCGTTCCCTGAAAACACAACTAGAACAACTACCTAGGAAATCCCTAGAAGCATCAGTTAGTACGTTATAGAAGATATCAAGTATTTCATTTTTCTTAAGAGGATGACCAGGAAAAGCATTAAGCAATTGGAGAAGCCTCCCCCAAGCTTGTGGGAGACTCTCTTCTTCAATTTGCACAAAGTTAAATATTTCCTGCAAGGCAGCTTGTTTCTTATAAGCAGGGAAATATTTTTCAGAGAAGTAATAAATCATATCCTGGGGACTACGCACACAACCAGGAGCAAGAGTATTGTACCAAGCTTTAGCATCACTCTTTAACGAGAACGGAAATAATTTGAGGATATAGTAATAGTGAATCTTCTCATTATGAGGAAAAAGAGTGGCTATGTCATTCAACTTAGTGAGATGTGCCATAACAGTTTCAGTTTCGTAACCATGGAAAGGATCATATACAACCAAAGTAATTAACTGTGGGTCGACAGAGAATTCATAATCCTTATCATCAATAAAGATAGGTGAAGTAGCAAACTTAGGATCACGTTTCATTCTAGCATTCAAAGATCTTTCTTTATACTTGCATAATAATTTTTCTAGATCATCTCTATCCTTACAAGCAAGAATATCTCTAGTTGCCTCCTCACCAATAACATAACTTTCCGGTACCTTCGGCAATTCATATCTAGGAGGGCTAGTTCTAATAGGTGTTTCAAGATTTTCCGTTTCAAGCTCATCATCAGTTTCAACAATATAATGTTGTCTTAGTCTAGCAATTTGTTCATCAAGAAACTAACCTAGTGGCACATCATCATCAAGCAAGGTACTAGCATCATCATGAGTAGCATTCATAGTAGAAGTAGCATCATCAATAACTTGCGACATATCAGAATTAATAGCATGTAGTGGTGTTGCGAGTTTACTTATAGCAGAAGGTGAATCAAGTGCGGAGCTAGATGGCAGTTCCTTACCTCCCGTCGTCTTAGAGGGAAAAATCTTAGTCTTAGCATCCTTCAGATTCAACATAAAGATAATTTGATAATAATCCCAAGTGACTCAACAAATATAGCTATGCTCCCTGGTAACGGTGCTAGAAAAAGGTCTTGATAAACCATAAGTATATGGGATCGCAACAGTTTTCGAGGGTAGCGTATTCAACCCAAAATTATAGATTCGACACAGGGGGAGCCAAAGAATATTTGCAAGTATTAGTAGCTGAGTTGTCAATTCAACCATACTTGGAGATTAATTATCTACAGCAAAGTGATCAGTAGCAAACTAGTATGATAGTTTTGATAGTAGTAGCAACAGCAATAGTAAAAGTAACAGTGATAGCAGTGATTTGGTAGCAAGTGCAATAGTAACAATAGCTGTAGTAACTTAGCAAGAACAATATGTAGGAAAATCGTAGGCATTGGATTGGTGATTTGGTGGATGATATTCATCATGAGACAGGCATAACCTAGAGCGATACGGCACTAGCTCTAGTTCATAAATATAATGTAGGCATGTATTCCGTAAATAGGCATGCGTGCTTATGGAAAGAACTTGCATGACATCTTTTGTCCTACCCTCCCGTGGCAGTGGGGTCCTATTGGAAACTAAGGGATATTAAGGCCTCCTTTTAATAGAGAACCGGAACAAAGCATTAGCACACGGTGAATACATGAACTCCTCAAACTACGGTCATCACCGGGAGTGGTCCCGACTATTGTGACTCCAGGGTTACCGGATCATAACACGTAGTAGGTGACTATAACTTGCAAGATCGGATCTAGAACATAGATATAATGGTGATAACATAAACTGTTTAGATCTGAAATCATGGCACCTGGGCCCAAAGTGACAAGCATTAAGCATGGCAAAGTCATATCAACATCAATCTCAAAACATAATGGATACTAGGGATCAAGCCCTAACAAAACTAACTCGATTACATGATGAATCTCATCCAACTCCTCACTGACTAGTGAGCCTAGGAAGGGATTACTCACTCCCGGTGGGGAGCATCATGGAATTGGCGATGAAGAAGGGTTGGTGATGATGAAGATCGAAGATCCCCCTCTCCAGAGCCCCAAACGGACTCCAGATCTAGCCTCCCGATGAAGAACAGGAGACAACGGTGGCTCTGTCTCGTGAAATGCGATAATTCTTTCTCCCTGAGTTTTTTCTGGAAAAATAGGATTTTTATAGTGTCAGTTTCAGGGTCTGCGGGGACACCAGGTGGGGACAACCCACCTGGGTGCGCCTGGAGGGGGTGGCATGCCCTGGTGGGTTGTGCCCACCCAGATGCCCCCCTCCAGTGGTTCTTGGCTCCAGAAATTCTCTTTTATTGTATAAAAAATCCTCGTAAAGTTTCGTTCCATTTCGAGAACTTTTATTTCTGCACAAAAATAACATCATGGTAGTTCTGCTGAAAACAGTGTAAGTCGGGTTAGTTTCATTCAAATCATGCAAATTAGAGTCCAAAACAAGAGGAAAAGCGTTAGGAAAAGTAGATATGACAGAGACGTATCACAGAACCTGCGCGGGAACTTCTGGCCAGGGTGGCGGCCCAGCGGCCCGGGGCGGTAGCGCCTGCTGGATGGCCAACGCGCGACGCTCTAACACGCGGGTGTAGTACATGGCCGTCTCGAGGTCCTGTGGCCCGCGCATCTCCACGTCCACGCGAATGTGGTCCGATAGGCCACCGACAAAGAGCTCAGCCTGCTGACGAGCCAAAATGCTGGGGGCGTGGCACGCCAGTGCCTGGCAGCGGTCGGTGAAGTCTTGCACCAAGGTGAGGAACGGAAGACGCCCAAGCTCCGCCAGATGGCTCCCGGGTATAGGCGGACCGAAGTGCAAGAGGCACAATTCGCAAAAGTGCTCCCATGGTGGCATGCCGCCCTTGTCCTATTCGAGGGCGTAGTACCACGTATGCGCGGCTCATCGGAGATGATACAAGGCGATTCAGGTGCGGTTGGACGCGAGCGTGCGTTGTCCTCTGAAAAATTGGTTGCATTGGTTGAGCCAATTCAGGGGGTCGATGGTGTCGTCGTAGGTCGTGAACTCCAACTTGGAGAATCTCGGCGGCGTCTGGACGTGGACGACAGGCAGGTGTGCCTCGTCAGCACGACGCAACATGGAGGACAGGGCCAAGTAGGCAGGCATCAGGGTGCTGCCCTGGAACAGGGGCCCGTCGATGCTGGCAAAGGGCTCGGCATAGCCCTACGACCCGCCAGACTGCATAGTCGGGTGCATTAGCGGTGAAGGCATCATGTGCGGCCCGACCGAGGTCGTCGTGTAGACCGACGCAAGGGACCCAGCGAGCCAGGCCGGTAACGGAGACGATGAGGGGGGAAACTGGACCTGGTGGATGGGCACCCCTGGGCCCATCGTCAGGATGCCCAGGGCCACGGTCGCTGGTGGCAGCGGCTGCAGCTGTTGCCCCTGCTGCATGGTGGAGGCGCAGGGGTTCGTCGCTGGTGACGGCTGCCATGACAACTACTGCATGGCAGCGGCAATGGGGGTCACTGAGGATGGCGACTGCTGCAGCGGCGGGGCGGTGGTGAAGAGCACAGGCGGCTACAACCCATAGGATCTTGCAAGGAACTTGTAGATGTCCATGACCGCCTGGGTAAGATCCCGGATGGCAGCCGCTATCTCCTTCGGGGTGAAGACGACGGGGACGGGCGCGGCGGAGGTGACCGGCACCGGCAAGAGCGGGGCGTTGGCCGTGGTGGCCATGGGGCGGTTGTCGCGGTCGGTAGCGGAAGGGTCGGGGTGGGCGGCGCCAAGGACATGATCGCACCGAATCTATCTAATACCAAATTGGTAGGAACCGGATCCCTACCAGGGCATGGTCTTAGGTTGTAGG
>NC_041387.1:61353949-61421658 GCF_002162155.2 Triticum dicoccoides | reverse complement strand
AGAGAGAGAGAGAGATAGAGAGAGAGAGAGAGCAACGATGAAGACCCAGAAGTATATGGGTCAATTGTAGTCTTTTCGATAAGTAAGAGTGTCAAACCCAACGAGGAGCAGGAGGAAACGACAAGTGGTTTTCAGCAAGGTATTGTCTGCAAGTGCCAAAATTGTAAGTAGCGGAGTAGTTTGATAGCAAGATAATTTGTAGTGAGCAAGTAAAAAAAGTAGTAACAAAAGTGCAGCAAGGTATCCCAATCCTTTTTGAGGCAAAGGACATGCCAAAGTGGTTTCTTATGATAAGCAAAGTGTTCTTGAGGGTACACGGGAATTTCATCTAGTCACTTACATCATGTTGGCTTAATTCGTGTTCAATACTTTGATAATTTGATATGTGGGTGGACCGGTGTTTAGGTGTTGTTCTTACTTGAACAAACCTCCTACTTATGATTAAGCCTCTCGCAAGCATCCGCAACTACGAGAAAAGTATTAAGAATAAATTCTAACCATAGCATTAAACTTTTGGATCCAATCGGTCCCTTACGGAATAGCGAATAAACTGGGGTTTAAGCTTCCGTCACTCTCACAACCCACCATCTAATAACTACTCCACAATGCATTCCCTTAGGCCCAAATATGGTGAAGTGTCATGTAGTCAACATTCACATGACACCACTAAGAGAACGACAACATACATACCATCAAAATATCGAACACATATCAAGTTCACATGATTACTTGCAACATGGTTTCTCTCGTGACCTCAAGAATGAAAGTAACTACTCACAAATGATAAACATGCTCAAGATCATAGGGGTATTAAATAGCATAATGGATCTGAACATATAATCTTCCACCAAATAAACCATATATAGTAATCAACTACAAGGTGTAATCAACACTACTAGTCACCCACGAGCACCAATCTATAGTTTTCATACAAAGACTAAACACAAGAGATGAACTAGGGTTTGAGAGGAGTTGGTGCTATGAAGATGTTGATGAATATAGCCCTCCCCAAGATGGGAGAGTTGTTGGTGATGATGATGACGACGATTTCCCCCTCCGGGAGGGAAGTTCCCCGGCGGAATTGCTGCGCGAGAGGGCAAAAGTGCTCCTGCCCAAGTTCCGCCTCGAGGCGGTGGCTCTTCGTCCCGAATGTCCTCCTCTGATTTTTTGTAGGTCAAAATGACTTATATACCAGAAGATGGGCACTGGAGGTGGGCCGAGGAGGGCAGCAGCCACCAGGGCGCGTCTGGGCCTCCTGGCGCGCCCAGGTGGGTTGTGCCCACCTGGTGGCTCTCCTCTGGTACTTATTTGCTCCAATATAAAAATCCTCGAGGAGTTTCAGCTCATTAGGAGTTGTGCAGAATAGGTAGCTTGACGTAGCTTTTTCAGGTCCAGATTTCCAGCTGCTAGAATTCTCCCCCTTGGTGCACACCTTGCATATAATGAGAGGAAAAGCATTAGAATTAGTCCAAAAAGCATTATTATACAATAAAAAAACATAAATAACGGTAGAAAAACATGATGCAAAATGGACATATCAACTCCCCCAAGCTTAGACCTCGCTTTTCCTCAAGCAAAAACCTAAATCGAAAAACATGTCCACATGCTTAGAGAGAGAGGTGTCGATAAAACCAAAAATACAAACATAGCAGCATCATGTGACTTATTATAACAGAAACAAACTTTAATATAAAACTTTTATCATAGCACTTTTATCATAGACTTCTCATGAAAAAGTGACAAATCATCACAACATCGAAGTATAAATCATAAACTCTATTGGAAACCAACAAACTATGTTCTCAGTCAACTTTGCAACTAAAACTCATCATCTTTTCAGGAAGGGTCACGTATCGGAGCCTTTAGGCAAGTCCACATACTCAACCATCATTTAGTCTTCTATGATTTCTTACACTCACCGCATACACATGAGCAAAATGTTTCAATCGGACACCCAGGAAGATAGGGGATTATAGTTTCGCCTCCCAACGCACTCACCTCAAGGGTGATGTCAACAATAATGACTCACGCTACCCATATTCAACTGGACATATGTGCCTAGATCTTTCCTCACCACATGATGCTTGCCAAAGGAGAAAAATAAAATGAATAGAGAGAAAAACTTCGACTCTTGCATGAAAGTAAATACATGAAAGTAAAAGATAGGCCCTTCGCAGAGGGAAGCAGAGGTTGCCATACGCTTTTTGTTTGTATGTTCAACCCCTTAGTGCATGAGAACGCCACAATATTGCCCCTTGTGATGGCAACCTTTATTATGCAGTCTGTCGCTTTTATTCTTCACCATCACAAGTTTGTACAACACTCAATTTTCCCTTACACTAAATGATCTCACATTTTTATAAGCAATTTTTATTGCCCTTTTTGCACCAATGACAACTTACTTGAAGGATCTTACTCAACCCATAGGTAGGTATGGTGGACTCTCAAACAAGATAGGGTTTAAGGGTTTTGGATGCACAAGTAGTATCTCTACTTAGTGCGGAGTTTTTGGCTAGCAAAGGTAGGGGCAAGCACCACATGTTGAAGGATCTATGACAATATAACTTCTTTGTGAATATGAACAAGAATAAATCATTAAGTTGTCTTCCTTGTCGAACGTCAACAATTTTGGCATATAATATTTTGATGGGTTCTCACAATCACAAAAGATTTCCATGATAATATATTTATATGTGAATCTTCTCTTCCCTTTTTAATTCTTTCATGTGTTGCATCATTGACCAATGCTATTTTTGTCAATCTACAATAAAATTTTCTACTTATACTTTTCCTTGTGTAATGTCATCACTTAGCATAAGATTAGCATATGATCTTTTTATTTTATTTCCCTTCCTTTTATTGCAGCAAGAAAGTAAAGAAGGCAAAATTCAAACTAGACTTTATTATATATCTTGCACATGATTACAAGAATTGATCACTAAGCAAACTCACAAAAAGAAAGGATCAAACTAAACTTGTATTCATCTAGTAGCAAAAGATAGCCATTGATCGAAGTAAGAAAGTAAAGGCAAAAGATAGTAGAGATTGATATGGTACCGGGGCACCTCCACCAAGCTTGGCGAAAGCCAAGGGGAGTGTCCATACCCAATACTCAGTTTTCTTTTGGTGGTGATGAGGAAGATGGTGGTAATGAAAAAGTAGAGGGTTTGCCCCTTGCTTCCTCCAGCTTTTGACGAAGAATAAAATTATCTATCCTCAACTCGTTGTTATCTATCTCGAGTTTTATTATCCTCTTGCATAACGCCTCCATGCTTTCGTTTTTGAACCGGGGAGGAACCGAGTCATCTTCATCTTCTTCGGAGGTCCAGCTATAGTGTCTCTCATCCCCATAGGATTTGGGGTTAGCGATGAGGTGAGCAACATAGCTCTCACCCTCCAAGTCTTGGGACGACATAATTTCAGATCTGACGGGAAAACAACAAGAAAAGAAAATAGGTGATTTCTCCGTGATACGGAGGTTAATAGGTTCGGGAGGTATATATAGATTTTTTATCTTGGGGAACAAGCAGAACAAAAGAAGAATGGAGACCAGAAAGTACCCGAGGTGGGCACAACCCACCTGGGCGCGTCAGGCATGCCTGGCGCGCCCTGGTGTATCCTGCCCACCAGGGTCACTTTCCTGGAAGTTTCTTATTTTCCTAATTTTCTAAATTCCAAAACTGACAAAAAATATTTTGCGGATTTTTCGGAGTTCGTTTACTTACTGTATCACGTACCTCCTTATTTTCACAATTCTGGAGTGTTTCGGAAGGACTCTTTTATGTGTTCTTCCGGTATCAAAGTTTGGATAACATTGATTTCAACATTAATGGGCGTACCTAAGATATAGTGTTTTATTCGTTGCCCATTGACAACCTTCGGGTTAGTCCCTTCGGCATTATTTATTTTGATAGCTCCGGATCAATAGACCTCCTCGATGACATAGGGTCCTTCCCATTTGGAGAGGAGTTTTCCTGCAAAGAATCTAAAATGAGAGTTGTACAAAATAACATATTCTCCTACTTTAAACTCATGCTCTTGGATTCTTTTGTCATGCCATCTTTTAACTTTTTCTTTGAATAACTTAGCATTTTCATAAGCCTGGGTTCTCCATTCATCTAATGAGCTAATATCAAATAAGCTCTTTTCTCCAGCAAGTTTGAAATCATAATTGAGTTCTTTTATTGCCCAAAATGCTTTGTGTTCTAACTCAAGAGGTAAATGACAAGCTTTTCCATAAACCATTTTATATGGAGACATACCCATAGGATTTTTGTAAGCTGTTCTATAAGCCAAAGTGCATCATCTAATTTCTTAGACCAATTCTTTCGGGACCTATTAACAGTCTTCTATAAGATTAGTTTTATTTCTCTATTGCTAAGTTCAATTTGACCACTAGACTGGGGATGATAAGGTGATGCAATTCTATGGTTAACATCATACTTAGCAAGCATTTTTCGGAAAGCACCATGAATAAAATGTGAACCACCATCAGTCATTAAATATATAGGGACTCCAAACCTTGGGAAAATAACTTCCTTAATCATTTTAATAGAGGTGTTTTGATCAACACTACTAGTTGGAATAGCCTCTACCCACTTAGTAACATAATCAACAGCAACCAAAATATGTGTATACCCATTAGAGGAAGGAAAAGGTCCCATAAAGTCAAACCCCCAAACATCAAATGGTTCAACAGCAAGTGAATAATTCATAGGCATTTCTTGACGCTTACCCATATTACCTATTCTTTGGCATTCATCACAAGATGAGACAAACTTACGGGCATCTTTGAAGAGAGTAGGCCAATAAAAACCAAATTGCAATACCTTATGAGCGTTTTTGTCTCCCACGTGATGTCCTCCATAAGCTTCGGACTGACATTTCCGTAGGATTTGTTCCTGTTCATGCTCAGGTACACAACATCTAATACCATCTACTCCTTCTTTATAAATATGTGGGTCATCCCAAAAGTAATGTCTTAAATCATAGAAGAATTTTTTCTTTTGTTGGTATGTGAAGCTAGGTGGTATGTATTTAGCAACAATATAATTAGCATAGTCAGCATACCAAGGTGTACTATGAGAAACATTTATTGCAGCTAGTTGTTCATCAGGGAAGCTATCATTAATTGGTTGTGGGTCATCAAGAATATTTTCAAGTCTAGAAAAATTATCAACCATGGGGTTCTCTGCTCCTTTCCTATCAATGATATGCAAATCAAATTCTTGTAGCAGAAGAACCCACCTAATGAGTCTAGGTTTAGCATCTTTCTTTTCCATAAGATATTTTATAGTAGCATGATCGGTGTGAACAATTACTTTAGAATCAACAATGTAAGATCTGAATTTATCACAAGCAAACACCACTGCTGAGAATTCTTTTTCAGTTGAGCATAGTTCTGTTGAGCACTGTCTAGAGTTTTAATAGCATAATGAATAACATTTAGTTTCTTATCAACTCTTTGTCCTAGAACAGCACCAACAGCATAATCACTAGCATCACACATAATCTCAAAAGGCAAGTTCCAAAAAGGTGGTTGAACAACAGGTGCAGTAATTAAGGCTTTCTTTAGTGTATCAAAGGCTTCCATACAATCATCATCAAACACAAAGGGAATATCCTTTTGCAAAAGATTAGTAAGAGGCCTATAAATTTTAGAAAAGTCTTTGATAAACTCCTATAGAAACCAGCATGACCAAGGAAACTACGAATACCTTTGATATCTTTAGAGCATGGCATTTCCTCAATTGCATGAACATTGGCTTTGTCCACCTCACTGCCTCTTTCAGAAATTTTATGGCCCAAAACAATACCTTTTTAACCATAAAGTGGCATTTCTCCCAATTCAAGACAAGATTTGTTTGTTCACATCTCTGCAGAACTCGATCAAGATTGCTTAAACAATCATCAAAAGACTTCCCATAAACAGAAAAGTCATCCATGAAAACCTCAACAATCTTTTCAAATAAATCAGAGAATATAGCAGTCATACATCTTTGAAAGGTAACAGGTGCATTACATAAACCGAAAAGCATACGTCTATAAGCAAATGTTCCAAAAGGACAAGTAAAAGTGGTCTTTTCTTGATCAGATTGTAAAACAGGTATTTGTGAAAAGCCAGAGTATCCATCAAGGAAGCAAACATGTGTGTTCTTGGATATTCTTTCTAACATTTGATCGATAAAAGGCAGAGGGCGATGATCTTTTCTAGTAGCTTTATTTAATTTTCTATAATCAATTACCATTCTATAGCCTGTGATAATTCTTTGTGGAATAAGCTCATTCTTATCATTAGGAACAACAGTAATACCTCCCTTCTTAGGGACACAATGAACAGGAATTACCCATCTACTATCAGCTATAGGATACATTATACCTGCTTCCAGAAGTTTCAATATTTCTATTCTCACCACTTCTTTCATTTTTGGATTTTACTGATATTGGTGATCAACAACGGGTTTAGCATCAGGTTCCATATTAATCTTGTGCTGACATAGAGTGGGACTAATGCCCTTAAGATCATCAAGAGTATATCCAATAGCAGCCATGTGCTTCCTTAGAACTTTCAATAGTCTTTCTTCTTCATATTATGAAAGGTTAGCACTAATAATAACTGGATATATCTTCTTTTAATCAACATAAGCATATTTCAGAGTGTCTGGCAATTGTTTTAATTCAAACACAGGATCACCTTTAGGTGGAGGAGGACCTCCTAGAGTTTCAATAGGCAAATTGTGTTTAGGCAGAGGTTGTTGTTTGGAAAAGATTCTATCTATTTCATTTCTTTCACGCATATGCAAATCATTTTCATGATCTAGCAAATATTGTTCCAAAGGATCAGCAGGAGGCACGACAATAGAAGCAAGACCAATATTTTCATCCTTACTAGGCAAATCTTTCTTATGAGGTTGTTTACTAAACTTGGAAAAATTAAACTCATGAGATTCATCACCAAAGCTAACACAGTGAGTTTGTTTCTCAAAATCTATTTTAGCATTAGCGGTGTTCAAAAAGGTCTATCAAAAATAATGGGACAAAAGTCATCTTGTGGGGTGCTAAGAACAAGAAAATCAGTAGGGTATTTTATTTTCCCACACAAGACTTCAACATCTCTAAGAATCCCAATTGGTGATATAGTATCTCTATTAGCAAGTTTAATAGTAACATCTATGTCTTCTATTTCAGAGGGTGCTATTTCATCTTTAATTTCTTGATATAAGGTGAAAGGATCGATATAGTTGACTAGAGGGGGGGTGAATAGGCAACTAACAATTTTTAGCTTTTCTTTACCAAATTAAACTTTGCATCAAAGTAGGTTGTCTAGATATGCAACTAGGTGAGCAACCTATATGATGCAGCAACAACAAGTACACAAGCAAGCAAGGGATACAACACAAATAAGCTTGCACAAGTAAAGGCACGAGATAACCAAGAGTGGAGCCGGTGAAGACGAGGATGTGTTGCCAAAGTTCTTTCCTTTTGAGGGGAAGTACGTCTCTGTTAGAGTGGTGTGGAGGAACAATGCTACCCAAGAAGCCACTAGGGCCACCGTATTCTCCTCACACCCTCACACAATGCGAGATGCCATGATTCCACTATTGGTTCCCTTGAAGGCGGCGACCGAAGGTTGGGGCAATCTCCACAACTTAATTGGAGGCTCCCAACGAAACCACGAAGCTTCACCACGATGGACTATGGCTCCGCGGTGACCTCAACCGTCTAGGGTGGTCAAACACCCAAGAGTAACAAGATCCGCTAGGGATTAGAGGGGGGAATCAAATTTCTCTTGGTGGAAGTGTAGATCATGGCCTTCTCAACCAATCCCGAGCAAATCAACAAGTTTGATCGGCTAGGGAGAGAGATCGGGTGAAAATGGAGCTTGGAGCAACAATGGAGCTTTTGGGGGAAAAGGTGAGTCAAGTTTGGACAAGAAGACTCCCTTTTATAGTGGGGCGAACAATCCAACCGTTACCCCCCAGAACAGCCCCGCAGAGAGCGGTACTACCGCAGGGGGCAGCGGTACTACCGCTGGCACCAGCGGTACTGATAACCCACAAGTATACGGGATAGTTGTAGCCTCTTTCAATAAGTAAGAGTGTCGAACCCAAAAAGGAGCTAAAGGTAGAACAAATAATCTCTCAAGTCCTATCGGCCACTGATACGACTCTAAGCACGCTTGACGTTTGCTTTACCTATAACAAGTATGAAACTAGAAGTACTTTGTAGGTGTGATAGGATAGGTTTGCAACATAATAAAGAACTCGTAAATAAAAGCTAGGGGCTGTTTAGAAAAAGATGCAAGAAAGTAAATATAGCGAGTGTGGAAAAGTGGTGGTAGGAGTTGTGAAATTGTCCCTAAGCAATTGACTATGTTACTAGACCGGTAATCACTATTGCAATTCTATTTGAGGGAGAGGCATAAGCTAACATACTTTCTCTACTTGGATCATATGCACTTATGATTGGAACTCTAGCAAGCATCCGCAACTACTAAAGATCATTAAGGTAAAACCCAACCATAGCATTAAAGTATCAAGTCCCCTTTATCCCGTACGCAACAACCCCCTTACTCGGGTTTGTGTTTCAGTCACTCACGCAACCCACTATAAGCGAATCATGAACGCATTGCAACACCCTACAGCGGGAATCCCTCACGCTTGTGCGACACGGAGGGCACAATAGGACAGCACCAATAATAAAACATGCAACTCAAACCAATCATAGTAATTCATCAATCACCGATAGGACAACAAAAATCTACTCAGACATCATAGGATGGCAACACATCATTGGAAAATAATATGAAGCATAAAGCGGCATGTTCAAGTAGAGGGTACATCGGGTTGCGGGAGAGTGGACCGCTGAATATAGAAGGGGGAAGGTGATGGAGATGTTAGTGAAGATGATTGAGGTGTTGGCGAAGATCGCGGTGATGATGATAGCCCCCAGCAGCGCTCCGGCGCCATCGGAAGCAAGGGGGGAGAGGCCCCCTTCTTCTTCTTCTTCCTTGACCTCCTCCCTAGATGGGAGAAGGGTTTCCCCTCTGGTCCTTGGCTCCCATGGCTTGGGAGGGGTGAGATCCCCTTCGAGATTGGATCTATCTCTCTGTTTCTGCGTTCTCTGGTTCTGCCCCTTCACCGTTTCCTTTATATCTTGAGATCCGTAACTCCGATTGGGGTGAATCTTCCGCCCAGATTTTTCTCGTAAAATTATCTTTATTGCGGCAAAAGAAGGGCATCAACCGCCTTACGGGTGGCCCATGAGAGCCCAGGGCGCGCCCAGGGATGGAGGGCGCGCCCCCTGTCTCTTGGCCACCCTGGACACTGTTTCGCGTTGATTCTTCCTCAGGAAAATCACAAATATTCCAAAATAATTCTCCATCTGTTTTTATCCCATTTGGATTCTATTTGATATTGGGTTTCTGCGAAAGATAAAACATGCAACAAACAGGAACTGGCATTGGGCACTGGATCAATATGTTAGTCCCAAAAAAATATAAAAAGTTGCCAAAAGTATATGAAAGTTGGATAATATTGGCATGGAGCAATCAAAAATTATAGATACAACGGAGACGTATCAGCATCCCCAAGCTTAATTCCTGCTCGTCCTCGAGTAGGTAAATGATAAAAAAGATAATTTTTGATGTGGAATGCTACCTAGCACAATCTTGATCATATGTCTAATCATGGCATGAATATTAAGATACGAGTGATTCAAAGCAATAGTCTATCATTTGACATAAAAACAATAATACTTCAAGCATACCAACCAAGCAATTATGTCTTATCGAAATAACATAGCCAAAGAAAGCTCATTCCTACAAAATCATATAGTCTGGCTATGCTCCATCTTCATCACACAAAGCATTCAAATCATGCATAACCCCGATGACGAGCCAAGCAATTGGTTCATACTTTTTAACGCACTTCAGCTTTTTCAACTCTTACACAATACATGAGCGCAAGCCATGGACATAGCACTATGGTGTTATAGAATATGATGGTGGAGGTTTATGTGGGGAAGACAAAAAGGGAGAAAGTCTCACATTGACACGGCTAATCAACGGGCTATGGAGATGCCCATCAATTGATGTCAATGCGAGGAGTAGGGATTGCCATGCAACAGATGCACTAAAAGCTATAAGTGTATGAAAGCTCAAACTGAAAACTAAGTGGGTGTGCATCCAACTTGCTTGCTCATGAAGACCTCGGGCGTTTGAGGAAGCCCATGATCGGAATATACAAGCCAAGTTCTATAATGAAAATTCCCACTAGTATATGAAAGTGAAAGCATAGGAGTCTCTCTCTATGAAGAACATGGTGCTACTCTGAAGCACAAGTGTGGTAAAAGGATAGTAACATTGCCCATTCTCTCTTTTTCTCTCATTTTTTACTTTTATTTTTCATTTTTTAATTTTTTTTCTTTCTTTTTGGTGGGCTTCTTTGGCCTCTTTTTTTTATTTGGGCTTCTTTGGCCTCTTTTATTTTTCATGAAGTCCGGAGTCTCATTCCGACTTGTGGGGGAATCATAGTCTCCATCATCCTTTCCTCACTGGGGCAATGCTCTAATAATGATGATCATCACACTTTTATTTACTTACAACTCAATATCTAGAACAAAGATATGACTCTATATGAATGCTTCCGGCGGTGTACCGGGATGTGCAATGATCTAGCATAGCAATGACATCAAAAAAATGGACAAGCCATGAAAACATCATGCTAGCTATCTTACGATCATGCAAAGCAATATGAAAATGAATGCTCAAGTCATGTATATGATGATGATGGAAGTTGCATGGCAATATATCTCGGAATGGCTATGGAAATGCCATGATAGGTAGGTATGGTGGCTGTTTTGAGGAAGATATAAGGAGGCTTATGTGTGATATAGGGTATCATATCATGGGGTTTGGATGCACCGGCGAAGTTTGCACCAACTCTCGAGGTGAGAAAGGGCAATGCACGGTACCGAAGAGGCTAGCAATGATGGAGGGGTGAGTGTGCGTATATCCATGGACTCACATTAGTCATAAAGAACTCATATACTTATTGCAAAAGTCTACTTAGCCCTCGAAGCAAAGTACTACTACGCATGCCCCTAGAGGGATAGATTGGTAGGAAATGACCATTGCTCGTCCCCGACTGCCACTCATAAGGAAAGCAATCAAAGAGCACCTCATGTTCCAACTTCGTTACATAATGGTTCACCATACGTGCATGCTACGGGACTTGCAAACCTCAACACAAGTAATTCTCAATTTCACAATTACTGCACAACTCTAATATCACCACCTTTATATCGCAAAACTATTGCAAGGAATCAAACACGTCATATTCAGCGATCTACAAGTTTATGTAGGATTTTATGACTAACCATGTGAATGACCAATTCCTATCATCTCTCTAAATAGATATAAGTGAAGCAAGAGAGTTTAATTCTTTCTACAAAAGATATGCCCACGCTCTAACAAATATAAGTGAAGAAAAAGAGCATTCTACAAATCGTCGTTGTCTATATGAAGAGAAACAAGCAATCCAAACTTCAAATGATATAAGTGAAGCACATGAAGCATTCTATAAAGCCATACTCAAAAGATTTAAGTGAGGTGCCATGAGCATTCTATAAATCAACCAAGGACTATCTCATACCAGCATAGTGCATAAAAGAAAAATGAAACCTAAATGCAAAAGACGCTCCAAGACTTGCACATAATGCATAAACGAAACGAATACGAAAACATACCGATACTTGTTGAAGAAAGAGGGGATGCCTTCCGGGGCATCCCCAAGCTTAGACGCTTGAGTCTCCTTGAATATTTACATGGGGTGCCTTGGGCATCCCGAAGCTTGAGCTCTTGCCTCTCTTTCTTTTCCTCATATCGAAACCTCCTCGATTAGACACTTCATCCACACAAAACTTCAACAGAAAACTCGGTAAGATCCGTTAGTATAATAAAGCAAATCACTACTCTAAGTACTGTTGCAAACCAATTAATATTTTTTGCATTGTTTCTACTTTAATATAGCTTTTCCATGGCTTAATCCACTGATAGAAATTGATAGTTTCATCAAAACAAGCAAACTATGAATCAAAAACAGAACAGTCTGTAGCAATCTGAACATCCACCATACTTATGGTACCCCAAAACTTCTACCAAAATTAGGAAAAATAAAAAAGTTGTATACAACGACAGTGCAAAAGGAATCAGAACCAATTGACGTTCCAATCAAAAATATAAAATCGCGCACTACAGCCAAAGTTTCTGTCCTACACCGTACAAACCAACAAGCATTGTAAACATCCTAAAGGCAAACCTTGGCACATTATTTTTATAATACAATTAAATTGTACAAGGGGATAATTATTTTTGATTAAAAGTTTCTGTAATCAAGATTCACAAAGTTTCTGTGAGGATGAACAAAGTTCAACGAGCTCTCCCACTTCAACAATGCTTATCTCTCTCACTTTCACTTTCCTTTTTGAAAAGTTTTAGGTTCCCCTCTTTATTTTTTTGTTTTTAAACTACATAAAAGCACTCAACAGAAATAAATGGCTCTCTAAAACTTCCGGGTTGTCTCCCTGGCAGCGCTTTCTTTAAAGCCATTAAGCTAGGCATTTAGTGCTCAAGTAATGAATCCACCCGGATCCCAAGGTATATCAAAGCCAATTTTAATTAACAATGATTTGTAATTTAGTAGTGAGCAAAAAGTAACATATATCATGAAACAACAAAGTCTAACTCTCTTCCTATGCATTGTCATGTCATAAAAGAACAATTCATGCACACCAAGTAAAGGCCGATGCATAGTATAAGCAGTTTCTTGCAATTCTATCATATTGGAAACATAAAGAGGCGGAGATATAGTTCCTCTCTCATAATAATTGCAAGTAGGAGCAGCAAGCACATACATATCATATCTATAAAAATCATCATGTGCAACGGTAAAAGGCAACCCATCAATATAATCCTTAATAAGCACAAACTTCTCCGATATAGTGTAGTTTGGAGAATTCAAAAAGATAATAGGACTATCATGTTTGGGTGCAATAGCAACAATTTCATGTTTAACATAAGGAACTATAGCAAGTTCATATCCATAAGCATAATTCATATTGGCATCTTGGCCACAAGCATAGCAAGCATCATCAAAAAGGGATATTTCAAGAGAATCAACGGGATCATAGCAATTATCCTTCGGTAAGCACGAAGGGGAATTAAACAATGTATGAGTTGAAGAGTTACTCTCATTAGAAGGTGGGCACGGGTAGCTAATCCGCTCTTCCTCCTTTTGTTCTTCACTCTCCTCATCATCTTTTTCATCCAATGAGCTCACTGTTTCATCAATTTCTTCTTTCATAGCTTCCTGCAAAATATTAGTCTCTTCTTGGATAGCAGAGAAGTCCTCAATATATGGTTTAACATAGGCATTAGAAGCATAATTATCATAACAATATTGAAATATGGCAAAATTTTCATATTTGTAAAGGGTAGCATCATACTTTTCAATCAAAGAGGCAATCTCATAAGCACCTTTAAAAGCAACAAATTCTTCAATTTGTTGAACATCATAGTAATTGTAAACACCCTTAGCATACGAAGATACGATTCCATTATCACTAAACAAGCATTGATAGGGTAGGTGTTTCTTTGGGTCTTCAGAACAACAAGTAAACTCATATATTTCACATAAATTCCAAGCATAGCATTGCAAACATTGAATTTGATCCCATAATAGTTTCCCTTTTTCAGATATACGGTGTCGCACAAAACAAGCATGCTCATCTAAAGATTTGCCCTCAACTAAACTAGTGGGGGTTTCAGCATGAGCACAAAGCGATCGAAGATGATCCAAGTAAAAAGCTTCAGGAGTGTGATAGATTTTGAGTGGTTCTTCAACCACTGGTTCAGTAGGTACAACTAATTTTTTTGGTATTTTGCGTTTCCTACCCATAGCTAAAGATAGAAAACAACTAAGAACAGCAAATAAAAATTACTTAGTGATAAAGCAAACAAGCACACACGAGAATATTCACCCCACGCTATGACTCCCCGGCAACGGTGCCAAAAAAAGGTCTTGATAACCCACAAGTATACGGGATAGTTGTAGCCTCTTTCGATAAGTAAGAGTGTCGAACCCAACGAGGAGCTAAAGGTAGAACAAATACTCTCTCAAGTCCTATCGGCCACTGATACGACTCTACGCACGCTTGACGTCTACTTTACCTAGAAC
Organism: Triticum dicoccoides; assembly: GCF_002162155.2. NCBI lineage: Eukaryota > Viridiplantae > Streptophyta > Magnoliopsida > Poales > Poaceae > Triticum > Triticum dicoccoides. Next base: position 61,407,421 of record NC_041387.1, on the reverse strand, counting down.
AAGTATGAAACTAGAAGTACTTTATAGGTGTGATAGGATAGGTTTGGAAGATAATAAAGAACTCGTAAATAAAATCTAGGGGCTTTTTAGAAAAAGATGCAAGAAAGTAAATATAGAGAGTGTGGAAAAGTGGTGGTAGGAGTTGTGAAATTGTCCCTAAGCAATTGACTATGTTACTAGACCGATAATCACTATTGCAATTCTATTTGAGGGAGAGGCATAAGCTAACATACTTTCTCTACTTGGATCATATGCACTTATGATTGGAACTCTAGCAAGCATCCGCAACTACTAAAGATCATTAAGGTAAAACCCAACCATAGCATGAAAGTATCAAGTCCCCTTTATCCCATACGCAACAATCCCCTTACTCGGGTTTGTGTTTCAGTCACTCATGCAACCCACTATAAGTGAATCATGAACGCATTGCAACACCCTACAACGGGAATCCCTCATGCTTGCGCGACACGGAGGGCACAATAGGACAGCACCAATAATAAAACATGCAACTAAAACCAATCATAGCAATTCATCAATCACCTATAGGACAATGAAAATCTACTCGGACATCATAGGATGGCAACACATCATTGGAAAATAATATGAAGCATAAAGCACCATATTCAAGTAGAGGGCACAGCGGGTTGCGGGAGAGTGGACCGCTGAATATAGAAGGGGGAAGGTGATGGAGATGTTGGTGAAGATGATGGAGGTGTTGGTGAAGATCGCGGTGATGATGATGGCCCCGAGCAGCGCTCCGACACCACCGGAAGCAAGGGGGAGAGAGGCCCCCTTTCTATTCTTCTTCCTTGACCTCCTCCCTAGATGGGAGAAGGGTTTCCCCTCTGGTCCTTGGCTCCCATGGCTTGGGAGGGGCGAGAGCCCCTCCGACATTGGATCTATCTGTTGACACCAGATTTTGGCATGGTCAAAAACATAATTAAAAAGGTCTCAAATGGAAAAATGATCAAAGCGAGAAAGTTCCGTGTCGTCAAAAGGAGAAATTTTGATATTTGGGCCATAGCCATCCGATCTCATCTCTAAGGCCGAAGTTGTATTCGAAGTATTGAGATTTTGTGTTCAGAATAGTATTCGGCTGATTACGCCCCCAAGATGGCCTCTGATGGAAAAAAGTTATAACTGCAAAGTTCTTCGTCTCGTCGAAACGATCGATTTTGATATAAAAACCGTTCCAAGCCGAGTTCGTATGCAAAAGTTAGAGCCATCGGAATACAGCCCTGTCATGAGGCAAAAACTGGCGCGCCCCACCACACACCCTGTCTAATGGGTAGCGCGAGGGATAGCCTATTTTGCGCGACCGATTTGACCCTCAGGATGACCTCTGATCAAAAAACGTTCAACATAAAAGTTGTTCGTCCCGTCGAAACGGTTAAGATTACTTTTGGGCTCGTTTCCATCCGAGATCGTTTACTACCACAAAAAAGACCCGCAAGGTACAGCCAGTTTAAACCGAACAGTTTTGGAAAGTTCGGACAAAACCAATCCGAATTTGACTAGGGTTTTGGACTTGAATCCAAACCTTTTCCTTGCACGGAAAGTCCAGCCGCCTCTTATATACCTAAGGGGTTACGGCCGATTGAACAACACACAATCGATCAATCAATTTACCACTTTTTATCTTTTATCTTTTCTCCTTAACCCTAGTTCTTCTTCTTCCTCGTTCTTCGTTCGTTCTTCTTCATTGCAGGGCGGCGAATCTCGAGGCCCTAGGGGCGATCAGGTCGACCTAGGGCAGCCCATAGCCTCCGCGCACCCAGACGGGGTCCCTCCCGGGCGTGTGGGGTTTCGGGTCCTCAAAAGCACCCGTCGGATTGCCTGCGTACCGCGCTTCCGGTCGGGTCTCCTTTGACGTGAGCTGCGGTGCATCATCCTCGATGTTGGAGGTACACGGGGACCCCGTCTGGGCGCGCGGCGGCTATGGGCTGCCCTAGGTCGACCTGATCGCCCCTAGGGCCTCGAGGTTCGCCGCCCTGCAATGAAGAAGAACGAACGAAGAACGAGGATGAAGAAGAACTAGGGTTAAGGAGAAAAGATAAAAGATAAAAAGTGGTAAATTGATTGATCGATTGTGTGTTGTTCAATCGGCCGTCACCCCTTAGGTATATAAGAGGCGGCTAGACTTCCCGTGCAAGGAAAAGGCTTGGATTCACGTCCAAAACCCTAGTCAAATTCGGATTGGTTTTGTCCGAACTTTCCAAAACTGTTCGGTTTAAACTGGCTGCACCTTGCGGGTCTTTTTTGTGGTAGTAAACGATCTCGGATGGAAACAAGCCCAAAAGCAATCTTGACCGCTTCGACAAGACGAACAACTTTTATGTTGAACGTTTTTTGATCAGAGGCCATCTTGAGGGTCAAATCAGTCATGCAAAACAGGCTATCCCTCGCGCTACCCATCAGACAGGGTGTCTGGTGGGGTGCGCCAGTTTTTGCCTCCTGACAGACTGTATTCCGATGGCTCTAACTCTTGCATACAAACTAGGATTGGAACGATTTTTATATCAAAATCGATCGTTTCGACGAGACGAAGAACTTTGCAGTTATAACTTGTTCCATCAGAGGCCATCTTGGGGGCGTAATCAGCCGAATACTGTTCTGAACACAAAATCTCAATACTTCGAATACAACTTCGGACTTAGAGATGAGATCGGATGGCTATGGCCCAAATATCAAAATTTCTCCTTTTGACGATACGGAACTTTCTCGCTTTGATCATTTTTCCATTTGAGACCTTCTTAATTATGTTTCTGACCATGCCAAAATCTGGTGTCAACACATGCCCCCCTGTTTTTCGGCAAAACTTGTGTGCCGAAAAATAACTTGCACGAAGTTTGTTCTAAGCACGATGTCAACACTCCATCGGCCGTTTTATACGTGCTTTGGACGATAAGTATATATCGGCCATTTAGATTAGCAACAAAAATGAAGCTAATCAAACATATAATGATTTGGTAATACTCTTTCATGATGTAAGAAATTATATTGCATCCATGGGTCAAAATAAGTCCACAGAGGGTAACCAGTCATACCTGAGGATGAATTCCATGGCATATGCATTAATGACATAGTTGAAGAATATGGATATTGTTTGAACCGAAGATTCTGATGTGCAAACCCTCGACTTGGTTGTTCGAAGCTTGCACTCTTCTCTTTCTTCACCTTTGTCGCACTTATTGCAACGGAATCTTGCATATTATTCTTGTTTTTAGTACTTCCTTTGGGAACCCATGCCATGTTCATCCTTTCAAGTTCTTGTGCACTAAGCTTTTGTACTTTCTTCTTTTGCCAATACGGTAAGCCGAGTGGGCACCCCGGCTGCGATTTTCTTTGAAGTAATGGCAATTCTTGTTTTATCTTGGGCACTCTCAACTTCCTCCCTTCAGATTTGGCACTTGATTGACTCTCAACAATTGATTGCTTCATCTCATTGCCTTTAGTAGCCAATTTCAACATTTTAGTTGGCTCTTTTTCTTTTGAGATCAAATCTGAAGTAGCACTCTTACGACCATCTCTTTTAACACGGTAAACTTGATTGACCACCTCCTTTCTATTCCTTGAGCACTGGACCGATTCCTTATGATCGAAACGGTCTTTAGCATGTGATTGTTCAAATGCTGATCTTCTCAGAGCTGCATAATATTGGTTAGATGGTCTAAAATAAGATGGAGAGTGTGCCCTCGTATCATACCTGTCCCATGATGGATATGGATCTATATGAGCATAGGGAGGCATCCACGGCATTGGCAGCGGCCCAAAATAAGGATATGAATATGTTGCATTAAAATTTGCACTTTGCCAATACCGATCCTCATATTTGCGCCTTGGGGGTGATCTTGGTTTCTTTGCATGATTTGGCCGATAAGTATTCTTCTCTTCACTCTTCTTTTGATATTTATCCAATAGTTCAGCAAAGGTGATTTTTGATCTCTTACACTTGCGCTTATTTCGGCATTTGTTTCGTTTGGTTGTGCTTGCACCAATCATTGGATTTTCTTGTTGCACCCCAGTCCTTGGCGTCTCCATTGTAGCTTCGATGGAATTCTCGCCCTCAAAATTATGTTCATTATGCTCTTCAACAACTTTTTTACTTGAAAGCTTGACCCCATCACCTGCAGTCTTTACCTCCTCTTTAAATGGATCGGCTTGAAGCAGCCGATGCAAAAACTTTCTGCCATCAAGACCAAACGGAATAGACTGGTCATCTCTTGGTGTCTCAAAAAATTTCAATCGTCCTTTATCAATGGTCGATTTAACTATTTGACGAAACATATTGCAATCCTCAAAATTATGTTTGAATGAATGATGCAACCTACAATACATTCGTCCTTGAATTGATGGCTTGACATGGTGATCAAGAATTCTTATGTAATTATTTTTCAGCAATAAATCAAATATTTGGTCACACATGCTTGAATTGAAGGTAAACTTCTTGCTTTCTAGCCGATCTTGCTGTGTGAACGGCTTTGAAGGTTCAGATTTGGAATCTTCCCATTCGGCTATACATTGTGTTTTCCACTCTATCTCCGGTGTCTTTGGATAAGATATTATATTAGCATCGGATTTCTCAAAAGAAATTAACCTTGGCTTTAAACTTCCAATATGAAAATATTTAGAACACACATGTCTCAATTGAGACAAAGTGCAAGCCAAGTAAGAAATAAGCAAAGCTACCCAACTAGATACGAACTTTAGATAAAGCAACGGGGAAAGCTTTGGCCACAACAATAAGTCATTATCGGTCTTTATAAATGGTGCAATGGATTGACCGATATAGTCTATAACAATTTTGTTGCTAACAAGTAAATTACGCTTCTTCATTGGTCTTTCAAAATTACTTATGAGAATTTTTCTTATAGAAGCATCGACAATAAAGTTGCGACCAAATCGGAAGATAGGCAAGTCACTTGCTAGACATACCTCTTCAATTACGTTGGGAGAGCATGATGGTTGTATCACTTGAATAATACTTTGTTCCACTTTTGAATGACTCTCTAATGCCTTGGCATCCTCTTTTTCTTTGATAGATTCGGTACACATACTATTTGATTCGGCTTTTTTAATAACCGAATTAACTTTGTTATCCGAATCACCACTCTTTCTTTTTTTGATTCGCAAGGTTGCTTGTTCTTGTCTAAATTCAGCAAACATTGCAGCTAGTCTATCTTTAAGCTTTTTTCGACCAATTTCAGCCCAATCTTCATCGGGTTGCCCCCCAATAGTTTGAGACGCTTTCGGCAATGGTGTGTTGCTGAAATTTTGTAATTGTGCAGGGGCAACATGATATGCTACGTTACTAGGTAAAGACACATGCGCTCTGGTAGAATTCTCACTTATTCGGCCATGAGCATGAAGGTGCGGAGCCGAATCACGAATATCTACAATTGCGTATGGTGCCAAAAAATTCGTAGCATGAGGTGTAGCATATGATGTTTGAGGGTAATTGGCCGAATAACTAGTAGTAACATGGCCAATTCCCCTATCCACCGGCACGTTTGAATTAACATACTGCAAGTTATTTGCTGATGAATAAAAAGTTGAAACACTTTGTTGCATACTATTGGAAGTTCCTACATGGGGTGTCTCAACATGACTAATCGAACTCCTCATGTTGTTCATCGGCATATAGATTTGTGGGGTTGCCGATGCATGGGAGTTGGGATACATATGTTGCATGTTGCTAAAATTATATGAAGTTGAAGCATGAAGATTATTCTGAATCGGCTGTTGCACATAATTAGATGCATGATTAATAAAACTAGGGCTAGCCGATACAATATGCTCATTAGACGATCTAGCAACAACATATGTATTATTTGCATCTACATAAGTGAATTGGGTATTCATATTATTCTGAATAGGCTGTTGCACATAATTAGATGCATGATTGATAAAACTAGGGCTAGCCGATACAATATGCTCATTAGACGATCTAGCAACAACATATGTATTATTTGCATCTACATAAGTGAATTGGGTATTCATGTTACCTTTGTAGATTGCAAATCCTAGATGACGATCTCTTCGTAGCAAGAACGGGCTGGAGACCGTTCAAAGCTTCGTCCCCAGCGGAGTCGCCAAAAAGTGTGTTCGCACACGAACACGTCACCGTGTACCTCCAACACCGAGGGTGATGCACCGCAGCTCACGTCAAAGGAGACCCGGCCGGAAGCGCGGTACGCAGGCAATCCGGCGGGTGCTTTTGAGGACCCGAAACCCCACACGCCCGGGAGGGACCCCGTCTGGGCGCGCGGCGGCTATGGGCTGCCCTAGGTCGACCTGATCGCCCCTAGGGCCTCGAGGATCGCCGCCCTGCAATGAAGAAGAACGAACGAAGAACGAGGAAGAAGAAGAACTAGGGTTAAGAAGAAAAAATAAAAGATAAAAAGTGGTAAATTGATTGATCGATTGTGTGTTGTTCAATCGGCCGTCACCCTTTAGGTATATAAGAGGCGGCTGGACTTCCCGTGCAAGGAAAAGGCTTGGATTCACGTCTAAAACCCTAGTCAAATTCGGATTGGTTTTGTCCGAATTTTCCAAAACTGTTCGGTTTAAACTGGCTGCACCTTGCGGGTCTTTTTTGTGGTAGTAAACGATCTCGGATGGAAACGAGCCCAAAAGCAATCTTGACCGTTTCGACGAGGCGAACAACTTTTATGTTGAACGTTTTTCGATCAGAGGTCATCTTGAGGGTCAAATCGATCGCGCAAAACAGGCTATCCCTCGCGCTACCCATCAGACAGGGTGTCTGGTGGGGCGCGCCAGTTTTTGCCTCCTGACAGGGCTGTATTCCGATGGCTCTAACTTTTGCATACTAACTCGGATTGGAACGTTTTTATATCAAAATCGATCGTTTCGACGAGACGAAGAACTTTGCAGTTATAACTTTTTCCATCAGAGGCCATCTTGGGGACGTAATCAGCCGAATACTGTTCTGAACACAAAATCTCAATACTTCGAATACAACTTCGGCCTTAGAGATGAGATCGGATGGCTATGGCCCAAATATCAAAATTTCTCTTTTTGACGATACGAAAGTTTCTCGCTTTGATCATTTTTCCATTTGAGACCTTCTTAATTATGTTTTTGACCATGCCAAAATCTGGTGTCAACAAGCAGCAAGGACGCGGGAAGAAGAAAGAGTGGAGGGAAAGGGGATTGGGTTATTAGGGATTTGGGATTTATCGATCTGAAATACGCCTCTTGCGTAGAATACAAGCTAAATACGACTTCGTTATGTGATATAAATTACACGTCGAATACGACTTTGTTATACGGTACGCGCGTGAGGCTTATCCGCGGCCAATCCTATAGGCCGCCCGTAGTTGGGCCAGCTCATGTCGGATTGGCTGTTTCTTCGGTTTCTCTTTTTTTCGTTCGCTTTTTATTTTCTTTTTTTATTTTTATTTTATTTTCATTTTTATATTATACAAAAAGTTCACCATGTGTTACGAAAATGTTTACCGTATATAACAAATCGTACACTGTATATTTAAAAAAAATCATGTGCACCATAAAATGTTCATCATGTGCTAAAAAATCCTGTGTTACACTGTATATTGAAAATGCTCAGCGTACACCTAAAAATTGTTCTGTGTATTTTACAAAAGGTTTGAAGAATATTTTCAAAATGTTGACCATACATTACAAAAATGTTCACTGTATTGAAAACCATTAACTATATATTTAAACATGTGCTCGCTGGTTCGTTCACTGTAAGGTGGCTCGACCTGGACTAGTCCGGTTTTCCTTGTTTTTTTCCATTTTATTACATGTTTTCTCTGGTTTTCTTGTTTTTTCTTTATTTCTTCAGCGGTTTTTGTGCTTTTTTTCTTCGTTTCTTCACTGATTTATCTGCTTTTGTCTTTTTTGGTTAGTTTTTTGTTTTCTGATCGATTGTAACAGTTTTCTTTGTCTTTTTGTTTCCTTCGTTATTTAGGTGTTTCTTTATTCAGTTTCTTCAGTTTTCTTCGGGTTTTTTTTCGTTTTCCCCTTCTTCTTTCAACACATGGCTATATTTTTAATACATATTGTATACTTTTGGTATACATCATGGACATCTATCTATACATGTTTAATTTTTTAAAAAGACAGATTTTTTTTAAATATATATTTTGATGTCTACTGTTTTTAACACATGTATAATTTTTTACACCTTATGTATACCTATGAAAAAAATTTATACAAATTTATCATTTTAAAAATACTTGTTTCAAATATATGTTATCGTTTCTAAATTTTTTAATACATATTTTGTACATTTGTTTAGTACATATCAACCATTTTTTTATATAATTTTAACATTTTTCAAATGCATGTTTAACAGGACTTTGGAACGTATGTTTTTAATTCTGATGTCTAATTTTTTTCATTTACATTTTACATGTTTTATATACACTTGAAATATTTTTTATGCGTATTAAATATTTTCCCTTACATGAATACATTTTTCTTCAAACACATGTTTTTCAGTTTTTGTTTGAACAATATTTTTGAATGATATCAAGATTTTTTAGACTATCCCAACAGTTTTCATTGCATTAACATTTTTGAAATACACGATAAACATTTTTTTTCAAATATATTGATTTGATGTCTACTTTTTTCATATAGGCTATACATTTTTCGTATACATCAGAAACAGCTTTACATACATGTTTAACATATTTTCAAATGCACGATTAACATTTTTTTTGCAAAATATATTTTTTGAACTTTTTTGAATATGTGTTAATTTTTTTATCATGGTTTTGTTTAAGTAATTTTACGTTTAAAAATATAAACAAAAGAAAACATATCTTGTAATTGTACACCTGATGTATACATGCATTGACTTGGATTTAGCTACGCATTGGAGATCGCTCAAAAAAAAAAAGCTACGCATTGAAGGAGGGCGAGCCGCGAGTGAGGGAGCTGCCAACGTTTTTGAACAAGTACAATTAGTTTGTTGGATTTGGGAAGTGGAATTGATAAATTAATCTGTCTTATTTTATAGGAATCATATTCTTCTGACTTTTGTCAAACTCTTCCCATTTTTTGTGTGTGGAATCCCTTCATTAGGTTGTACAAATCGTGTGATACTACTAATCAAAGAGTACAATTTGATATTGAGCCATGTGGCAAGCATCTTGCCACTGGTGGGCAGGTTTGCTTCTCATGTTTTCCGTTCATTCTTGTTTTTATTACAAACATTGAACCTTTGAAACATGATTTTTGTGTTTCGACAGGACGGCATGGTCCATATTTGTGACGTTCAAGGTGGCCAATGGATGACAGGCTTCCAAGCAGCTGCTGGTATTTTTTTTTAAAAAGAGGGTTTGCCCGGCCTCTGCATCAGAACAATGCATACGGCCATATTATTAAAAAACAAAATGGTTCAACAAAAGTCTTCATGTCTCAAAAAAGAAAAAGAGAAAATGCTCACAAAGTGCACGACCACAATAATAGGATAGCCACAACCGGCAGGAAAAAAATAAGATAGGAAACTAAACACCTATCTTATTACATGACAGCCATCCAAACCGGTTGAAGATAGCCCGTGGTACCGTCTCCCATCAAATAGATCTAGTAACCAAACGCTCTCTGGCCTCCATGGAGTGAGTAGTGACCACATACGGATCAAGATCAGTGTAGTGGCTCAGAAAATAACCTACAAGAAATGAATATTTGTTGTTCTGTTAAAAACAAAGTCGTTTCTGCAGTTCCAAACTGCCCATAATAGAGCACATACTCCTACACGAATATGTCTCGCTATTTCCGGACCTATCCCATCTAGCCACGTCCCAAATAACGTGCTAATAGTAGTCGAGGAGTAATATTAAATGCTATGTGGACCGACTGTCACAATTTTTTTGCCAAAGGGCTCAAGAAAGAGGTGTTTGATGGATTCAACACTATCACAGAAGCTACATCTTGTAGATCCTGTCCAGTTGCATTTTGCCAAATTGTCTTTAGTTAGAATGACTTGTTTATGAACAATCCACATAAAAACTTTGATTTTTAAAGGCACTTTGACTTTCCAAACATGTTTCGAATGAGGAATAGTGCTAGCATTGATAACATCCAAATACATGGATTTAACCAAAAACTCTCCATTCTTAGTTAGTTCCCAGCGCAACTGGTCAGACTGTTGACAAAGCTGGAGATCCATCAATCTTCTAAAAAGATGGAGCCAAACTTCCCAACGGTTTCCCGCTAACGTCCTCATGAATTGAATATTAAGAGGATTGGACTATAATACTGTTGCAACGTAAGCGTCTCTTCGCTGAACAATATTATAGAGAAAAGAGTATTGGAGTGCAAGGGGCGTCTCCCCTAGCCATGTATCCTCCCAGAATCTCGTGGTACCATTTCCAACTACAAATTTTGTCCTATTAAAAAAGACTGATTTCACTCTCATCATTCCTTTTCAAAAAGGTGAGTCAGTCGGCCTTACCATCACCTAGGACAAGGTTTTGAATTGAAGGTACTTATTACACAGAATCTGGGCCCAAGTGGCATCTGTCTCTACAGATAATGAAGGAAATATGCCCTAGAGGCAATAATAAAGTTATTATTTATTTCCTTAATTCATGATAAATGTTTATTATTCATGCTACAATTGTATTAACTGGAAACTTTGTATATGTGTGAATACATAGACAAAACATATAAGTCCCTACTATGCCTCTACTTGACTAGCTCATTAATCAAAGATGGTCATGTTTCCTAACCATAGACATGTATTGTCATTTGATGAACGGGACCACATCATTAGGAGAATGATGTGATGGACATGACCCATCCATTAGCTTAGCATTATGATCATGTCAGTTTCATTGCTACTGCTTTCTTCATGACTTATACAAAGTTCCTCAGACTATGAGATTATGCAACTCCCGAATACCGGAGGAACACTTGGTGTGCTAAAAAACGTCACAACGTAAAGGGGTGCTTATAAAGGTGCTCTACAGGTGTCTCCGAAGGTGTTTGTTGGGTTGGCTATATCGAGATTAGAATTTGTCACTCTGTGTTTCCGAGAGGTATCTCTGGGCCCTCTCGGTAATACTCATCACTATAAGCCTTGCAAGCATTATGACTAATGAGTTAGTTGCGGGATGAAGTATTACGAAATGAGTAAAGAGACTTGCCGGTAATGAGATTGAACTAGGTATGATGATACCGACGATCAAATCTCAGGCAAGTAACATACCGATGACAAAGGGAACAACATATGTTGTTATGCGGTTTGACCGATAAAGATCTTCGTAGAATATGTAGGAGCCAATATGAGCATCTAGGTTCCGCTATTGGTTATTGACCGGAGATGTGTCTCGGTCATGTCTACATAGTTCTCGAACCCGTAGGGTCCGCACACTTAACGTTTGATGACGATATGTATCATGAGTTATGTGTTTTTGATGACCAAAGTTTGCTCGGAGTCCCTGATGAGATCACGGACGGGACGAGGAGTCTCGAAATGGTTAAGACATCAAGATTGATATATTGGATGACTATATCCGGACACCTCAAGTGTTTCGGAGAAGTTTCGAATAAAATCGGAGTGTTGCAGGGTTACCGGACCCCCCCCCCCGGCGGGGAACTAATGGGCCTCGATGGGCCTTAGTGGAGAGAGAGGAGGGCTGCAGGAGGGATGTCCGCATGCCCCTCCCTTTGAGTCTGAATAGGACAAGGGAAGGGGTCGGCGCCCCCTCCCCTTTCCTTCTCCCTCTCTCCCTCTCCTTCCTTCCCCCTCTCTCCTTCTTGGTGGAAACCTACTAGGACTTGGAGTCCTAGTAGGATTCCCCCTTTAGGGGTGCACCAAGGAGGGCTGGTCGGCCTACCCTCCCTCCTTTATATACTGGGGCAGGGGGGCACCCTAGAACGAACAAGTTGATTGTTTAGCCATGTGCGGTGCCCCCCCTCCACAGTTACACACCTCGGTCATATCGTCGTAGTGCTTAGGCGAAGCCCTGCACCGGTAACTTCATCATCACCGTCACCATGCCGTTGTGCTGACGGAACTCATGTAGGACCTTGAAGTATGTCTAGAGGGGGGTGATTAGACTACTTGACCAATTAAAAACTTAACCTTTTCCCAATTTTAGAGTTTGGCAGATTTTAACAATCTTTGGACAAGTCAAGCAATCATCACACAAATCAAGCAAGTATGCAAAGAGTATATAGGCAGTGGAAATTAAAGCATGCAACTTGCAAGAAAGTAAAGGCAAGGGTTTGGAGGATTCAAACGCAGTTGGAGACACGGATGTTTTTGGCGTGGTTCCGATAGGTGGTGCTATCGTACATCCACGTTGATGGAGACTTCAACCCATGAAGGGTAATGGTTGCGCGAGTCCATGGAGGGCTCCACCCAAGAAGGGTCCACGAAGAAGCAACCTTGTCTATTCCACCATGGTCGTCGCCCACAAAGGACTTGCCTCACTAGCGGTAGATCTTCACGAAGTAGGCCATCTCCTTGCCCTTACAAACTCCTTGGTTCAGCTCCACAATCTTTGTCGGAGGCTCCCAAGTGACACCTAGCCAATCTAGGAGACACCACTCTCCAAGAAGTAACAAATGGTGCGTTGATGATGAACTCCTTGCTCTTGTGCTTCAAATGATAGTCTCCCCAACACTCAACTCTCTCTCATATGATTTGGATTTGGTGGAAAGAAGATTTGAGTGGAAAGCAACTTGGGGAAGGCTAGAGATCAAGATTCATATGGTAGGAATGGAATATATTGGCCTCAACACATGAGTAGGTGGTTCTCTCTCAGAACTGGTAAGTTGGAAGTGTAGGTTTGTTCTGATGGCTCTCTCTACGAATGAAGAGGAGGTGGAGGGTTATATATAGCCTCCACACAAAATCTAACTGTTACACACAATTTACCAATCTCGGTGGGACCGAATCAACAAACTCGGTCAGACCGATTTAGTAAACCTAGTGACCGTTAGGATTTTCGATGGGACAGAAATGCAACTCGGTAGGACCAATATGGTTAGGGTTAGGGCATAACGTAATCTCGGTGAGACCGATTACACAAACTCGGTAAGACCGATTTTGGTAATTAGCTAACCAGAGAGTTGGGCAGGTAAACTCGGTGGGACCGATTTGCTCTTTTCGGTGAGACCGAAATGTTACAAAAGGAAAACAGAGAGTTTACATTGCAATCTCGGTGGGACCGTTCGTTCACTTCGGTTAGACCGAAACGTTACGAAGGGAAACAGAGAGATCACAATCCCATCTCGGTGAGACAGAGATCCCTATCGGTGAGACCGATTTGCCTAGGGTTTGTGGCAGTGGCTATGACATCTGAACTCGGTGGCGCCAGATAGAAAGAATCGGTGTGATCGATTTTGGCTTTAGGTTTAGGTCATATGTGGATGTGAGAAAGTAGTTGAGGGTTTTGGAGCATATCACTAAGCACATGAAGCAAGAGGCTCATTAAGCAACACCTCATCCCTCCTTGATAGTATTGGCTTTTCCTATAGACTCAATGTGATCTTGGATCACTGAAATATAAAATGTAGAGTCTTGAGCTTTTGAGCTTTAGCCAATCCTTTGTCCTTGATATTTTGAGGGATCCACTTTCATCATCCATGCCATGCCATTCATTGAGCTTCCTGAAATAATAATCTTGGAATAGCATTAGCTCAATGAGCTATATGTTGTTATGAATTACCAAAACCACCTAGGGATAGTTGCACTTTCAATCTCCCCCTTTTTGGTAATTGATGACAACATATAGATTAAAGCTTCGACAATAAATTTTAAGATTGAAAAACATCGTCGCTTTGAGAAGTATGTGATAAGCAAGAGCTCCCCCTAAATTTGTGCATAGTTTAAGATTTGCTTTGGACTGCAAATGCACAAGGAATTAGGCTCATGGGTTACTCTTCCATGTCACATACATCTTGGTGGAGCGCTCAAAATAATAAAGATTGAATACATGCACTCGTCACCAAGCAAAGTGAATGATCATATAAGGATAGGTAAGATAATAACATATAATCAAGCATAGTATCTTAAGCAATCAAAAAGCAAACAAGTTCAACCAAGAAGACAAGAGAGAACAAAAAAAACAGCAAATCTCTCTCTCCAAGCCTATGATCTATACATTTTTCTCCCCCTTTGGGAACAAGTTACCAAAAAGTTCATAGAAAATGCATAGTGCTAGATCATCTCTCAGGCTTGGTCTTCCGTTGGTGGTGTAGAGATGGCTCCTTGGACGAAGACTTCAGTTGATGTAGACGGAGCTGGAGGACTTGGTGCTGGAGCTGGTTGCCCTAGAACTGTAGGAGCCGTAGCTGGTGCAGATGATGTGGCTCTTGTGTCTGTCACAGGCACTACATCTGACCTCTGAGCTCTAGGCACTCTGGCAAATGAATCTGTGGTTGTCTTGCCCTTCCTCTCCTACATGTCATCCTGCAGCTGTTCCACAACTGACTTAATCTCAGTTACTTTGACATCAAGATCATAGATTATTGTTCCATGGTTCTTTCCAGGCTCTCCTAGTTTTGAGTTAGGGTGGCCAACCCCTTCTCAATCCTCAGTGTTGATGCTATCAAGTAACCAAGCTGCTCCTGTTTGGTCTTCAAGAAATACTCAGATGCCTCCTCTTGAGTTGGCATCTTGGCAGCCTTCTCTTTCCTTACCTTCTCCCTCTTCTCTTGAGCTTGCACTGATGATGGATCATTCTCATTCATGACAACTTGATTGTCCTCAAAGTCTGGATAGAGAGGAAAATGTTCCTTATCCAACTGATATTTTCCTGTGCCCATCTTTGAGTTAATCAACTCCTGAATCTGTGGGGCATATCCACAACTTCTCTTCTGATCTGCTGTAGTCCTCTTAATGGTTTCTACCATAAGGCTCATGACTTTGAATTTCTGGGGCACATCAAAAATGTGAAGCATGTTAATTGCATGCCCTCTTATCATGTTGTGGTCACGTGATTTGGGCAAAAGAGTGTGCCTTAAGATCCAGTTGATCGTAGGCAGCCCTGAGAGAAGAAAATTGACTGACCCAAATGAGAATGTCTCAAGGGCTTTGTTTGGGATCTCTTTGTACATATGTGACACAGAATTGTGTCCCATCTTCTTCTTGGCATATACATCCAAGTCATCTTCACTCTCCTTTGGGGCATTGATCAGACTTTCCCATTCCTCTATGGTTGACTGGTATCTTGTTCCTTCAGACATCCAAACTATCCTGCCATCTGGATAGAAATGTGCTGTGGAGTAGAATTGCATAATGAGTTCATCATTCCAGTTGGTGAGCTTCTGCCCAACAAAATCTGCAACTCCACAAGCAATGAAACTGTCTTGCACTCCAGGATAGTGTTCTTCATTTTCCTTCATGTAGGTCCAGTCGACCCACCTCATATCACACACTATGTGCTTCTTGTCCAACAAGATTGTCTCATAGAAGTCCTGCTGCTCCTTGGTGTGGAACCTGTAATCTACATCAGTCCTCCTCCTGGTGGCATATGGATCATACAATCTCCATAGCCTCAACCCTGAGTCTTTCCTGATCTTCATGTTCTCAGCCACAGGATGAGCATCATTGTGGTCTGGAATCTTGGGTTTGAGCTTTCTTAGGATCTGCCCTTCCTCATCTTCCTCAGCAGCAACCTCAGGCATTGGGGCCTTGTTCTTCTCAGCTGCTGGTATGCTACTGGTATTTCTCTTTGGTGCAATCTTGGGCTTGGGGCAGCTTTGGGTGCTTCTTTGGGCTTTGATGTTGCAGCCCCTGACTTTATAGCATCACCCATAAGCTTCTGTGCCTTTGGTGCTGGTGCAGCAACCTCTTCTTCCTCTTCCATCATGGAATGTTGACCAACAACTCTGGCCATGGTCTTCTTGACCCTTTCCTTCCTTTTCTTTCCTTCTACAGCTGGCTCTTCAGGCATTTCAGGTATTTGAGTTGATCCTCTCGCTTTGGACATTGGTTGTCTTCCTGCTAGACTTTTGATCTTCATGCCTGGCTTTATGTTCTTTGCTGAGCCATACTCCTTCTTGAGCACTACCTTCTTGGAAGTAGCCTCATCTTCTGCTGCCACATAGTCCTCATCCTCTGAGTCTGAGGTTCTCTTCCTTCTTGCTCTTGTGGCTGCTTTGGGCAAGTTGCTAGGAGTACTTCTGCTGCCTTCATCTGAAGAACTTGAGGGACTAGTGCCCTCACTCATGTGAATCTGCTCTTCTTCCCTGTTCTGACTGTCACTTTGGTCTGACATGCTGCAAATCACTGACTGCTCACCCTATGAATAGTTATAGATGAGACAGAGTGGATGAGCATCACAAAATGCAGAGATTTTTTGCAAAAGAATGATTTAAAAACTTAGTTTTAGTTTCCACAGAAAGCATTTCGGATCTACCGATTTTCAAACTCGGTGATACCGAAGCAGTTTTGGAACCTAAACTAGTGAACTCGGTCAGACCGAGTCACTGTTCAGTGGCACCAAGACTGCTAGGGTTTCACAAAGTTCTAAAATCGGTCACACCGATTTGTAATTCTCGGTCAGACCGAGACTTACTAGTGCAATGGCGTTAGCTAAATCGGTGAGACCGAGTTTTTCAACCCGGTGGGTCCGAGATGGTTTCGGCAGAAACCTAACCCTAAATTTTCGAATCACATCTATTCTAAGGATCGCATTGACTGGATAGGAGTGTTTCAATCATGGCAAGATGCATTACAAACACAATGTGCTGAGAATCAGATGAGGAAAGCACTGTGATCGAGTTCATACCCTAGTTCGGCGGTGAACTCGCTACGGCGGCAACGGCGGAGAAGAAATCCGTTGACGGCGGCGAGACCAGCGACAGGAGGCGGCTGGTGATGAAGTCGATGATCCATAGACCTAGTAGGCAGAGCGAGCTATGCGCGGGCAAAGGGGTTTGGAGGAATTTCCAAATTTTTGCCCGTGACTATATATAGCCCGACACTGTCGGTGTGACCGAGTTGAACAACTCGGTGGCACCGAGATGCATAACTGTTAACAGTTATAGCAACTCGGTGTGACCGAAAAGTTCATATCGGTTGCACCGAGATTGAAAACCTAGATCGACTTAGTGATCTTGGTGGGACCGAAATGGAGGAATCGGTCAGACCGAGAATCACAAAGAAGTTTTGGAAGTTTAAGTCTATGACGAATCGGGGACTCCAAGTGCTCCTCACACAGAGTGGTTCGAATCTGACTTGATCAAATTTTGTGATGTAGCATGAATAGAGTTTGAGACGAGATAAGCATAGATAGCTAGAGAAGGTTCTCAGGCATTCTTGTCCATCCACTTGTCCAAAGAAAAGGAAACCAATCAATCAAAACAACAAGTGGATGTCCTCGAATGAGTAAAATATGCAACCAACATGCTCACACAATAAAATGACAAATGAAATATGTGGCAAAGCATGCACAACCAAAACTAGCATCTATCAAACAATTGGCGATGACTAGGTCATCTATATATGAGTATATTGACTTAGGAGTCAAATGAGAACATTTGATCATAGGTCATACTCATCGTTTAAGCTCAAGTGGGGTTACCACTTTTACATAATGCATTGATGTGTTCACACCATTAGAGTTGCTTTGACTCAATTCTTAGAGTTAAGCTCCCCTAGATGTGATATCCCCCCTTAGAGGGATGAACTAACCTTGGGTTTTGTCGATGATGACTTCATGTAGGTGTTGAAGATGTGAATGCTCAAAGTTGATGTAGATCTTTTGGAGCAATCCTTTGGAGTGAGTTGCACTTTCAATACCTACACGGGTTAGTCCCACAAGGAACAAAACAAGAATATCCATAGACATAGAGTGATGCACACACAAAATGATGTCCATGAAATCATTTGGTTACCTTGTCCCTTTCCTTACCAACATGAGGGTTTGTGACTCCTTGAACTAGTGCAAGATGTGGAAGTTGATTGCACTTGTTCTTGCCATAAAGATATGAGTGAAGAATGTTGGCGGAGTCACCCTCAAGAACTCTCTAGTTCTTCTTCTTCGCGATCCACATCATCTTGATGGGAATCCTTGGAGTCGTGGTTGTACTTGATGAAGTAGAACTTGACGTAGTCTTGGGAACCCACTTGACCAAGGCCTTAGGTGCTTCTTCAAATGCATCAATCTCCTCTTGAAGCTTGTCCTTGCCTTTATGGTCTTGTGGTGGAAGATCATCTTGAGCTTGTGTTCCCTTGAAAGAAGTAGGATCATACTTCTCTTGTTGAGGAACAAACTTCGTATTGGGGTATTGATCTTCTTCCCACTCAACTCCATTGGCATTGAACTTTCGTTCAAAACCAACACCTTGATTCTTCCGGTGCCTTCATTACTTGCGTACAATTTCCTCGAATTGCTTACTCCCGGCAAGGATCTTGTATACACCTTTCTCTATAATTCCCTTCAATAAGCTATTTTCTTTCTCAAGTGTAACTTGGCTAAGAGAATCATTAGTGGAATTAAGAGAACTACTAGAAGCAACAATATTTGATTTAGCATTGTTATTGTTACTACTAGAGAAAGAATCTTTCTTGTTCTTGTTACTAGACTTGACTTGAGGCATGTAAGTAGATAAGAGTAAACGCTTGGCAATATAAGAAGAACTTTTCTTGCGAAGATCATCATTGATTGCCTTTAAGAACTCATGCTCTTCCTCAAGATTGAGCTTTTCAAAGTGTAACTTCTCATGAGCCCTTAAAAGTTCTCGATGATTTTCGAAGATAGTTTCATGAGCTAATTTAAGAGTGTTTAGTTCTTTAGTTCGAAGCTCAATCTTCTCCTTATCATTGTCATTCATTTTATCTTGTTTAGCATGATTAATTGACGTTCCATCATAGTATTCATCACTAGAGTTGTCAATAAGTAAATCATCATCACCTAGCAAGTCATCTTCATCACTATTGAAATCAACATACTCCGGATGTGTTACCTTTGGACCTTTGGCCATGAAGCATCTTCCAATTCCTTCATTTGGTGAGTCAAATATGTCGTAGGAGTTGGTTGACACAAGTGCTAGACCGGCAACACCTTCATCTTGAGTATGTTCGGAGTCAAAGTGATAGCTTCTCTCGGAGTGATGTTCAGAGTCGAAACCGGATACCCATTCACCAACATGAGCTTGATGTCTTCGTTTTGTGTAGCTCTTTGATGACTTGTCTTTCCTTTCCGAATCTTTGCTTCTCCCTGAGGGTCTTCGTTCATAACGATCATCTCTACTCCTTCTCTCTCTTGGCGGTGATTCTTCTCTTCTACTTCTTCTTTTTGGAGAATATTCTGTTCTTTTGTAGGGTGCCGTACACTCATTGGAATAGTGTCCGGGTCTCCCACAATTGTAGCAGTTGCGCTCTCGACTGGAAGATCTCTTGTCATTGTAGGACCTTGACTTAGAGCTTCTTTCTTTGCTTCTACTCTTGTAGAATTTGTTGAAATTCTTCAACATTAAGCTCAATTCTTCATTGAAGGTTTGTTTCTCACTTGATGATGTGGGGGCTTCACATGAGGCTTTGTAAGCACCACTTGACTTGTTGTGAAGTTCCTCCTTATCCTTGAGTGACATCTCATGAGCAACAATTCTACCAATGACTTCCGTTGGCTTGAGATTCTTGTAATTGGGCATCATTTGAATCAATGTGCACACGGTATCATACTTTCCATCCAATGCTCTTAAGATCTTCTTGATGATGAATCTGTCGGTCATCTCTTCACTCCCTAAGCCGACAATCTCATTTGTGATAAGAGCAAGCCTAGAGTACATTTCAGCGACACCTTCACCATCCTCCATTTTGAACTTGTCAAGCTGACTTTGGAGCACATCCAACTTGGATTCCTTGAAGGAGTCGGTACCTTCATGTATATCAATCAAAGTGTCCCATATTTCCTTTGCATTCTCAAGACGGCTGATTTTGTTGTATTCCTCGGGGCACAATCCGTTGAAGATGATATCACAAGCTTGAGCTTTGTATTGCAGCATCTTCAATTCTTCCGCATCAGCTTCACGGTTCGGCTCTCTCCCATCAAAGAATTCACCTTGCAAGCCAATACAAATAATAGCCCAAACGGCGGGGTTATGTCCAAGAATATGCATTTTCATCTTATGCTTCCAACTAGCAAAATTAGTTCCATCAAAGTAAGGACCTCTACGGTGATAATTTCCCTCGCTAGACGCCATACTCTCCTAGGTTGTGAAACCAAGGCTATGACAACCAAAAGCTATGGAAATCAAAGCAGATGGAGACCAAGGCTCTGATACCACTTGTAGGACCTTGAAGTATGTCTACAGGGGGGGGGGGTGATTAGACTACATGACCAATTAAAAACTTAACCTTTTCCCAATTTTAGAGTTTGGAAGATTTTAACAATCTTTGGACAAGTCAAGAAATCATCACACAAAATCAAGCAAGTATGCAAAGAGTATATAGGCAGCGGAAATTAAAGCATGCAACTTGCAAGAAAGTAAAGGGAAGGGTTTGGAGGATTCAAACGCAGTTGGAGACACGGATGTTTTTGGCGTGGTTCCGATAGGTGGTGCTATCGTACATCCACGTTGATGGAGACTTCAACCCACGAAGGGTAACGGTTGCGGAGTCCACAGAGGGCTCCACCCAAGAAGGGTCCACGAAGAAGCAACCTTGTCTATTCCACCGAGGCCGTCGCCCACGAAGGACTTGCCTCACTAGCAGTAGATCTTCATGAAGTAGGCGATCTCCTTGCCCTTACAAACTCCTTGGTTCAACTCCACAATATTTGTCGGAGGCTCCCAAGTGACACCTAGCCAATCTAGGAGACACCACTCTCCAAGAAGTAACAAATGGTGCGTTGATGATGAACTACTTTCTCTTGTGCTTCAAATGATAGTCTCCCCAACACTCAACTCTCTCTCATATGATTTGGATTTGGTGGAAAGAAGATTTGAGTGGAAAGCAACTTGGGGAAGGCTAGAGATCAAGATTCATATGGTAGGAATGGAATATCTTGGCCTCAACACATGAGTAGGTGGTTCTCTCTCAGAACTGGTAAATTGGAAGTGTAGGTTTGTTCTGATGGCTCTCTCTACGAATGAAGAGGAGGTGAAGGGGTATATATAGACTCCACACAAAATCTAACCGTTACACACAATTTACCAATCTCGGTGGGACCGAATCAACAAACTCGGTCAGACCGATTTAGTAAACCTAGTGACCATTAGGATTTTCGGTGGGACCGAAATGCAACTCGGTAGGACCGATATGGTTAGGGTTAGGGCATAACGTAATCTCGGTGAGACCGATTACACAAACTCGGTAAGACCGATTTTGGTAATTAGCTAACCAGAGAGTTGGTCAGGTAAACTTGGTGGGACCAATTTGCTCTTTTCGGTGAGACCGAAATGTTACAAAAGGGAAATAGAGAGTTTACATTGCAATCTCGCTGGGACCGATTGCTCACTTTGGTTAGACCGAAATGTTACGAAGGGAAACAGAGAGATTACAATCCCATCTCGGTGAGACCGAGATTCCTATCGGTGAGACCGATTTGCCTAGGGTTTGTGGCAGTGGCTATGACATCTAAAATCGGTGGTGCCGGATAGAAAGAATCGGTGTGACCGATTTTGGCTTTAGGTTTAGGTCATATGTGGATGTGAGAAAGTAGTTGACGGTTTTGGAGCATATCACTAAGCACATGAAGCAAGAGGCTCATTAAGAAACACCTCATCCCTCCTTGATAGTATTGGCTTTTCCTATAGACTCAATGTGATCTTGGATCACTGAAATATAAAATGTGGGAGTCTTGAGCTTTTGAGCTTGAGCCAATCCTTTGTCCTTGATATTTTGAGGGATCCACTTTCATCATCCATGCCATGCCATTCATTCAGCTTCCTGAAATAATAGTCTTGGAATAGCATTATCTCAATGAGTATATGTTGTTATGAATTACCAAAACCACCTAGGGATAGTTACACTTTCAACTCACCCTCAGCCTCAACTGGATTAAGAGTATGAGGGACGTCATCGAGCTGAACATGTGCTGAACACAGAGGTGTCGTACATTCAATACTTGGATCGGTTGGATCACAAAGACGTTCAACTACATCAACCGCGTTATTGAAATGCTTCCGCTTTCGGTCTACGAGGGTACATGGGCACACTCTCCACTCTTGTTGCTATGCATTACCGCGTTCCCCAACAGTGGCATCCGAGCCAGGTCTATGCGTCGATGTTATATGGACGAGTAGAACACAAAGAGTTGTGGGCGATAATAGTCATACTGCTTACCAGCATGTCATACTTTGATTCGGCGGTATTGTTGGATGAAGCGGCTCAGACCGACATTACGCGTACGCTTACGCGAGACTGGTTCTACTGACGTGCTTTGCACATAGGTGGCTGGTGAGTGTTTGTTTATCCAACTTTAGTTGAATCGAGTGTGGCTACGCCTGGTCCTTGTTGAAGGTTAAAACAACACACTTGACGAAAAATCCTTGTGGTTTTGATGCGTAGGTAAGAAGGATTCTTGCTAGAAGCCCGTAGCAGCCACGCAAAACTTGCAACGACAAAGTAGAGGACGTATAACTTGTTTTTGCAGGGCTTCCTGTGATGTGATATGGTCAAGGCATGATGTGATATAATTTGTTGTATGGGATGATCATGTTTTGTAACAAAGTTATCGGCAACTGGCAGGAGCCATATGGTTGTCGCTTTATTGTATGCAATGCAATCGCCATGTAATTGTTTTACTTTATCACTAAGCGGTAGCAATAGTCGTAGTAACAATACTTGGCAAGACGACAACGATGCTACGATGGAGATCAAGGTGTCGTGCCGGTGATGTTGGAGGTTATGACGATGCTTCGGTGATGGAGATCATGAGCACAAGATGATGATGGCCATATCATGTCATGTATTTTGATTGCATGTGATGTTTATCCTTTATGCATCTTATTTTGCTTAGAACGGCGGTAGCATTATAAGATGACCCCTTGCTAAATTTCAAGGTATAAGTGTTCTCCCTGAGTATGCACCATTGCTACAGTTCGTCGTGCCAAGACACCACGTGATGATCGGGTGTGATAAGCTCTAGTTCACATACAAGCCAGTTTTTGCACACACAGAATACTCGGGTTAAACTTGAAGAGCCTAGCATATGCAGATATGGCCTCGGAACACTAAGACCGAAAGGTCGAGCGTGAATCATATAGTAGATATGATCAACATAGTGATGTCCACCATTGAAAACTACTCCATCTCATGTGATGATCGGACATGGTTTAGTTGATTTGGATCACGTGATCATTTAGATGACTAGGGGGATGTCTATCTAAGTGGGAGTTCTTAAGTAATATGATTAATTGAACTTTAGTTTATCATGAACTTAGTCCTGATAGTATTTGCAAATTATGTTATAGATCAATAGCTCGCGTTGTAGCTTCCCTATGTTTTTATATGTGTTCCTAGAGAAAACTAAGTTGGAAGATGATATTATCAATGATGCGGACTGGGTCCGTGATCTGAGGTTTATCCTCATTGCTGCACAGAACAATTATGTCCTTGATGCACCGCTAGGTAACAAAACTATTGCAGGAGCAGATGCAGACATTATGAACGTTTGGCTAGCTTAATATGATGACTACCTAATAGTTTAGTGCACCATGCTTTACGGCTTATAATCGAGACTTCAAAGACGTTTTGAACGTCATGGACCATATGAGATGTTCCAAAAGTTGAAGTTAATACTTCAAGTAAATACCCGAGTTAAGAGATATGAAGTCTCCAACAAGTTATATAGCTAAAATATGTAGGAGAATAGCTCAAACAGTGTGCATGTTCTCAGATTGTCTGGGTACTACAATCGCTTGAATCAAGTGGGAGTTAATCTTCTAGATAAGATGGTGATTGACAGAGTTCTCTAGTCACCATCACCAAATTACTGGAACTTCGTGATGAACTATAGTATGCAAGGGATGACGAAAATGATTCCTGAGCTCTTCGTGATGCTAAAATTGACGAAGGTAGAAATCAAGAAAGAGAATCAAGTGTTGATGATTGACAAGACCACTAGTTTCAAGAAAAGGGCAAAGGGAAAGAAAGGGAACTTCAAGTATAATGGCAAGCAAGCTGTCACTCCCGCGAAGAAGCACAAAGCTGGACCAAAGCCTGAAACTGAGTGCTTCTACTACAAAGGAAATGGTCACTGGAGGCGGAAATGCCCTGAATGTTTGGTGGATAAGAAGGATGGCAAAGTGAACAAGGGTATATTTGATATACAGGTTATTAATGTGTACCTTACTAGTGTTTATAGTAGCCCCTGGGTATTTGATACTTGTTCGGTTGCTAAGATTAGTAACTCGAAACAGGAGTTATACAATAAATAGAGACTAGTTGAGGGTGAAGTGACGATTTGTGTTGTAAGTGGTTCCAAGATTGATATGATCATCACCGCACACTCCCTATACTTTCGAGATTAGTGTTGAACCTAAATAAATGTTATTTGGTGTTTGCGTTGAGCATAAATATGATTAGATCATGTTTTTTGCGATACAATTATTCATCTAAGACAGAGAATAAATTGTTATTCTGTTTACATGAATAAAACCTTCTATGGTCATACACCCAATGTTGATGGTTTATTGAATCTAGATCATAGTGATACACATATTCATAATATTGATACCAAAATATGCAAATTAATAATGATAGTGCAACATATTTGTGGCACTACCGTTTGGGTCATGTCGGTGTAAAGCGCATGAAGAAACTCCATAAAGATGGACTTTTGGAATTATTTGATGCTTGCGAACCATGCCTTATGGGCAAGATGACTAAAAACTCCATTCTCCATAAAAATGGAATGAGCTAGTGACTTATTGGGAATAATACATACTGATGTATACGGTCTAATGAGTGTTGATGCTCGTGGCGGGTATCATTCTGACCTTCACAGATGATTTGAGCAGATATGGGTATATCTACTTAATGAAACACAAGTCTGAAACATTTGAAAGGTTCAAAGAATTTCAGAGTGAAGTGGAGAATCATCGTAACAAGAAAATAAAGTTTCTACGATCTGATCGTAGAGGAGAATATTTGAGTTACGAGTTTGACCTTCATTTAAAACAATGTGGAATAGTTTCACAGCTCACGCCACCTGGAACACCACAGCGTAATGGTGTGTCCGAACATCGTAATCGTACTTTATTAGATATGGTGCAATCTATGATGTCTCTTATCGGGTTACCACTATCGTTTTGGGGTTATGCATTTGAGACAGCTGCATTCACTTTAAATAGGGCACCATCAAAATACATTGAGACGACTCCTTATGAACTGTGGTTTGGCAAGAAACCAAAGTTGTCGTTTCTTAAAGTATGGGGATGTGATGCTTATGTGAAAAAGCTTCAACCTGATAAGCTCGAACCCAAATCAAAGAAATGCGTCTTCATAGGATACCCAAAGGAAACTGTTGGGTACACCTTCTATCACAAATCCGAAGGCAAGATCGTTGCTAAGAATGTATCTTTTCTAGAGAAGGAGTTTCTCTCAAAAGAAGTGAGTGGGAGGAAAGTAGAACTTGATGAGGTAATTGTACCTTCTCCCGAATTGGAAAGTAGTCCATCACAAAAATCAGTTCCAGTGATTCCTACACCAATTAGTGAGGAAGCTAATGATGATGATCATGAAACTTTAGATCAAGTTACTACAGAACCTCATAGGTCTTCCAGAGTATGGTCCACACCAGAATGGTACGGTAATCCTATTCTGGAAGTCATGTTACTAGACCATGATGAACCTACGAACTATGAGGAAGCGATGATGAGCCCAGATTCCGCGAAATGGCTTGAGGCCATGAAATCTGAGATGGGATCCATGTATGAGAACAAAGTGTGGACTTTGGTGGACTTGCCCGATGATCGGCAAGCCATAGAATATAAATGGATCTTCAAGAGGAAGACGGACGTTGATAGTAGTATTACTATCTACAAAGCTCGACTTGTCGCAAAAGGTTTTCGACAAGTTCAAGGTGTTGACTACAATGAGATTTTCTCAGCTATAGCGATGCTTAAATCCATTTGAATCATGTTAGCAATTGACATAGTTTATGAAATCTGGCAAATGGATATAAAAATTGCAATCCTTAAATGGATATTTCTTAGCGAAGAGTTGTATATGATGCAACCAAAAGGTTTTATCGATCCAAAGGGTGCTAACAAAGTGTGCAAGCTCCAGCGATCCATTTATGGACTGGCGCAAGCCTCTCTGAGTTGGAATAAATGCTTTGATAGTGTGATCAAAGAATATGGTTTTATACAGACTTTTGGAGAAGCCTGTATTTACAAGAAAGTGAGTGGGAGCTATGTAGCATTTCTAATATTATATGTGGATGACATATTGTTGATTGGAAATGATATAGAATTTCTGGATAGCATAAAGGGATACTTGAATACGAGTTTTTTTATTGAAAGACCTCGGTGAAGTTGCTTACATATTGGGCATCAAGATCTATATAGATAGATCAAAACGCTTAATTTGACTTTCACAAAGCTCATACCTTGATAAAGTTTTGAAGAAGTTCAAAATGGATCAGTCAAAGAAAGGGTTCTTGACTGTAATACAAGGTGTAAAGTTGAGTAAGACTCAAATCCCGACCATGGTAGAAAACAGAAAGTGAATGAAAGTCATTCCCTCTACCACAGTCATAGGTTCTATAAAGTATGATGTGATGTGTACCAGACCTATTGTGTACCTTGCCATGAGTTTTTGCAAGGGGGGGGGGGTACAATAATGATCTAAGAGTAGATCACTGGACAGCGGTCAAAAATATCCTTAGTGAGGACTAAGGAAATATTTCTAGATTATACAACCCCCGAATACCGGAGGAACACTTTGTGTGCTACCAAACATCACAACATAAAAGGGTGATTATAAAGGTGCTCTATAGGTGTCTCCGAAGGTGTTTGTTGGGTTGGCATATATCGATATTAGGATTTGTCACTCCTTTTTTCGGAGAGGTATCTCTGGGCCCTCTCGGTAATACTCATCACTATAAGCCTTGCAAGCATTATGACTAATGAGTTAGTTGCGGGATGAAGTATTACAGAATGAGTAAAGAGACTTGCCGGTAACGAGATTGAACTAGGTATGATGATACCGACGATCGAATCTCGGGCAAGTAACATACCGATGACAAAGGGAACAACATATTTTGTTATGCGGTTTGACCGATAAAGATCTTCATAGAATATGTAGGAGCCAATCTGATGTGTCTCGGTCATGTCTACATAGTTCTCGAAACCGTAGGGTCTGCACGCTTAACGTTCGATGACGATATGCATTATGAGTTATGTGTTTTTGATGACCGAAGTTTGTTCGGAGTCCCAGATGAGATCACGGACGTGACGAGGAGTCTCAAAATGGTCGATACATAAAGATTGATATATCGGACGACTATATTCGGACACCGGAAGTGTTCCGGAGAAGTTTCGGATAAAACCAGAGTGCCGGAGGGTTACCGGAACCCCCCCGGGGGAACTAATGGGCCTCGATGGGCATTAATGGAGAGAGAGGAGGCTGTAGGAGGGCTGGCCGCACACCCCCCCTTTGAGTCCGAATAGGACAAGGGAAGGGGGGCGGCGCCCCCCCCTTTCCTTCTCCCTTTCTCCCTCTCCTTCCCTCCCCCTCTCTACTTCTTGGTGGAAACCTACTATAGGACTTGGATTCCTAGTAGGATTCGCCCTTTGGGAGCACACCAAGGAGGGCTGGCAGGCCTCCCCTACCTCCTTTATATACGGGGGCAGGGGGCACCCTAGAACACACAAGTTGATTGTTTAGCCGTGTGCGGTGCCCCCCTCCATAGTTACACACCTCGGTCATATAGTCATAGTGCTTAGGCGAAGCCCTACGCCGGTAACTTAATCATCACCGTCACCATGTCGTCATGCTGACGGAACTCACCCTCGGCCTCAACTGGATCAAGAGTACGAGGGACGTCATCGAGCTGAACGTGTGCTGTACGCGGAGGTGCCGTATGTTCGGTACTTGGATCGGTTGGATCGCAAAGACGTTCGACTACATCAACCGCGTTATTGAAACGCTTCTGCTTTTGGTCTATGAGGGTACGTGGACACACTCTCCCCTCTCGTTGCTATGCATAACCTAGATAGATCTTGCTTGATCGTAGGATTTTTTTTGAAATTACCGCGTTCCCCAACAGATAACTTATACAGCCACTTGCTGAGAAGACATCTATTCTTCACCTCTAAATTTTCAATGCCAAGACCTCCTTGGTATTTCGGTCTATAGATGATATCCCATTGAGCGAGTCTGTATTTTCGTTTTAAATCATCGCTCTGCCAGAAGAAGCGCAATCGATAGAAATCTAGCCTTTTTCGTACTCCAACTGGTACCTCAAAAAAGGACAAGAGAAACATGGGCATACTTGTGAGAGCCGAATTAATCAGAATCAGTCGACCTCCGTATGACATAAGCTTGCCCTTCCAGCAACTATGTTTTTTTTCAAATCGATCTTCAATGCACTTCCAAATACGTGAAGGGTAAAGACCCCAATTCACACCCGAACAATTGCTTGTAAGCCTCTTGTTCTTCTTTAGCTCTTCCAAAGCAGAACAATTGTCGGGGTGATCTCGCGGGTGGGTTCATGAGACGACAGATGCCACGAGGTGGCTTGAGGTGAGGGCAAGACTGCTCTAGAGATCCAGGGATGGGATTGGGCAAACAACACGCGGTGGTTTACCCAGGTTTGGATCTCTCCGGAGAGATAATACCCCTACTCCTGCATGTCTGAATATATATGCGGCGTACATGTCTAGCAGTACAGAGTTGCTCCTAGAGCTGTATTACAAAAGGCAGTAGAGCGCCTCGTGCATATGTGGGTGTGTGGCGTGGGAGCCAAAGGCTCTGGGTGAGCACGCACGTATGTGGCCGAATGGATGGATGGCTAGCTAGCTTGCTTGCTAGCTAGCTTGTATGCGTGAGTGTCCAGGATGGATGGATGGATATATATAGTGTGGCTTGCTATCGTGGTCATGTATGTGCCTTCTTGGCCAAGGGAGTGACCTCTTCTCCAAGAAAGTGCCTCCCCTGGGTCACTTTATACAATAGTGCCCAGGGACAAGTAGCACTGTACATGATGTCGTGTATGACGAGTCAATAGTGTATGCTTTATCAGCAACAGTGGTCGCGGTATGGCCGTCCTATCGGTGTCGTGTCGGATGTGATGTCGTTGTTGACTTCGCGTAGCAGGCCGACTGGAGCAGCTAGACAGGGACCCGGCCGGGCAGCCAGGATGGTGAGTTTGGTCGGGTTGAGGGACTTGGCCGGGTTGAGCAACCCGGCCATGTGCGAGCCGGATTGGGGGACTTTGTTGGCCCCGGTGTTTTTGAAGCATCGTTCGCCGTCTTGGGCCTACCCGGGGGTCATCCCCCCGACAATAGCCTATGAGCCTCCGGGAAACATGGAAAAGTTGCGTGGAGGGTTTTAGCATGTAGCATACAGTGACGTCGAGGTTGCCGGGCATGGACCCGGAGTCTGCCGGCTGGGAGGCGTGGGGCCTTGCCAGACGCGGGCGCGCAGTTCACCGGCTGAGTGTGGACGCGCGAGTGCACCCACTGGGTGTAGCCTCTGAGCCTCCAGGCAACTTGGAAAAGTTGCGCGGAGGGTCTTGCCATTGTTGAAGAAGCCGACGGTGATGTCGAGGGTGCCGGGCGCGGACGCGGAGTCTGACGGCTGGAGGGCGCGGGGCCCTGCCGGACGCGGACGCGGAGTCTGCCGGCTGAGTGGGGCGCGCGAGCGCACCCACTGGGTGTGGCCTCCGAGCCTCCGGGCAAGTTTGGAAAAGTTGGGCGGAGGGTCTTCACTATTGTTGATGAAGTCGACGGTGATGTCAAGGGTGCCAGGCGCGGATGCGAGGTCCACCGGCTAGAGGGCATGGGTGTCGGTGTCAAAACCGGTGGATCTTAGGTAGGGGGTCCCTAGCTGTGCGTCTTAGGATCAATGGTAACATGAACACAGGATTTTACCCAGTTTCGGGCTCTCTTGATGAGATAATACCCTACATGCTGCCTGATTGACTATAATGAGTATAGGGGTTACAAGAGTTGATCTACCCCGAGATCATATGTTGTGGTCTAAACCCTAGAGGTATGATGAGTAATGTCATAATAATCTATCGACTAGCCTGGCCTCGGTTTATATAATGTACCATAGGCCTAGGGCAACAAGAGTCCTAGCCGAATACGCTGCTGGGGGAGGAGTCTTTGTCTTGATCACCAAGTCTTGTGGAATCTTCCTTGTATGCGGCAACTGTCCGAACTGGCCCATGAGTATATGGCCATGGGGGTCCTCGACCCAATCTAACTGATCGGGGGACGACGTGGTGAGTATCCCCTAGTCCAGGACACCGTCAGTAGCCCCGTGAACCGGTCTTCAAGTTGGGGACGCTCCTCGATTCTTTCGAACTGTTCTTCATCTTCGGTCGTCGGTCTTCAAAACTGGTTCAAAATCTTCTCATCTTCGATCTTGAGGATCGCGAAGTAAATCCAAAGAGTTTATATGTCGGGTATCCGAGGAGCCCCTTTAAGTTTCCGGCCTTTATCAATGCCTTGTTATTATTATGCCGCACTTGAGGTTTGAAGTTATTCCCGGGCGGCAGTGTCCTCTTGCGTCCGAGCTCCAACGCCAGATTGCATTCGAGGTATCTTTTGTAGCCAAGCACCAACGCCGGACTGCTTCCGAGCTCCAACGCCGGAATGTATCCAAGCTCTAACGCCGGACTGTGTCCAAGCTCCAACGCTGGACTGTGTCCAAGCTCCAACGCCGGACTGTATCCGAGCTCCAACGCCGGACTATGTCCGAGCTCCAACGCCGGATTATGTCCGAGCTCCAACGCCGGACTATATCCTAGGTGTCATAGATCACCTTGGTTCAAAAAAGTTGAAGGAGTTTAGCCGAGCTTAATGCCGAAAATGCCCTCTATGGAGCCAGCCAGTAACATCCGAGCTTAATACCGGGCTGCTTCTGAGGTGGTGCACCACCCCTGACTGCGGGCTGATTTTTTGATTGGTGCAATTTATTCTCTGCTGAGATATATAGCCAGTAGCCCTCAAGGTATGTGCGTCGGTCTAAAACCCGAGATGCACCTGAAGGAAAACATGAAACCGCTGATCCTAGTTGCCCCTGAGACTCAGGTCGATGCGCGAAATCGGCCTGAGGATCAACTCCTAGCTCGGTAGCATACATAGGAATAGAAACGGGGTGAGCAAAGTCTTCAAGACTCATGTTGGGTGCGGCCGACCATCCTGAGGATAATAATCTCCTCGAAAACTTTACTGCACTTTAAATTTTCTACATTGGATTGTCAATACAGTAGCCCCCGAGACACTGGTCGGGTGGCGACACTAGATCAGGGGATCAATGTACCCCTTTAATATTTGTAAATAATAAGCACGAAGCCCAGTAGCCCCCGGGCCTTAATGTGGGCACGGGTGGCCATATTAAGGATCGATATCCAAAGTAAAATCACAAATTATGTGTAATGATTCTATGTATCCAAGTACTTTGCATCATCAATGCTCGCATCTGCATTGTACAAAACTTTGTCGACCGACCATCGGCTTCAACCTCCTCGGCCAGTAGCCAGGGAGTATTTGTCCCACTTTATAAAGCCTTTATGAGGGCAAAGATTTTTGGCAAACAAGGCAATCCGGCCATACGGTTTTATAAACAAAGGTACTCAGAGAGACATGTTATATTATTGTTTAACATAAGAAACATCATCCAAAGAAAATAGTCCCACTATTGGTTCCTTTCTTTGGGTTGTCATGCTAATCATGATCATGAGATCTCAGCTCCGAACAAAGTGGTAGGAAGATACTGAGGATTTAGTTCAGGGAAAGCTTCCGAACTCTGTTGTCTAAATGAACCCAAATTTTCACCTCCATTGCGATCGTTGATAATCTGATAGTGGCCCATCGTCGGCTTCTACCCCCTTGTAGAT
This sequence comes from Triticum dicoccoides, assembly GCF_002162155.2. Taxonomy (NCBI): domain Eukaryota; kingdom Viridiplantae; phylum Streptophyta; class Magnoliopsida; order Poales; family Poaceae; genus Triticum; species Triticum dicoccoides. The sequence goes on along the minus strand of NC_041387.1, from coordinate 61,375,445 downwards.
GCTACGCAGGGTGTTTCCACAATAACAAAACAACATTTAGCTGACATCTCGGTGCCCGAAGGCGGTTGTGTTAGCAGAAACGAGGCAATCAGATATGTAGGCTTTATAACTTTCACTTAGTCATAGGAGCTAAAAGTTGGGAGGCCAGCAAGTAGCCCCCCGGGTAGTGTTCGGCGACAGCCGAGGTCAAGCCGTAAACACTTCGGCCAATGTTATGAACGACCCGTAATTTAATACAGTCATCGGACCACTGACCAGTTTACGCTTATTGTGACAGTCAGTTTTCGGCTTTCTCCACTGCGGTGCTTAACCATGCGAGCTGGAAGCACAATCACAGTGGTTCTCCCTTTGCACACCTAGCCGAACAAAGCGGAATGTAGGAGGCAAGCACAGGAGCCGGGCAACCCAACTATTGACCGAAGACACAATTCAAAACCGATGCATATATAGCAAGATCCGAGAATTATTGCCAAATCCCTAAAGGTGTCCGGCGTTGCACGGGGGACTTATGCGGAAAACACACAAATAGTTGAAAAAGAGCCATAGGATTGGAAAACCAAAAAACATCAGTAAAAACTTGACGTCCGAACTAGATGAATTGTTCGGTGCCAATCAGAAAATTGGTCTTAGAAAAAAATGTGCTTCTGTCGTGCTTTAACGTGACACATCTTATCTCAAGACTTCAAGCGGGTCAGCCTACGGCTTCAACCTCCTATCCCGAAGGTGGATGAGAGGGAAATCGGGCTATTGACCGCACACTCGCGTCAAAAAAGGAGTGATAGAAAAAGACTTTGCAACGACTAAGAAGAAGAACACTTATTATAATCTATGTTTACCCGAACTTTATACGCGTCTTAACCGACCGTCGGCTTCTCCCTCTTCGGTCGAGGACCAAAAAGTGTTATGTACTCCACCTGTCGAGAATATCGACGGTGTTTCCGATAACCAGGCAATCAGGCCATAAGGCTGTAACAGACAAAGCGCGCTTAGGGAACTTATGCTATATTACTAACAAAGTGTAAGAAGCATCTTCGAAGAAAATAGTACCCCCACCGAAACCTTTCTTCAGTGCTCATTGTCATTATGAGACTTGTGCAATAGATTTTTTGTACTCATGAGTTCCGTTGTGTGTCGACCATGATTGAAAACAATAAGAGCGCTAGCTTTCGGCTTCACCCAGTCTGAGGTCAGAGCTCGGAAGAACCGGTCATGAGGTGCTCCCTTTACTCCCTAGCCGAACAATCGAAAACATAGGGGTAAGCACAGGAGCCAGGCCACCCAGCTTGCAAATCACTTAGGTCAATATGGTGCATATTGTGGCATAATACACGAACAAGGAACGAAGCCGTACAAGTATAATCATATGCAAGAGGAAAAGCTCCAGCAAGGGAGCCCCCAAGTAAACGGGGTATTTGAATTTGTGTGTCACAAACAAAGTTTGGATAAGGAAGCTTGTCACAAACTAGAAAAGTATAAAGCTTGGCCGAAGAAAATTTAAAACAGGGAGTTTTTGAGCATGAAAGCGACTTAGCTGGTTAATGTGTTCGGCATTGATGACGCGGTCCGAACTTGATGCGGGACAAGGTCCCAGCCTCTCAGGCGGGTCCCACGGTGGCTGAGACGAGAGTTCGGCACTCCGAGAAGATGAGGCCCTCAGTCCAGCCGCGGTAATGGAGCAGGTTGGCACGCCAGGGCGACAACATAATTCGGTTGAAGGAGGCGACAGCGCAGCTCAGTCTGAGTCAATTGGCTACACAGAAAAAATAGTGCAAACCAAAAAGTAATGACAAATAAAGATAATAATGTATATATATAAAAAAACTTCTACTTGTTTAATACAAGTGAAGTAAATAATGAGAGAGATATGGCTTGAACGTCGAGGTCAATGTCGATGCAGGGCATCGGCGTGACGCAGTGAAGGCATGACAAAGCCCGAATTCATAGGTTGGTCCGAGTTCCGGATATGGCGTTTGCCGAACTATGCATGGAAACTAACCGAACCACCACGCAATCGTCGCTAATGCGGTCACCATTAGATAGGCCTATGTAGACATAATGGAACAAAGCAGAGTAATAATTCCTTTGGAAAAATGAACCCAAACGAGCAAAAATTGCTAGGATTAATAGCACCTGGTTTATTTGTTGTAGCGGTCCGAAGAATGTTTACTCCCAAAATTGGGACTCGATCCGCACACCCATTGGCTGATGGGTGTTGAAGCGAAGGCATGACGATGTCGGCAAAGGCTGGCTTGCCGTGGCAAAGCCCGTGGTCCAACTAATGTAACGAAGTTGGTCGGCGGTGACGCCAGAGTCTCCGAGGTAAGTTGATGAAGGGATGGCGAAGCCCTCAGTCCAGACGAGGAGATGGAGCAGGTCGGTGAGGCGACATGTCAGTCGAGGTGTTGAAGTAGTTCGGCGTGGTGGACATCGGCTCGATGAAGCAACAGTTCGGCCATGCCGATGCAGGTCGTAGCTTGTGACGTGATCAATGCTGACTTGATGAAGTGAACATGCGGCGATGCCGGTGTGCCCGCTCCGTGTAATCCGTGGGGCGGCGATGTTGGTGACGATTTATCCTTCGCGATGCCGAGCTATTGTTCGGCTGGCCGAGATGATGATCCGAAGAAATTGAGCTCGGCTCAACAAAGCGACGACGTGTCTAACGCAGGTCGGCCGCCGTGGAATGATGTTGTTGGGCTGGTTTGACACTGGCACGACGGTGAAGTTCGTATTGCAAGAATACTTTTAATACTACTGGGATGTGTTTGAGAATAAAACACAACACCCCATACGAAAACTTCCTTCAAAAAGTATGTCCGAGATACCGTTCATAAAGAAGATGAATTCGGGTCGGATTCGTTCTCACGCAGAAAATATATCCGAAAAGTGATGCACTAATCGGAAGTTTCTTGGAGTTTGAACGGTCGGATCAAGCTGAACTTTTGGCAGGTGGTAGATATGGGAATTCCGCAGCAAATCAACGGTTGGATCTTCCAAAGGACATCCGAGCTAGATGCTGGACTCCATGCTCTAAACTCGTCTGGATTCTCGTCCAGATTCAATAGGGCTCCGGTATATCGGAGATTGCTAGAGATTAATCCATCGGAACTCAACAGAATTTTTGCAGGGTTGTTGTAGAGTTAATTCCGCATAATTCTACTGAAGCGATCGTTTAAGAAACACTCGAGGAGGCAGTGGCGGCGGATACGAGTTTCCTGTCCAGAAAAATAGCACGGTCACCCGAGGGCAATGTTGATGTTGAGCCCCCGAGCTCCATGGATGACTCCTCCACGATCTTGATAGAGATCGGAGTTGATGTTGATGAAGGCCCTCATCTGAACATAATGATCGGAGGTAGGGCGTAGTCCTCGGTCAAGCCAAGGTGACCAGTCGAGCTGGTGACGAAGAAACCGACGTTGCAGTTGACCTGCAGTCGAGGTATTGACCCTTTCGCTGATCACACAGCGGAACTCTCAATGAAAGCACCAATGTCGGTGTCAAAACCGGCGGATCTCGGGTAGGGGGTTCCAAGCTGTGCGTATTAGGATCAATAGTAACATGAACACGGGATTTTACCCAGCTTCGGGCTCTCTTGATGAGATAATACCCTACATGCTGTTTGATTGACTATAATGAGTATAGGGGTTACCAGAGTTGATCTACCCCGAGATCATATGTTGTGGTCTAAACCCTAGAGGTATGATGAGTAATGTCATAATAATCTATCGACTAGCCTGGCCCCGGTTTATATAATGTACCATAGGCCTAGGGTAACAAGAGTCCTAGCCGAATACGCCGGTGGGGGAGGAGTCCTTGTCTTGATCACCAAGTCTTGTGGAATCTTCCTTGTATGCGGCAACTGTCCGAACTGTCCCATGAGTATACGGCCATGGGGGTCTTCGACCCAATCTAACTGATCGGGGGACGACGTGGTGAGTACCCCCTCGTCCAGGACACCGTCAATGGGCCCCTGCCGGACGCGGACACAGAGTCCGCTGGCTGAGTGGGGGCGCGCGAGCGCACCCACTGGGTGTAGCCTCTGAGCCTCCGGGCGACTCGAAGAGTCGGCCGGAGGGTCTTGCTGTTGATGATGTGGACAACGGCGATGGAAACGCCGGTTGCAGCCGGCGTCGGGCCCGCAACCCGTGTGTAGCCTACGAGCCTCCGGGGGAGGAGGGGGTTCCCCATAGTGACGATCATGCAAAAGACAAGGTTAGTCTGCGCAGATATATCAAATATTTGCTTTTAGTGGTGCAAGTTTTATGTAGAGGGTGCCGACTCGGTTTCGTCCGAGCCCCCTTCAGTCTTTTTCATATCCCCTCCGCTCTTTGGCTTTACCTCTTGTTAGCTAGATAGTCCTGAGCCGGTCTATAGCTATTACGAAGAGTGGCCGCGGAGTGGAGCATACCATACTCGGATTACAGGAGCGGATTCGACCGAGTAGGTACTCATAAAGGAAACAACCGGGATGCCCAAGTCGTCTTCTCCCAGACATTTTTTGCATGGGCTGACCTCCAGCTTTTGCTCTAGCTTGCCGGATAGCCGCGCTGCGGTCTGTGGCTGAGAGTGGACCTTCGGTACCGTATGCGCTACTAAGCCGTCTGCAGGAATGAACGTATCGGGCCAAGCGGCCAGCCTCCGGACCAAGACTGGCTGGCGTCGGGGCGAACAATAGTGGAACTGTAATAAAGGCGGAGGTGATCCCCGAGTGTTGCTTGGGGTTATCCGGTTTTGCGTGTGGTACAAAATAAGCGGGTGAGGAGCTCACATTTATTTTTGTGTAGTCACGGCAGAGGTCGTCGAAGGCGACCGGGTGAAGGCTTGCAGCCGGCGCGGCTTGCGGTGCATGCCGGCACACCCACTGGGGGTAGCCCTCGAGCCTCCGGGCGCTCGAGGGTGGGGGGGGCGTCGGGCCCGACCAGCCAGGCGGCATAGCAGGACGCGGCTGAGCCAACTTGGCACAGCTGCCAGGCGTCGAGAAGGGCGGGATCGTCGGGCGGGCTCTCCAGCTGGCCCGGTGTCGAAGTAGGCGGGCAGGCCATCAAGTCACGCGGGTGTAGCTCGTGATCTTTTTTCTTTTACCCCGCAGTATTTTGTTTCCTGCCGGCCTCTTGACTTTTCTCTCTTCTTTTCTCTTTCTTTCTTTCCTTTCTTCCCGAGCAGCCACGAAGGGGGGAGCCTGCGCACGCGCGGGGCTGGCTGGCGACGGCCCGGCAGAGGCGACCCGACCGCAGGCGAGAGGGAGCCCACGGGCACAGCGGCGACCCGGCCGCGGATGTGCGGGGCCGGCGGGGGGCGGCAAGAGGCGGCGTGGGGTGCGGAGCTGGAGCCGGACGCGGCCGAAGGCGATGAGCTGGCGGAGGGCGGAGCTCGCGATCGCGAGCGAGGCTACAGGCGGCGAGCCAGGGCAGAGTCGGCGAGCCAGGGTGGGGCGGAGTCGGCAAGCCTAGGCGGCGGCGAAGGAGGCCAGGCGCGGGAGGAGATGGCGCAGAGGATTAGGCCGGACGGCGACCCGGCAACCAAGCACGCCCGAAGCCGGTAGGCGCGACGGGAGGTGCAGCGACCCGGCAGGGGCTCGGGAGGCCAGCGGGGCCGATACAGGGAGGCGGATGGAGGCATGGAGATCCGGCAAGGAGCATGTTGGTGGAGGCAAAGCCGTCGTGGGGACGGGCCGGAGTGGGTGGTGCACCTGGCATAGGCTAGAGGTGGAGCGACACGAGGCCGACACAGGGGCGCGGTGCGGCCGGAGCTAGCGCAACGTGCAAAGCCGGATGGAGGTGAGGGGGCTCGTGGAGGAGGAGACGGAGCCGTGCGCAGGAGCAGTAACGGTGACCCAGCCGGCGCGGGACGGGGAGCGGTGCGGCGGAGTCGATGCGCGGGGAGGCGGAGCGGCGTGAGGCAGCTAGCGACAAGCTGGTCATGGGGCAAGCGGGAACCGACCGGGCCTGCCGCAACGACAAGCCGGCCGTGGGGCGAGTGGGAGCTGGTGGGGGCATGGAGCGGAGCAGCGCTGGCGGAGTCGGCGCGCGTGCGCAACAGAGCGAGCGACACGGCGAGGCGACGCGGAGGCGGGGCGCTGGGAGCGGGCGAAGCCTCGCGCAGGGGTGGGGCTCTAGCTATGGCTGGAGGTGGTGGTGCTGCGGCCATAACCTGCAGGAGGCAAAGCAGGACCGGGGACAGCAAGGCCCGAGGAGCGCTCGGGGTGGAGGCACGGAGGGAGCTCTTGGAAGCGAGCAGCGCGCAGGGGCGAGGACGACCGCCGGTGCACGAGGAGCGCAGTAGAGCAACGGGGAGCCCGAGGGCAGCGGCAACTCGCGTGGTCGCTGGAGCCATCATGGGGCGATAGGCGGGGGTGCAGTGACAGGACGCGTGGACAAGCAGGGAGCCCACTGGCGGTCGGGCGTGAGGCAGGCGGGGTTATTCTGGTGCGAAGGAGCAGCGCGGGCGCGCGACTGCAGGGGCGCGGAGGAGTCGCCCCGCGGCGATACTGCTAAAGCGGCAACGAAGTGTGGACGCCGGGGGCTCTCCTGGAGCCCGCGGTGATACCGAAGCAGCGAGGCATCGCAGGGGCGGAGAAGAGCCTCCTGGAGCCAGCGATGGAGAAAAAGGCGAGGCGGATGGTGCTCAGACCGACGGCGAGGATGAGCCGTCTTGCGCGGCCATCACGAGGCGTGTTGATGTCGAACCCCGGATCCTGCCGAAGAGACAATGGTGATGATGACTTAAATGGCGAGGCCGATGACGAGGACGCGCTGTCCCGAGTGGCCGTGCCGGGGGAGAGTTGATGTTGAGCCCTCGAGCGCAGCCGGAGAGACGACAACGACGCCGCGGTGATGATGAAGATGGTCCCGCCCGGACCGTGGTTCCGCGGCAGCTGTGGTATCATAGTACCCCCTACTGTGGGCGCCAACTATCGGGGTGATCTCGCGGGCGGGTTCATGAGACGATAGATGCCACGAGGTGGCTTGAGGTGAGGCCAAGACTGCTCTGGAGATCCGGGGACGGGATTGGGCAAACATCACGTGGTGGTTTACCCAGGTTCGGGGCTCTCCGGAGAGATAATACCCCTACTCCTGCATGTCTGAATATATATGCGGCGTACATGTCTGGCAGTACAGAGTTGCTCCTAGAGCTGTATTACAAAAGGCAGTAGAGTGCCCCGTGCGTATGAAGCTCTGGGTGAGCACACACGTATGTGGCCGATTGGATGGATGGCTAGCTAGCTAGCTTGTATGCATTAGTGTCCAGGATGGATGGATGGATATATATAGTGTGTCTTGCTACCTTGGTTAAGTCTGTGCCTTCTTGGCCAAGGGATTGACCTCTTTGAAAGCACAAGTGCTCCCTAGGTGGTTTTCGTAATTAATATCAACATATCTCTTGTTGGACTAACACTTTTATCTAGTATGTTTCAGATAAGTTCAACAATGGAGTGGCATGGACTAAAGGATGTGGGAACTCCTTCAATATGCTAAGGACAAAGGATTGGCTCAAGCTTCAAGCTCAAGACTCTTCATTTTACATTTTAGTGATCCAAGATCACATTGAGTCTGTAGGAAAAGCCAATACTATCAAGAAGGGATGAGGTGTTGCTTAATGAGTTTCTTGCTCCACAGTGCTTAGTGATATGCTCCACAACCCTCAACTACTTTCCCACTTCCACACATATGACCTAAACCTAAAGTCCAACTCGGCCCTACCGATTCTTTCTATCCGGCGCCACCGAGTTCAGATGTCATAGCCACTGCCACAAACCCTAGGAAAATCGTTCTCACCAATAGGGATCTCGGTCTCACCGAGATGGGATTGTAATCTCTCTGTGTATGTCCATTACCAAAATCGGTCTCACCGAGTTTGTGTAATCGGTACTACCGAGATTACAATGCAAACGCTCTAGTTAACTTATTACCAAAATCGGTCCCATCGACTTTGAGTAATCGGTCCCACTGAGTTTGCCTAACCAACTCTCTGGTTAGCTAATTACCAAATTCGGTCTCACCGAGTTTGTGTAATCGGTCTCACCGACATTATGTTATGCCCTAACCCTAACCATATCGGTCCTACCGAGTTTCATATCGGTCCCACCGAAAATCCTAACGGTCACCAGATTTGCTGAATTGGTCCGACTGAGTTTATCAATTCGGTCCCACCGAGTTTATCAATTCGGTCCCACCGAGTTTGACAACTTGTGTGTAAGGGTTAGATTTTGTGTGGAGGCTATATATACCCCTCCACCTCCTCTTCATTCGTGGAGAGAGCCATCAGAACAAGCCTACACTTCCAGCATCCTATTTCTGAGAGAGAACTACCTAGTCATGTGTTGAGGCCAAGATATTCCATTCCTACCATATGAATCTTGATCTGTAGCCTTCCCCAAGTTGCTTTCCACTCAAATCTTCTTTCCACCAGATCCAAATCCTATGAGAGAGAGTTGAGTGTTGGGGAGTCTATCATTTGAAGCACAAGAGCAAGGAGTTCATCATCAACGCACCATTTGTTACTTCTTGGAGAGTGGTGTCTCCTAGATTGGCTAGGTGTCACTTGGGAGCCTCTTACAAGATTGTGGAGTTGAACCAAGGAGTTTGTAAGGGCAAGGAGATCGCCTACTTCATGAATATCTACCGCTAGTGAGGCAAGTCCTTCGTGGGCGACGACCATGGTGGGATAGACAAGGTTGCTTCTTCGTGGACCCTTCATGGGTGGAGCCCTCCGTGGACTCGCGCAACCGTTACCCTTCATGGCTTGAAGTCTCCACCAACATGGATGTACGATAGCACCACCTATCGGAACCACGCCAAAAACATCTGTGTCTCCAATTGCGTTTGAATCCTCCAAAACCCTTCCCTTTACATTCTTGCAAGTTGCATGCTTTTCTTTCCGCTGCTCACATACTCTTTGCATGCTTGCTTGTTATGTATTGAGAATGTTAAACTTGTGCCTAAACTCCACTTAAACCTAAAGAAGTTAAAAATTGCAGCTTTGGTACTTAGTGTGTAATCACCCCCCTCTAGACACCTCTTCTCAAGGTCCTACAAGTGGTATCAGAGCATTGGTCTCCATTGCCTTGGTTTAATCACCATTGGAGGAAGATGGATGAGTCTACTTTCGGGACTCTTAGACATAGAGTGCCTATTCTTGATGGAGAGTACTTTCATGAGTGAAAAAATGAGATGCTTGTAATTTTCAATCAATATTATTTGAACAAGTACATTGCTAGCCCTTGTGCACCACATGTTGATCCTATGCATCCTACTCTTGATGAGTCAATTGACATGACTAGGAATGTTAGAACTGTTAATCTTATCACTAGAGGCTTGCCTAGAAACTTAATTATAAACTTGCCTACTCTTGAGTGTGCCTACATTATATGGAAATTTCTTGAGGAACGATTTCCAAATTATTCCTTGAAAAATCTAGATGAAATTCTCCATAAGTCTATTGCTTTGAGTAAGATGAATACTAGCGATCCTATGTTTGGTGATCCTCTATTTGAACTTACAAACCTTATGCATGCCAAAGGAGATGTTGGAATCATTAGTGATATTATTTCCGAAGCTATAAAAATTCACAAGCAAGATCATTGTCAAACTCACTCTAACGAATTACCCACTCTAGGATTTGATCCACCACATGACGATGTTGAACATGGATACTATGATGAGGATGATGATAGTGACTTCGATCTTGATGATGCAATGAGACACTTTGGTCTTATGGCAAATCTTCGGGGATATATGTCAGGAGGAAAGGAATGGGTTCTTGATAGTGGATGTACCGATCACATGACCGGAGATAAAGACATGTTTCGTGAGCTTGCTGAAAATGATAGTCCTCGAAAGTATGTCACTTTCGGTGACAACTCAAAGGGTAAGGTGGTTGGCCTCGGTAAGGTGGCCATATCACATGATAGCTCCATACAAAATGTTATGCTTGTTGAATCTCTTGGTTACAACTTACTTTCAGTATCTAGACTTGCTGATTTTGGTTTCAATGTCCTATTTACTGAAGTAGATTGCCAAGTGTTTCGTCGAGACAATCATAAAATGGTCTTTACCGGTATCCGTAGAGGTGATCTATACATTGTTGATTTCACTAAAAAGGCTCAACCTAAAACTTGCTTCATTGCCAAATCCTCAAAAGGTTGGTTATGGCATAGACGACTAGGTCATGTTGGTATGCGAAACCTTGACAAGCTTGGTGTTAACGATGTCATATTTGATAAGGATATACTTTGCAGTGCTTGTCAAGCAGGTAAACAGGTTGGAGTAAGGCATCCCGTGAAGAACATCATGACCACAAGGAGGCCACTCGAGCTACTTCACATGGATCTTTTTGGTCCCAACTCTTACAAGAGTCTCAGTGGAAATTCTTTTGGTCTAGTTATAGTTGATGATTTTTCAAGATTTATGTGGGTGTTCTTTCTCGATGATAAATCGCAGGTCCAAAAGATCTTCAAAAACTTTGCTAGGAAGGCCAAAAATCAGTTTGAAGTGAAGATCAAGAAGGTTCGCAACGACAATGGAACGGATTCAAGAACGCAAATGTGGACACCTTTCTTGACGAAGAAGGGATTTCACACGAGTTCTCGGCTACGTACACACCTCAACAAAATGGAGTTGTTGAGAGGAAGAACCAGACGCTCATCGAAATGGCGAGAACGATGCTTGATGAGTACAAGACACCGAAGCACTTTAGGGCAGAAGCGGTTGAGACAGCTTGTCATGCAACAAATCGCTTGTATCTTCACAAGCTACTCAGCAAGACGGCATATGATCTCCTCACCGGTAACAAACCCCAAGTTGGATACTTTCGAGTATTCGGCTCAAAGTGCTACATTCTTGATAAGCATCGTCGTTCTAAATTTGCTCCTAAGTCTCATGAAGGTTTCCTACTAGGTTATGGCTCAAACTCTCACACTTACCGTGTCTACAACAATTTCACCCGAAAGGTTGAAGAGACGGTAGATGTGAAGTTTGATGAATCTAACGGCTCGCAAGTAGAGCAATTGCCAATTGATGTAGGAGACAAAGATCCTTCAGAAGCAATCCAAGACTTGTCTATTGGCAAGGTCCGTCCAATGGAGGTGAAGGAGAGTACCTCGTCCGTCCAAGTGGGAGCTTCTACTTCACGACAAGGTGAACCAAGAGTTTATACGGAAGCATCCATAAGTGGGACACACCAAGATGAAGAAAACAAGGAAGTGCATCAAGAAGAACGTCAACAACCTCCTTCTCCACCACGACAAGAGAACGCCAACGCCAACAATGAAGAAGGCCAAGAAGAAGAACAAGATGAAGAAGAAGTTCAACCAAGAACCAAGCAAAAGCTTTCACGAGTTCGAGCAAGAATTGCTAAAGACCATCCCGTCGAGCAAATCTACAATGATATTCAGACCGGGAGAATCACTCGCTCTAAAACTCGTTTAGCTAACTTTTGTAAAAACTATTCTTTCATCTCTAGCATTGAACCTATGAAGGTCGAAGAAGCATTGGAAGATCCGGATTGGATAAATGTTATGCATGAAGAGCTACACAACTTTGAGAGAAACCAAGTTTGGACATTGGTTGAGAAGCCCGACAACAACCACAACATCATCGGTAACAAATGGGTGTTTCGCAACAAGCAAGATGAAGATGGAAAAGTAGTTCGCAACAAAGCACGTCTCGTCGCCCAAGGCTACACACAAGTCGAAGGTATGTACTATGGTGAGACTTATGCTCCCGTTGCTAGACTTGAGTCCATTCGCATCTTACTTGCCTATGCTAATCATCATGATATCACCTTGTACCAAATGGACATTAAAAGTGCTTTTCTAAATGGTGAAATAGAGGAGGAAGTTATGTTAAGCAACCTCCCGGCTTTGTCAATCCTAAGAAACCAAATCATGTTTACAAACTTCACAAAGCCCTTTATGGTCTTAAACAAGCTCCTAGAGCATGGTATAAATGCTTGACCAAGTTCCTTATTGAAAAAGGCTTTGAAATTGGGAAAATTGATTCAACACTTTTTACTAAAAGGGTTAATGGAGAATTATTTGTATGCGAAAATTACGTCGATGATATCATATTTGGATCAACTAACCCTCATTTTAGTGCGAAGTTTGGAAAGCTAATGTCGGAGAAGTTTGAGATGTCAATGATGAGTGAACTCAAATTCTTTCTTGGGTTGCAAATCAAGCAAACTAAGGAAGGTACTTTTGTCTCTCAAACGAAGTACAGTAAGGACTTATTCAAGAAGTTCAATATGCAAGAGTGCAAAGGTATGTCTATACCCATGCCTACTAGTGGACATCTTGAATTGACCAAAGATGGTGAACCGGTTGATCAAAAGGTTTATCGCTCTATGATTGGTTCATTGTTATATCTATGTGCTTCACGTCCCGATATCATGCTAAGTGTGTGCATGTGTGCAAGATATCAAGCTGCTCCTAAAGAATGTCATCTTAAGGCCGTAAAAAGGATAGTGAGATACTTAATTCATACACAAAATTTTGGCATTTGGTATCCTAAGAGGGCCTCGTTCGATCTTGTTGGCTACTCCGACTCGGACTATGACGGAGACAAGGTTGATAGAAAGTCCACTTTGGGTACTTGTCAATTTCTTGGTAGATCTCTTGTGTCTTGGTCCTCCAAGAAACAAAACTCGGTATCCTTATCTACCGCCGAAGCGGAATACATTGCCGCTGGTTCATGTTGTGCTCAATTACTTTGGATGACCCAAACTCTTAAAGATTATGGGATATATGTGAAACATGTTCCATTGCTTTGTGACAATGAAAGTGCTATCAAAATTGGTCACAATCCCGTACAACATTCTTGAACTAAGCATATTTAAGTTCGTCATCATTTCATTCGAGATCATGTTGCTAAGGGTGACATTGATCTTAAGCATGTTCGCACCGAAAAGAAATTAGCGGATATATTCACTAAACCTCTTGATGAGAAAGTGTTTTGCAGGTTGAGAGGATAATTGAACATCATTGATGCTTCAAACTTGGAGTAGAAACTCCATTGGATACATGCAAGACATGAGCTTATGACTAATCCTTGATTTTTTCCTCTTATGATGAAAATCTTATGTCTTGGATATATTTGTATCTTGCATGTTATCTAACCCATGTAGGTACTTGGTTGAATCAAACTCCAAGAGATTGTAACCTACTCACATGTTGAGCAATCTCTACATCACCAAGTCTCTACACTATGGTGGTTGAAGACAAGGAAGCACGAAACCATTCAAACACATCCTTTGACAAATTCTATGTTGAGCTTCATGATTGTCATTTTTGGATACACAAGTGCTCTTCCTTGCAAGAACTAACCCATGTAGGTAGATGGACTCAAATTCCAAGTGGCGCTCCCAACTCTTGATGAGCTACATCAACCTTGAGCAACTCACACAAGTTCAACTACATGGTCAACACCACCAACCAAGGTATATCATTCCATCTTAGAGAAGCTTTACTCCGAGTCATGAGCTAAAGCAACTTGACAAGATGTGAATACATCAAGATGCTTAAATGAAAAATGGTAACCCCATTTTGAGCTTAAATGATGAGTATGACCTATGATCAAGTGATCTCACTTGACTCCTAAGTCAATATACTCTAACATAGTTGACTTTGTCGCCGACCATCTCTAGATGAAGTTCTCTCGTGTTCTTTTATGAGTTTTTGCATTTGTCTCATGCATATTTGTTTCCCCTTTCAAAAAAAAACTTCATCTAGATTTCTTTCTTTTCTTTCTGGTTGCTCTGCATTTTCTGCATCCAATTCATTGCATATCATTCAGTTAATTCCTTGCAAATCTTTGTGAGATCTTACTAGTCTAGTGAGCTGAGGTGACAAGTGTTTTCTCTGCGATGAACTCGGTTTCACCGACTTGTTGTTTTTGGTCCAACCGAATCCTTTCGGCACAACCAAAGCATACCACTCGGTGCCACCGCTTTCACAGCAGGAAAAACAGTTTGCCACTTATTCTGTGTTTCTTCTGATCCAGCTCCACTCAATGAATCTTGTCCTCTACAAGAATCACATTTATATAAATGCTTTGTGCTGTGACTCAAGGATCAAACCCTTCTTGGAAATTGATGTCAAAGGGGGAGAGAGAGATCACATCAAAGCTCATCACTTAGAGAGATCACATTAGAGAGGGATAGTATCACCTCCTCGGGGGGAGAAAGAGATCTCCAGGGGGAGAGAATACTCAAGTAGAAAGTATTTCTCAAGGATCCCAGATGCTTGGTGTTCAAGAGGAGAGATGCCACATGTCTTTTTGGGGGAAACGACATGTTCATATGTGCTTATTTGCATTAGTTTGCATTAGCTCTGTTCATTTATATCTTTCAGCTCTGATTTTCTGTTCCCTATCTTCTCCCAGTATCCCATGCTAGATTCAGGGGGAGCAAGACATCTAAGGGAAAGAAATCATTTAAATTCATTGCATATCTTTACTCTTCGGGACATGTCTAATCCAATGTGGTACTTAGTACTCACTCTCTACATGTCATCCCAGTCTTGGTATTCTTGTGGTTTCTTCTGTTTGCTCTGGCTAGTAGATGTACCTGTGTTATCTAACCTTGTTTACGCAGGTTCATTCCATCCTAAGCCAACTCAAGACTACAAGGTAAGTATATGCATCACAATCATGTGTATGAGGAATTCTTGCTGATGTACATACTGTTTGCAAGAAGGACTCATGGGCATGGAGGTATTTTCTTTAATATTCTTTGCTCTGATGCATATGACCAAGATACATGTAACACTTTGCCTACTCTGTCATGGTTATGCTCTCACATGCTTCTATATTCCATATTCACCTGATTGCATACATGTAGGGGGAGCCTATGCTTGTTACATGTCTTTCCAAAGCTTTACTTGCTATTCTTTATATCTTTATCTAAAGCTTTGATGTATGTTGCCATAAATTACCAAAAAGGGGGAGATTGAAAGCACAAGTGCTCCCTAGGTGGTTTTGGTAATTAATGTCAACATATCTCTTGTTGAACTAACACTTTTATCTAGTATGTTTCAGATAAGTTCAACAATGGAGTGGCATGGACTAAAGGATGTGGGAACTCCTTCAAGATGCTAAGGACAAAGGATTGGCTCAAGCTTCAAGCTCAAAACTCTTCATTTTACATTTTAGTGATCCAAGATCACATTGAGTCTGTAGGAAAAGCCAATACTATCAAGAAGGGATGAGGTGTTGCTTAATGAGTTTCTTGCTCCACAGTGCTTAGTGATATGCTCCACAACCCTCAACTACTTTCCCACTTCCACACATATGACCTAAACCTAAAGTCCAACTCGGCCCTACCGATTCTTTCTATCCGGCGCCACCGAGTTCAGATGCCATAGCCACTGCCACAAACCCTAGGCAAATCGGTCTCACCGATAGGGATCTCGGTCTCACCGAGATGGGATTGTAATCTCTTTGTGTATGTCCATTACCAAAATTGGTCTCACCGAGTTTGTGTAATCGGTACTACCGAGATTACAATGCAAACTCTCTGGTTAACTTATTACCAAAATCGGTCCCACCAAGTTTGAGTAATCGGTCCCACCGAGTTTGCCTGACCAACTCTCTGGTTAGCTAATTACCAAATTCGGTCTCACCGAGTTTGTGTAATCGGTCTCACCGAGATTACGTTATGCCCTAACCCTAACCATATCGGTCCTACCGAGTTGCATATCGGTCCCACCAAAAATCCTAACGGTCACTAGATTTGGTGAATCGGTCCGACCGAGTTTATCAAGTCGGTCCCACCGAGTTTGGCAACTTGTGTGTAACGGTTAGATTTTGTGTGGAGTCTATATATACCCCTCCACCTAATCTTCATTCGTGGAGAGAGCCATCAGAACAAGCCTACACTTCCAGCATCCTATTTCTGAGAGAGAACTACCTACTCATGTGTTGAGGTCAATATATTCCATTCCTACCATATGAATCTTGATCTCTATCCTTCCCCAAGTTGCTTTCCACTCAAATCTTCTTTCCACCAGATCCAAATCCTATGAGAGAGAGTTGAGTGTTGGGGAGTCTATCATTTGAAGCACAAGATCAAGGAGTTCATCATCAACACACGATTTGTTACTTCTTGGAGAGTGGTGTCTCCTAGATTGGCTAGGTGTCACTTGGGAGCCTCCGACAAGATTGTGGAGTTGAACCAAGGAGTTTGTAAGGGCAAGGAGAACGCCTACTTCGTGAAGATCTACCGCTAGTGAGGCAAGTCCTTCATGGGCGACGGCCATGGAGGGATAGACAAGGTTGCTTCTTCGTGGACCCTTTGTGGGTGGAGCCCTCTGTGGACTCGCGCAACCATTACCCTTCGTGGGTTGAAGTCTCCACCAACGTGGATGTACGATAGCACCACCTATCGGAACCACGCCAAAAACATCCGTGTCTCCAATTGCGTTTGAATCCTCCAAAACCCTTCCCTTTACATTCTTGCAAGTTGCATGCTTTACTTTCCGCTGCTCACATACTCTTTGCATGCTTGCTTGTTATGTATTGAGAATGTTAAACTTGTGCCTAAACTCCACTTAAACCTAAAGAAGTTAAAAATTGCAACTTTGGTACTTAGTGTCTAATCACCCCCCTCTAGACACCTCTTCTCAAGGTCCTACACTCTTCTCCAAGAAAGTGCCTCCCCTAGGTCACTTTATACAATAGTGCCCAGGGACAAGTAGCACTATACATGATGTCTCGTATGATGAGTAAATAGTGTATGCTTTTATCTTCAATAGTGGTTGCGGTATGGCCGTCCTGTCGGTGTCGCGTCAGATGTGATGTCGAGGTTGAATTTACGTAACAGACCGGCCGAAGCAGCCGGATAGGGACCTGGCCGGGCGGCCAGGACGGTGATTTTGGCCGGGTTGAGGGACTTGGTGGGGTTGAGCAACCCAGCCAAGTGCGAGCCGGATTGGGGGACTTTGTTGGCCCCGGTGTTTTTGAAGCGTCGTTCGTCGTCTTGGGCCTACCCGGGGGGTCATCCCCCCAACAACATTCACTTCTATAGAAGTTAATCTTTAACCCCGATAATTGTTCGAACAGACACAACACAAGCTTCATGTTTCTTGCTTTAGCCAAATCATGCTCCATGAAGATGATAGTATCATCTGCGTACTATAGGATAGACACTCCTCCGTCAACTAAATGCGGAATAAGGCCACCTACCTGACCATTGATATGCCCATTTTGCATCATGCTTTTATATCAATATTTATTGCATTATGGGCTATTACTACACATTATGTCACAATACTTATGTCTTTTCTCTCTTATTTTATAAGGTTTATAAGAAGAAGGAGAATGCCGACAACTGGAATTCTGGGCTGGAAAAGGAGAAAATATTAGAGACCTATTCTGCACAACTCCAAAAGTCTTGAAACTCCATGAAAGTCAGTTTTGGAATATATTAAAAATATTGGGCGAAGAAAGCACCAGAGGGGGGCCACCCACAAGCCACAAGGATGGATGGCGCGCCCTACCCCCCGGGCGTGCCCCCTGCCTCGTGGGCCACCTGGCAGGCCCCCGACGTCCATCTTCTCCTATATGGTGTCTTTTGCCCTGGAAAAAAATCATAAGGAAGATTTCGGGATCAAGCATTGTCGTCTTGAGGCGGAACCTGGGCAGGACCAATCTAGGGCTCCGGTGGAGCTATTCTACCGGGGAAACATCCCTCCGAGAGGGGGAAATCATCGCCATCATCATCGCCATCAATCCTCTCATTGAGAGGGGGTTAATATCCATCAACATCTTCATCAGCACCATCTCCTTTCAAACCCTAGTTCATCTCTTGTATCCGATCTTTGTCTCAAAACCTCAGATTGGTACCTGTGGGTTGCTAGTAGTGTTGATTACTCCTTGTAGTTGATGCTAGTTGGTTTATTCGATGGAAGATCATATGTTCAGATCCTTAATGCATATTAATACCCCTCTGATTATGAACATGAATATGATTTGTGAGTAGTTAAGTTTCTTCCCGAGGACATGGGAGAAGTCTTGTCATAAGTAGTCATGTGATTTTGGTATTCGTTCGATATTTTGATGAGATGTATGTTGTCTATCCTCTAGTGGTGTTATGTGAACGTCGACTACATGACACTTCACCATGATTTGGGCCTAGGGGAAGGCATTGGGAAGTAAAAAGTAGATGATGGGTTGCTAGAGTGACAGAAGCTCAAACCCTAATTTATTCGTTGCTTTGTAAGGGGCTGATTTGGATCCATATGTTTCATGCTATGGTTAGGTTTACCTTAATTCTTCTTTCGTTGTTGCGTATGCTTGCGAGAGGGGTTAATCATAAGTGGGATGCTTTTCCAAGGAAGGGCAATACCCAAGCACCGGTCCACCGACATATCAACTTATCAAAGTAACAAACTGTAGGATCGAATGTATGTCTAGAGGGAGGGGGGTGATTTGACTACTTAACCAAATAAGAACTTAACCTTTTCCCAATTTTAGTTCTTGGCAGATTTTAGCAACTTAGCACAAGTCAAGCAATCTTAACACAATTCAAGCAAGCATGCAAAGAGTATATGAGCACCAGAAAGTAAAGCATGCAACTTGCAAGAAAGTAAATGGGAGGAGTTTGGAGGGAGCAAACCTAATGTTGACACGGAGATTTTTGGCGTGGTTCCGATAGGTGGTGCTATCATACATCCACATTGATGGAGACTTCGACCCACGAAGGGTAACCGTTGCGCAGTCCACAGAGGGCTCCACCCACGAAGGGTCCACGAAGAAGCAACCTTGTATATCCCACCATGGCCATAGCCCACGAAGAACTTGCCTCACTAGGGTAGATCTTCACGAAGTAGGTGATCTCCTTGCCCTTACAAACTCCTTGGTTCAACTCCACAATATCGATGGAGGCTCCCAAGTGACACCTAACCAATCTAGGAGACACCACTCGCCAAAAGGTAATAGATGGTGTGTTGATGATGAACTCCTTGCTCTTGTGCTTCAAATGATAGTCTCTCCAACACTCAAGTCTCTCTCACAGATTTGGCTATGGTGAAAAGATTATTTGAGTGGGTAACTTGGGAAGGCTAGAGATCAAGATTCTTGTGGTTGGAATGGAATATCTTGGTCTCAACACATGAGTAGGTGGTTCTCTCTCAGAAAATGAATGTTGTAAGTGTAGGCACGTTCTGATGGCTCTCTCTTCAAATGAAGAGTGGGTGGAGGGGTATATATAGCCTCCACACAAAATCTAACCGTTACACACAGATTCCCAAACTCAGTGAGACCAAATGGTAAAACTCGGTCAGATCGATTCAGGTCAAAAATATGAACATTAGGCTTTTTGGTGGGACCGACACAGTCATCTCGGTGGGACCAATATGCTCAGTTGGTAGAGCATTGGGATTTTAACCTAATGGTCGCATGTTCAAGTCCTGCTATACCCACAACAAAAAAAAACACTCTTGTATTCGTAAGGATGCATAGTAGCCTTTAAAGAGCATGGTTAGGGCATAATGTAATCTCGGTGTGACCGATCACGTAAACTCGGTGGGATCGATTTCAGCAATAGGCACATAGAGAGTTGGTCAAGCAAACTCGGTGGGACCAATTCGCTCTCTTCGGTGGGACCGAAGTCTTACGAAAGGGAAACAATGAATTTGCATTGCAGACTCGGTGAGACCGATTCGCTCATTTCGGTTGGACCGAAATGTTACAAAAAGAAAACAATGAGTTTGCAATCTCATCTCATTGAGATTGAGATCCGTATCGGTGAAACCAAAATGTCTAGGGTTTGTGGCAGTGGCTATGTCAAATGAAACTCGGTGGCGCCAGATAGATCAAATCGGTGAGGCCGAATTTGACTTTTAGGTTTAGGACATATGTGGAAATGAGAAAGTGGTTGAGCGTTTTGGAGCATATCACTAAGCATTTTGAGCAAGTAAGCCATTAAGAAACACCTCATCCCCTTTTAACAGTATTGGCTTTCCTATTGACTCAATGTGATCTTGGATCACTTAAATGAAAAGAATGTAGAGTCTTGAGCTCATTGCCAATATGTGTCCTTAGCATTTTGAGGGGTCCACATCTCTAGTCCATGCCATGCCAATCATTGAACTTTCTGAAACGATCATCTTGAAAGAGCATTAGTTCAATGAACTATATGTTGTTAAGAATTACCAAAACCACCCAGGGATTAGTTGCACTTTCACGAACGCGAATCATATGAGCATGATGAAAACTAGCTTGACGATAATTCCCATGTGTCATCGGGACAGCTTTGCTTTATATAAGAGTTTGTCCAGGCTGGTCCTTTGCTACAAAAAGGATTGGGCCACCTTTCTGCACCTTAGTTACTTTTGTTACTTGTTACCCGTTACAAAATACCTTATCACAAAACTATCTGCTACCAATAATTTCAGTGCTTGCAGAGAATACCTTACTGAAAACTGCTTGTCATTTCCTTCTGCTCCTAGTTGGGTTCAACACTCTTACTTATCGAAAGGACTATGATAGATACCCTATACTTGTGGGTCATCAAGACTATTTTCTGGCGCCATTGCCGGGGAGTGAACCGCCTTTGGTAGGTGGAATTTGGTAAGGTAACATTTATATAGTGTGCTGAAATTTACTGTCACTTGTTACTATGGAAAATAATCCTTTGATGGGCTTGTTCGGGGTATCTTCACCCCGACCAGAAGTGCAAAGAGTTGCTCCTCAACCTACTGAACCTACTGGAAATATTTACTTTTAAATTCTTTCGTGTATGATAGAGAAACTGCTAGCTAATCCCTATACAGGAGATGGAACATTACATCCCGATATGCACCTAATCTGTAACACCCCGGATGTAACTTTCCATATTTGTAACTCCAACTCTTGCCATTTTCGGCTACGTGTTATGATATACCCTCCGTGGTTAGGTTTTTGTCTTTCATTTTGCATTTTGTTCATGTCATGCATCTCATATCATGTCATCATGTGCATCTCATTTGCATACGTGTTCGTCTCATGCATCCGAGCATTTTCCCCGTTGTCCGTTTTGCAATCTGACACTCCCACATGCACCGACGCACCCCTCTTGTCTCTTTTCGTGAGCGGGTGTTAAACATTCTCGGAATGGACCGAGGCTTTCCAAGTGGCCTTGGTACACCACCGGTAGACCACCTATCAAGTTTCGTGTCATTTGGAGCTCGTTTGATACTCCAATGGTTAACCGGATAACCGCAAAGGCCTCTTTTGGGTTGCATCCCAACACCCCAATAACCCATCTAAGTCACTTCCATGCTCTCCGTCGTCGTATCATGATCGTGTGGGCGAAAACTACACCTCATTTGGACACCCCAAACTCCTCCTACCTATAAATATGCATCCCCCCTCCAAATCACGGGCGAAACCCTAGAAATCCACCCCTCTCCGCCGCCGGACACGTCCGGATCGGTCCGGATGCGTCCGCCGCCGCACCCGCACCAACCAGGCCGCGCCACGTGGCACCGCCGCCGCCCACCGCCGCCGGCCTGCCCGAGCCA